>NW_026692201.1:15375000-15967500 GCF_021218885.2 Marmota monax | reverse complement strand
GCCTAAGAGCAACAAGCCATACTCAAAGAATGTAGGATAATGTATAAATTTCAGGGAACAAGGTAGAGTCAAGACAAATGCTAGCTTCCGGATAATGCCATAGATTCAACACATTTGGGTTGAAAGAAAGATGGGAATTCATAGAGGTTTCAGAGGATGTACCCAACTAGCAGACCAGTAGTGAACAGCCAAATTTCTCTCTCCAGATTATGGAAGTGTCTGGCATTGTCTAAGCCACTCCTCTCTGACACTGGGGCAGGGGGCATCTGAGAATGATTTCATGTGAATCTTTGATCATGACTCCTGACTATAGATTCTGGAAACCAAAGATGATCATTGCCACAGCTGCACCTTACACTGCACTTGGTTGTTTAAAAAATTAATATCTTACTAATATCTGGTGAAATCAAAACAAAACATTTAACTTTCCATAATCTAGTTCTATCCTACCACTTCAAACTTATTTCTCATCAGTGATTCTGGGCTCCATTAAAATGAGCTAATGTTTCATGTACACAGTTCAGATTACCAGTCACTATTTTAATAGTCTTCCATATGACTGAAATTATTCCTTTACTCACTAAATTGTACATGGTTCCATAAACTATCTTTAATGATATTTTTCCAAGAATTCCCATACAGTTAGAAGTAACACCCTCGACACACACACACACTCCTTTGCCAATCTATGAGAAAAGAGAATCATTTCTGAAGTCTTTTATAATTTCCCCTATATATGGGGTTACTTTATATCTTACATTCTCCTACTATTCTTAAGTTCCATAACAACAATTTCTATCTGGATGACCTTGGTATGTGAATACCAAGCAAAGTTTTTTTTTTTTTTTTTAATTAACTGTATCTTGAATGTATAGTTTATGTCAATATTTGACAACCTTGTAAATCAGTAGTAATACAATTTTAACAATGTAATTCTTCCAATCCCTTTTCTTTGTATATTGTTTAGTTCATAACATTTAGAAACCCAGTCAGATATGGCAATAGATTTTCCAGTATCTGGGAAACTCCAATAAAGGTAGATATACATTTAAATGATATAAATTATAATAGGTATCCCTGTCTAGCACTGGACATGCCAGACATGGCTTATTACATACATTAACTTGTTTAATTTCACAACACTCCTATGATGCCATTGCAGATATAGAAATTGAGGTACAAAAATCTTAAGAAGTCTGTCCAAATTCAAGCAGCTGATAATTAGTAGGACCGGGATTCACATCCATGCTCTCACTTCTGTGAAACTCAACTCCTATCACATTCTACCTGTTGTCAGAAAAATGCCCAAGTGGAAAGATTCCATGACTAGAAGGGTACCTTATCTTCCAGCTCTCTCCAGAAGGTGAGCCTGGAACCTCTTTTCAAGGGTGAATGGGAGGCACTGCAGAGCAAAGAGCATAAGTGGGATCAAGGACTCCACTAGTATTTTTAAAATGCTATTTGTGCAATGAAAATTCTGGTGATACATCTCCAGTGTCATTATATAAGACCTTTGGTACAGGGACATATAGAGAATGACGTGTTTTGAGGGTATTGCCTTTGTAGTAGCCTCAGAACCAAATTTTCTAAAAAGTAAAGTCGAATATATGTGAATACTGGAATCACGAACACCCTTATTGCACATACCCTGCTGCGAGATACTCTTTGAACAGAATTGCTGCTTAGACTTCAAACCACCACTGTGACCCCGAGAGGTTAGCAGAAAAAAGAAATTCTTTGGTTCAGAAACCATAACATGGGTATAATGCCATTTAAAGGCACAAGACTTAGAACTGAATGTGGCTTTTTGCGAAAAGTCAGTCAATCCTCATCTAAAAAAGGAAAACTCAATGAAATATAATGATTTTAAATTCCAGATTCATATAGGGTAGATATAAAGGCAGTAAAATATTATTTTGCCCACAAAAATAGATGTTATATACCTAAATATACCACATTCTTTAATTGATCATGTTCCTACCAGGTATTTTTTGAACTGATGACAGTCTTTTCAATGTGAAATGGCAGATATCTTTCTAGGGAAAGAAAAAGTGAAAAACTCTCTGGAATTTTGGGCCCATGAAAAGTACATGATATAGCAACCAGGAAAACACACACACACACACAGGGATTCAAGAGGCAGCCCAGGTACACCTACTTTAAAGCAGTGAATATAAACAAATCCAGGGACAGAGTTATCTTAAGAGAGAGTATCAGAACACAGGCCAGAAGTATCTACAAGACCTTTTGAATGAACCGAAAAAGCAACAACAAACAAGCGTCTCAGATGTTAATTCTAAAATCATAGATGGTTAAAGGGTAATAGCTGATTCACAGGATTAGATTTTCATGATGATCTCTGCCTCCCTCCCCCAAATTCAGCAATTTCTGTCTTTGAGCATCTAACCTAAACAGTATTTTCTCTTTTTTTCCTAAAGTCCAAACACAGAAATAATGATAATAACAGTTATTATTGTTGTTGTTATAGAAGATGGCAAAATCAAAGGAGGAAGAGAGGAAGGGAGAGAAGCAAAGAAGGAAGGAAGAGAGAAAGAGAGGGAACAGGGAGGGAAGGTATGGCTTTAGGTTGTGTCTTTTTTTTTTATTTTTTGTCAAACATAACATCAAGTTGTATCATCCCCTTCTCTCAGAAATATATATCGGAATAACACCTTGCTAGTTTCTCTAGCATTGCCATTTTGACCATGTTGAAATATACAAGTGTAATATTGTTACTATAGTATATTGTATACAATGACTAAATCTCTAATACTCATGATCAACATTTGTTCAGTTTAACAATGCTCTTAGATTTTCTTTAATTTATTTATTAATAAAAGAGTAACTACTGGTAGGAATACTATTTAAAATAGAATTTCAGTAGCTTTTGATGAATAATGATTGCAAAAAGACTAACCTGATGTTCACAGCCTTAAGTGAGTAATTTTATCATTCTAAGCCATTTAAAATAATCAGGCTCATAAAACTTTAATGATCACTACTTTCTCCCTCTGTTTTTATAGTAAAGCCTCTTCATTCTTTTATAAGGAGACACCTAAATTCTCAACCATCTGTATCATTCAATTATTATATTTCATGAGTTTTCTCTGTTGGCTTTATCCTAATAACATTGGCTTTATCCTAATAACATAAACTATGCTCTGCGGACTTTCTACACAAATTCCATACATGTGTCAGACCCTGAATATTGAGAGCAATTAAATATTGTTGGAATAATTTCATCTAATCTAATTAACTTTTCATACTATATTAAATATTGTATGATCACACTCCTAGAAGTTCAATTTATAATGAGTTTATTGTGATTAATGAACTTTATGTATTGAGACATTCCAAATACTCTTTTAAAATTATGCTATTTTTCCATACAATATTAGAATCATCAGTAGAAAAGTTAGATAAATTCAAATCATCAGTAGATAAGTCAGTTAATTGGGTGAATGGTTTCTACATAACTATAGCTTCACTATTATTCCTTAGGCTGATAAGAGTTCAGTAGAGTTTATTGGGATGAAGCCATGAATATACAAGTAATAGATTATCTATAATAAGCAAAGTGGAAAAGCATATTCCCTCTGCACAGGTGGATGATAGTATTTGTGCCAAATATTATAGCATTTCTCCCCCTACTTGATATTTTAAACATGCATTTTGTTGTCAGGCTCCCTGCCAATAGGATGCATGGGTTGCAATGGAGTCTGGCTGATAATTCAAAAGGTGAGTTAATTAGGGGTTACAGTTGGAATGTTATCAAGCTGCTGCTCAGACATCTATCTGCTTTCCATACAGGTGTGAAATATTGAAAGCAAATTTTAGAAGTGTGATGACATTTTTACCTTTCATTTACTTGATTAAATTTTGATATGACTCATACCTTAAGGAGAATGAAACTCTATCTATGTTCAAGTAGCTACATACCTTGAGAAAACACTTGTGGAGTTCAAAGAAACAGATGCAACATTGTGGGTGTGTAGCATTATGTGAATTATATTGTCATATCTCCTAAAATAATTATAAGACCACAGAGAAACATAACTTCAATTTCAGGACTATTTTTGCCTTAAGATGATATCAGAAGAAGCAGTGACTATAAAGAGGCCCAAACCTTGATATATAGATATAGATATAGATATACCAGTGAGAATTAGGTGAAAAACTTTACAACATAACCAAAGAAAGTTCTGTAACATATATTTTACCATCATACTCCTAGAAGGAGTTCAGTTTTTTTTTAATGAGTTTATTATTATTAGTGAACTCTAGATATTGAAATTATCTAAATATTCTATTAGAATTTAGAATCACCCTATTTTTTAACTATAGTGGTAATATCATCAATAGGTAAAGTAGATAGATATGCACCCATATATAAATACACAACATCAGCAGATAAATCAGTCAATCAAGCAAGTGGTTTCTTCCCCCTTCCTCATCTATCCAAGTCAAACTAAGATACCAAGGTCAATTTCATATCCCAGTAACACTTTTTCATTTCCTTGATTTCCCCCAAATGAAAGGTAATTTTTATACCCCCCAGTCTTTAAATAATAAAATTCATTATTTATATATATATATATATATATATATATATATATATATAATGAAATTTATTTATAAATGGCATTTAGATATATTGGTATATTTTACTTATTTGTCATTAGTGATAAAGATGATGATAATGATGGTAAGGAGGATGAGAATGACAGCAACAGAATTAAAGATGGAATTGTTATAAACTAAATACAAATTAAAATAAAATCCACTTAACAATTAGTTCTTTTATATATTTGTGGAAGATAACTGTCTTAATTTGGTTCCAGTGAAAGCAGAGCCTCAGACAAGGATGTAAGAGTATGTTATTTAATTGAGAAGTCATCTCAGGAAGCAAGAGTGAGGGAATGGGGGAAGGAGGGAAGGAGAAACACAAATGCTTTTTAATGAGTTTGCCTCTGAAAGGGCTCAGTTCTGATGGGACCTCTGATAAGCAGAAAGAAGGCCTTCCTACACAATCCACCGAAGGAAGAAGAGCTGGCAGTTCTTAATTCCCATTTTTGAATGATTATTCCCAAGAGCAATACATCCCCCACTTCTCTCAGTCATGCTAATGTAAGTTCACAGCTGAAATACTAGCAAAGCAAGGAAAGCACATGGGATGAACTTTGAAAGATGCACAGAGGTACGAAAGATAGGATAACCACCATCCAGAGAGGAGTTACATCTGAGCTCACAAGGACCATGTAAGGCAACTGACCACCATTCCAAATATAGGTGGCTGAGGAAGTATGATGAGGCCACTAAAAATGTCCAGTGCAATTAGAATTAAGTTTAAAACAAATGTTTGGTTATTTTTGTTTTTGTTTGTTTGTTTGTTTGTTTTGTTGTTGTTGTTTTAACAAACTTTCTGGTGGCCAATTCTTTTAATTCAAACTCGATCAAATCTTTTTCTGGAATATAAACTAATGACTAGCATTGCTTCTCATTTTATTTTCCTTTGCATCAGAAAGTAATTAAGCAATGATACGCTTGACTGTGTTTTTATAGGAAAAGAGGGAAGAGGATTATCTAAAACTTCTCACCCTAGCACAAACTAATAATTTATCATTATAAAAACTTGGTCTTCTTTGATAAGTTAGTCAAATCTCAATTCCAATAACAATAACAGGAAATAAAATGGCCAAAAAGTACACAACAGGAAGAACTTCTAAAAATAGTCCAAGATAATTTTGTATATTATGGTAAATGAGGTTAATAATTTGCAAATATTTACTTCCTTTGCTCTTCAGAGCCCTGACATACAGTTATACATTGGTACACAATAAATCATGCCTCCACATGTTCAATGCTCCTGTGAAATGGCTTTATGACTTGACTTTAGTCACTGATACAAACAGAAGCTTAATGAATATTTGTGCATTGGAACATATGCTCTAGAACTCTTTCACATGAAAGGCAGCCACCCTGCGGATATCTGAGCTTTCATCTGAAAGCAGATGTTTGTGTGATTTGGATTGTAACCAGCAAAGCAAAAAGAACCATCCACAAAATCATTCGATATAATCAATAATTATATTTGAAGCTGTTTTACATATTTATATCTATTTTTTTATTATACATAACTGATAAAGAAATTGGTACTAGAAATATGGTCATAGGTAACAAACTAAAATATATTGCATTGACCTTGGCTAGGAAGTGAGTAGAGGCCTGAAGGATGGAAAAACAAAAATGTTTAGTGGAGTCTTGAAATGGAGTAAAGATAGTATGATTGAAGTTCACAGAAAAGCTAACCCTTTGTTACTGAGAAGAGAAATGAGATGTTTCCTGTGATAACTTTCATGATAAAAAAATGTACTTAAAGCATTTATGGATATTTCCATGTGGAATGTTGAACATGTTAATTGGTTCCTCTTTACCCCTTAAGATAAAGTATTGCAAAAAGTGAGATGAATGAAATAGAGTAGGTTGATTTCAAAGCAGAATTTATAGAGGCTATTTGTAACCCAGAACTTTGTGAGCTGGGATAAAACTCTTATTTTCAGGGTATCCTTAGCAAAGACAAAATCCAGGGTACCACCATGAAACATGACTTTGGGATCAAAATCAAATCAAAGATGAAGGTCTAACACTCTTCTTAAAACTTCAATAGTTTTAAAGAAATGTTTTATAGATCCTCTCAGCGAGGTAAAACGACTTCTCAGAATTCTTAGGGCATTGTTCTATAGTAGGGAATCTCAAGTAGAGATAAGTTGGTCTTTAAGAAATCCAGGAGTGTGACTTTTATCTATTTGAACAAATTGTAATTTGATATACAGAAAACCCATAAATTATTGGTAAGAGTTGAATTGGCTCAGAACAGAAACAGTTCAAAATTAAACAATGTTCCTGGATTTTCTGCATAGAGGAAACAGACTGAGAAATTTATTCAGTTGCAAACATATGCCATTTCTTATGGAAAAAATAAAGAATAAGTCAGAGAGCATAACCTGAGAAGGTAGAGCTAAAAGCTAAGTGTGCCACCATGGACATTAAATAGGGAGACCACTTCCAGGATGTATAATTGGATCTTAGTGGAGGAAAGGTCCCTGACCCCAGAATGTGAAGAGCCAAATTCGTGTTAGAGGATGATATCCCAATTACTATGGATAGAATTATATGCCTTCAATTCCACTCATTTTAAATAGGAACCTCTCATGATTATTCTGTTCTATTGTATATCAGGTATGTGTGGAATAGATAGCTTGGCTTTTTAATTTGTAAGTCTTTGATACCCAAGAAGCCATGTTCAAGGAACAACATTTAAGAATCTATACATGAGGCACGAGATCCAAGACGTTTCATTGTTCTCATAGCTGATTTAAATGATATGATTTGCAAGTGTTTTATGGTTGAATGTTTGAGTCCCCTCTAAAATTCATGTTAAACTTAATCCCCATTGTGGTGGCTTTAAGAGATGGTATTTGGGGAAATAACTAAGTCACAAGAGCATAATTAGCAGTTTAGTGCTTTATAAAAGAATGAGAGGCAGCTATCTTAGGTTCTTTTCATGCATTTATGCTTTCTGGTCCTTCCACTATGTGAGAACACAGCATTCAGGGCACTATCTTGGAATCAAAAACTAGGACCTCCACCAGACACCAAACCTTCTGGCACTTTGATAATGGATTTCCCATTCTTCAGAACTGTAAGGAAATAAATGTCTATTTCTCATAAACTCAGTCTCAAATATTTTTGTATAGCAACACAAAAAGACCAAGATAAAGTTCAAGCCTATGTTTGGTATCAAAATGGGATTAGACTTATAGGGAGTGTATTTTGCAAGTGCAATGATGTGAATCATTAAAGATCACAGGGTTATGACATACTGCCACATTGGTGTTCCCCAATGAACTTCATTCATACTCCTGTATAATTCCTCAACAAAATGACTCTGAAGTTGGCCATGTGACTTGCTTTGGCTAATGGGACATTATCAAGTGTGATTCATGCATAATCTTAATAAACACACTTTGAGGCTTGTGCTCTTGAAACACTTCCTTGTGGAAGTCAATTATAATTCTCAGACTAAATTATGGAATCATGAGATCCATGTGATGAAAAGCCCTAGAAGATGAGAGGTGTCCTGTGGAACCCAACCAATATCATATTCTCAGCAATAATAAGTCCTTAGAGCTTTAAGATCTTATGGTTTTGGATGTTTTGTTATACACCACTGGGTAATTAAAGCACCATCTCCATAGAAGAACCATGCTGCCTACCTCATAAGCCTTGGGTCTGACCCTGTGTCTTGCATCTTTACATTCCCATGTCTAGCATGGTCTTGCTTTGACCAATTTGGTGTGGTTAGAAGGAAAGTAGACATTCTAACCCAAGTTTTAAGAGGCATTCTGTATTTTTCCATTCACTCCTTCAGCAACTTCTGATTTCTAACACAGAATAGCATTTTTAAAATACCTATTGCCTTTCCAACTTGGACTTTACAAAAGGCCTGGTCAAGAGTGAGACTAGTGAAATGCTCAGGGCATGAAATTTAAGAAGGCAGTCACTCCTGGGGTCAAGCGAATGTTGTCTTTGAATTTGCACAGTGCTGACAGTAAGATCCTTTTTAATTTTATCTCCTAGCTATCTCTCTTGCTTCACACTAGTCCTGGTCCTGCCCCATAAAGAAACAGGTAAAGCACACCTGCCCCAGCTAACTGTAGCACACCAGACAGATGTAAATGTTTATTGTTGTATGTTTACTAAAGTGTATGTAGCGGTTTCTCAGTGAGCTAACAATACAAACCATACTGCCAAATACAAATCATCACTTCTGTGTCTTTATATTCCCATCCTCTTACGGGTTAAATTCCCCCCAAAGTTCCTATGTTGAAGCCCTAACCTTCGTGTGATTATATTAAGGGTATAATTAAGATTTAATGAAGTTATAATAATGGGGCCCTCATCAGATAAGCCTGATGTCCTTATAAGAAGAGAAAAAGACACCAGAGGTTTTTCTCTGCTCCTACACCCAGAGGAAAAGGACAAGTAAGGACACTACAAGAAAGTGTCTATCTGCAAACCCCAAACCAGAGCCCAGATTTTCTGGCATCTTGACCTTGAAATTCTTACCTGAAGAACTGTTAAAAAATAAATTTATATTTTTTAAGTCACTCAATCTGTGTATTTTGTTATGAAAGCTCTAGACCACCACACATACCTAGCATGATGTTGAACACATGTTTAAAGTTTGCTGCATTAGTAAGAGCTTGTCATCTCTCCCCCTCTCAGCATAAAATATATCACTTTAAGTAATATTTATAAGTCTCTAAAATCATGCATGCAAAAACAAAATGCCTACACACTAGTCATATAATGTAAATTCTATATTTAAAGAATTCATTTAGACTTTCATTTTGAATTGTGGTCTTTCTCTGAATCAAACTTATAGAGATACTACCTGTGTTTACATATGCTTTCTATAAATTGCACCACCTACCCTTTCATTCCAGCATATTGATCTTCTTTGTGATTTATCCAGTAAATAAGAATGTATTTGCTTTCAGAATATTCTTATGATTTTAATCATTATCCTGAAAAGGAATATGATTCTTCAAATGGTACAGAAATGTAGTATATGAAAAAACGGGTCAGATCAGGAACTCACCAACTGTAGTAATGGTACAGTTTCCAGAAAGGTAACCAAATTCTATGTCATGATTTTTCTCAAACATTGAAACAAGCTGTCAAACTAGTGATCCCTGTAGTCATTTCTTGCTCTAAGATTTTATGATTTTATAGGTTGAAATCTTAAGACATATAATTAGTGGTCTGATGATTTGATTGTATGAGATACTGTCATGTAATAATTTGTTAATACTTTGGCCTAATCTTAGAGTGTAGTTCATAGGTTCAGATTTTTTTTACTGTAAATATCTGATGCTCATTTCAAATAAATCTACAAATTAAGTGTGATTTTTTTTCAAAATTTTTGAACATAAGAAAATGTACATGAGTGCTACATAATTAAGTATCATTTTTGCACTGTTTAAGCAAGCTACAGATATTCAATTGCCATTGAAATATTTTTGTAAACCACGCAACCTTTTGCACAAAAGATAATTATGAAATAGCTAACATTCATTTGACCACAACCAATAAATAATTTATGAACTGGGTGTTTGAAATTATGCAAATATTCTAAATACTTTTTGTTGCCTGTACATCTGAGTAAGTATGATTCAGAAGAAAGTGTGCGATGGATTAATAGATTCAACATTGAAGAGATTTGCATTTCTACAGAGTTCTTTTCTTTGCTGGCTCCTACTATCTTTAGTATCATGGCTCAGAAAACAAGCTTGACAATACTGTCTCTAAATGTATTTGAATATCCTGGCATCCCTATTCATCAGCCTCTTTGATGCTTTAAATGTCTTTTGCTTTCTTTCCAGAACTCTTTATGAAGGCAGAGAGATATGCTTTTAGTAGAGTATCCAACTATATTATAATACACACTAAATGGAGGGGGAAAATGGGGACTTTAAATATTTTATGTATCTGTGATAGCCCATAGCAGAGTTCTGTTAGAGTAGTTGCATAATGGGCTCATGACTACAGCATAGTGCATGCCAGTATGTACAGGTACCACATGCAGCATCATAGCAGTGATCAGGAACTGTTGTCTTCATAAATTCCTTAAGCAAAATGAGCATCAACAATTTGCACCTGTGAATTGTTGGACAAACCCTACCAAAATTACATTAAATTATCATTGGTGTGGACTAACTGCATAAAGAAAATGTGTTTGATTTGGAATTTTTAATTGAGTTTAAGAAGCCTTTCTCATTTTAACAGGGTATCATCTAAAAATACTACTTAGAAACGACTAAGAAATCTGGGGTTATTTATTTTCATTTCCCTTATATATCTTAGAGTGAAGAATGAACCACCCTTCCTACAACACTTCTCGCAAAATGAAAGGTAACATCATTTTCTTAAGTTAGTCACAAATAGTGAAACAAGGGAATGCAGGCATTTAGGTGTAGTTTCTATTAATAAAGATATTCAAAAGTCTCTAATCAATGTTACTACACTAAGCAAAGATTCATTCTTGGGCTGGGGCTCAGTGTTAAGAGCGCTTGCATCACACGTGTGAGGCACTGGGCCTGATCCTCAGCACTACATGAAAATAAATGAATAAAGATATTGTGTACATCTACAACTAAAAAAAATATTTTAAAAAATATTCATTTTTTTAATACACATGCTAGTAAATGTGCTGCCATTTCATCTAACAGTTTTCTTTAATGAGATGTACCTTTGGTCTCTGAGCAAATTTTCATCACACAAAGTAATATATGTATCAATAGATTGGTGCCTTTCACTGTTTTTGTAAATCCAATAAGTATTTAAATAATAAGAGGAGGAAGTTAAACTGGACAAAGAGCTACAGATTGGCATAGACAATGATCTTGTAAAATCTTTTTTTTTTCCCTGTAAACTCTGATTGCTTAAAAGTTATCCAATGTTTTGCACATATATATTTTAAAAAGTCCCATCATGTGAGTTTAGACCTTCACTAATTTTGGTGTTTATTTTCTCTGAAGGAAACAATTTTACTTAATCCTAGCCCAGTCTTTCATAATCACAAAAGTTTCTTAAGTAATCACTAGATTTGACTGTTAATCTGAATACAAGATTTTCCTTAATATCTCATTACTATTTGATTTGTTCACATCATCAAATATCTTCTTTATCAAACCAGCATTTAATTCTCTTTATTTTTCTTTTTAGATGTTCACACGTATGCTTTTCTACCCTGAGAAAGCAAACCCACAAACTGATGACTTGAACAAAGAACTCACTCTCTCTGGCACTGTTGCATGTATAATACTGCATACTGCTTATTTTGGGTTTTTCTTTAAATGTGCTGTCTCTTGCTCTATGTTTGCACAGCACAGAATCACCTACCTGCCCCACCCACCCCCCAAATGGAAGAAAGCATTGTTTTTCTTAAGTTAACCATAAATAGTGAAGCAAAAGAACACATCAAAAGCTATGTGGCCTGGGGATTGCTCGCTTTGCTCTACATAGAATTCAGCAGAGTTAACTTTAAAACATTCCTTTTCATTTAGAGCGCTCCCTTAAAAAGGTGGAAAGGATAGAGCACCATATAAGCTGCTTACATTTCTACTGCACATTTTATCAGGAAAGCTATCTATCCCAGATTTCTTCTCTTCAGAAAAATTTTAATGATCCGAGGTCACACCTCTTAAAAAGAATGAGGTCTAGTTTTACATAAGAAGGTCCAACTTGTAGGGTTTTATTTTCTTTTCATGCTCAGACCTCACAAACCGAGGACCACAGTCTTCAAATAGCATTCCTTGTTAAAATTGAACTTAGAAAAGAAGGTTATTCTACCTCAGAATTTTAAATAAAGCTACAACAAAGTTGAGTGTTCCAAAGCTTTAAATAAATCTGAATTAAAGCAGCACTCCATCACTAAGGTGTTTAAATCAGGTTCCTGATTCTCTTACTCTTGAAATGTGGTTTGTCATTTAGGGGTAGGGTGTAGATCTGGGTTTGCTTCTCAAAGCAGGGCCTCAGACCACCTGCATCACAATCACCCATAGGGCTTACTAAAAGATTCTTGGGCCCATCCCAGACCAACTGAATCAGACTCTCTGTAGGGGTCCCTGACCACTGTACCCCTCCTGACATATTCTCCAGGCAATTCTGGCATGCACTGCAGTTTGGGACCACTGCTGGGCATTCATCTTTGTTGTCCAAGGAGTCCAGCTGGCATCAACTTTTAACCTCTTAAGTTCTACAATTTCTGGAGACTTGATACGTTTACATTGAACCTTGCCTCCACCTCTTAGAGGCCAGGATTATGCTAAGAAGATTAAGGTCCCTCCAGATATTTAGAACTTTTGTCTCCCTGCTGTCAGCATCCAAGGAAGCTGGCAAACGCTGGTCTCTCACAGTAACATTTAGTGCCGGTCAACACACCGTATGGGCTAACATCTGAGCCCAGAAATAGGAAAGGCGAATATAAATAGATTTGAATTGGGGTTGGACAAGGATTTGGCAGGCAAAAAAATGACTGTGTGTGGATGGGGTGGGAAAGGAGAGCTGCCAATTCAGGGATCCGTGGTCGAGGAGCTTCCTGACCCCCGTCCATTCTAGAAGTTCCTGTATGCTCTCTGGACTTTGAGCCTTTGGCTATAATTAGGGAGGTTACTGCTTTCCCTGGCTTCTTCCACATGCATGTTAGTTGTGTTTGGCATTAAGCAGCAGTGTTTGAAGAGTGTCTGGCCCCCACCAGCATCTAGTTGAGCCAGTCAGTGGAAAATATGACAATGGTATCTGGCATAGAACTCAGGTGTTAAAATACCTTTATTAAAATAGAGGAAATAGCACCTATTATGAAGTGACCCCGAGCTACCAAATTTTATTAGACTGGGAGGAGGCGTTTCCCTCCTTTAAAGCATACTGTAAATTCCCTTATGTCTTTCATGATATTTAAGTACAGAAATGGGTGAATTCAGTAATTTCAAATTTTCAGTGCTATTTTTATTACAACTCACTTTGTAGTATCAGGGAATACCGAGCTGTGACTTGGCATGTTTCAATAAAACTTTTTGTACATATTTAGCTAGAAAAGAAAATTTGATGGGGTAGGAGAGAGAGTCAACACTACTGGCAACTTCCCATTAGCAGTGCAGGAGGTAAAAGTCAAAAATAAAGCTTGTGGGATAAGTCTGAACATGGCATCTACACTTAAAAGAAATGACATTTCTTTTTCATCCTGAGGTGGGAGAGTAAACTTGACAGAAGTGAGTGAAACCTCACTCCATAATATTCATCTAAAGCCAGCCCTGATGTCAGCAGTGAGCATGTGAAGCTGTGGATGAAGTGGTCCATGTCCGCTCTCCGCAGCTCTGCAAAACCGCTTTAAAGTCAGCACAAGCTGCGGGCTCTCCCCTCCCCTCAATGAAAAGCATACTTCTTGATTAAAAATGTATGTTTCTAGTTTATGCCAAAACAAGAGAGCATTATTTTCAGGATGATCACAGAAACCAAGTTAAATGTGTTTCTTATTTCAAGAGATAAAAAAGCATCGCAACTTGGTAAAGAAACATTTCAGTGCTGGATATTGGTTTAATGTAGCACTACTATGCACGTAATTTATTTTGAAACACAGTGATGTATGAAAATCTTCAGCATTTTTGACAGAATGAGATTACACATCCATCCCCCTCTATGCTTTAAAGAAAGAAAACCTTGACTTAGGCTGCCAATGTTATAGATAATACCTGCATATGTCTGCCTTGTAATACTCCTCATGCTATTTCCCCCTGGATAGAGAGTAATTCCTTGGATAATTTCATTCACATAGTGTTCCCATAGGAATAGTCAGGAAAAAGATATTGAAGATTATTTGTAGTCCTGTTGGACAACTTCTCAAGTCCATTTGACTCTTCCTTATCAGTCAGGAGACTAAGGAGAGTTTGAACATGGATGGAAGAGAGAATATGTAGGCATTCAGGTGCCGCCCGTTGCAGAGGGCAAGCTATTTTAGAGGAAAGGAACACATTGGAAGGCATTTACTTATATAGATGTTCTTTCTAGGCTTGGAAAGAGAATGACTACTGTATGATCCAGAAAGCAAAATTACTAAATCATAATGTTTTTCCATCACTTGCCTTCTCCTCTCAAGCATGAAGCAGAGATTACAGGTAAATGATAGAGTATCCAGCATAGAGGGATATAAGAACAAATGTGTGTGTGTGTGTGTGTGTGTCCCATGATAACACAAAACAACTCCTAAATTTTAGCAACTTATTTACTTTAGAACAATATTAAAGATGATCATCAATTTCATATCCTTGGTCTTAAGAATACTTTAAAGAAGAAATTAATTCCTAAACACAAATATCCATATTCTTTGGGATGTTTTCTAACTTAATAGCTTATTTAATCAACTCACATAATTAAAAGCTCACCTGTTACTCTCCAAACTAGAAATTATCAGCAGATATTTCTGACTTCTAGTAGTTTTATTAACCTAGACCCAAGAAGCATCTCTTGACTCATTAAGATTTGACTTTCCTTATAGTTTAGCATTAAAATATGTGTTGTGGGGCTGGGAATATAGCTCCATTGGTAGAGTGCTTGCCTCACATGCACAAGGCCCTAGTTTCAATCCCCATATTTCTTCAAAATTGCTAATCCATGAATGATATTCAGAATAGACCTTAGTTAGAGTCCTCAGTTAAACAGAACAATGCATAGCCTAAAAACTCTAGATAATTCATTTATCTGTAATAATGCTTAAAAAATATATGAAAATATTAGAATCTATATAAACAATAAATTGTAAAATTATGCACAAAATCATCAATATGTAAAACCTTAGAAATGTGGAATTATGTTAATATATGAATTATTTATTTATATGCCTGGAAATATATCAAATATTCAAAACTGTCCAATAATCATGTGGAACCATTACTTTCCTGAAGAAATATATAATATAGATCAGATTTTCATTAATGACTGAAGATAAGTATACCACTGAATACATTCATAGCATAAACCTGATACCTAATATAAACACTGAAAGATCAGCAGATAGAGACTTTGGCCTAGGAAGCAAAAGTTTTAAAAAATATATGTTTTATTACCTCAAAACTAGCAGCAGTATTTCAAGTCAACCATGTCTATAAATTATGGTTACTCAGAAATGAGTACCAAAACGTACACATGCTATGTAAACACCTTTCCAAAGTTGGCACAGTTTCTTCTTCATTAAATTTCAGCCCACATTTACATGAAGTGTCTTATGTCAAGGCCAACCATATTCCCAAAACTGAATATTAAAACTATAAGCCTCATGGTATTATATAGATATGATCTTTAAAGTTTTGCAACTTGAAAAAACTATAGATATAAAAACCTTACACTTTCTCAATAGAATGGCCAACCTATTTCTTGGATTGAGTACCCTGGGCATGGAAAATTGCTTGACTATTGGTTTGGAGTATTTCTGGGACTGGAACTGTGTTACCACCACAGCTACCCAGGCATAATAGGCACTGCTAGTCCTTTAGCTATTGTTATAGCTGCTAGGGGTCTTTTAATAGGTTATTTAGAAAAAAGAAAAGAGGACAATTGGCCCTGGGTGGTTTTCAAATTGTGCTATTACTGGTTTGTTTTCATAGATTGGCAGTACCCTACAAGAGGCAATGTTCAAGAAATAAAATTACAGTTGTATTAACAGCTTCAAATTAGGGGTATTTTTTCAAAGCATTGTGTGGGTTTTACTGAAGCAAGAATGAGTGGTTTTAATTGGACCTTCCTCCTTAGAGGCCTTGAAGAGAACTCTTCAGCCCAACCAAAGGACAGGAGAACCAAGACAAGAGTCACACACATTATTATTTTATGAAATTGCTGGTCAGTGTTGACAAAACTTATCATGATTTATTTTTTTAATTAAAATTCTGGGACCACGTCCTTTGCAATAGAGCACATTATGAAATGTAAGGATCTCACTTTGGTAGAAAATCTTCAGAAGCTGAATTGCCCCAGGTTCCTGCATAATAAAATGATCTTCTGAAAAGTTGACTAGCATATTTTGGCTGTGAGCATCAGAAAATACCACAAACAAAATATTTGTATAGCTTATAAAACACTTGAGCTGAATATTAAAAGCATCTGTTTTCAAGGAATATAATTACAAAGTACTTGAAGTGAATCAGGAGGCAGGATTCACAAAACATTAAACATGTCGTAAACAAGTCATTTGACTCATCCAAATACTATGGGTAATAGATGGACTGTTGATTTACAAAGAAATACTTTCATTGAAGATTCTGACATCAGAAACCATGACGGTAAGGGTCAAAAGCTTCCTAATGTCATTCTGGGGTAAATAAATTCTTGACCACTTACAGAAGCAGTTTGACATTGGTTTTTTTGTTTGTTTTAAGAAACACATGAGCACAGATAACCTTAATATTTTACATTTTAGGAAACATGTAATCTGACCAATTCACACAGACCAGCCCATCATGGAAATGTGGTGGTGGTGAATATCAGAGTGAATTATACACCCATGAGAGTGGCCACATTTAATCTGTAAAAGGGCATTAACTGTGCCTGTGGAGTAAAAGATTCAAATGTATTCAAATGCAAAGTATTCCTTTTGTTTTTATCTGGCCATATCAAAAATGAGAAACTTCATTGTGGGCATTATGAAATCAAAAGGCATTCATAATGGCATTGCTGTTTTGTGAAAGAAGAGCAGACAGAACCCACTTTCTAAGATTAAATTGAAACTTCCTTCTCCAAATGTTAAGCTAAAATTATGGGCAAAATTCTTTTCTCACATTTACATCATGGGACTTCAGCCTGTTATTCTTTCTTCCTACAAGACAGGCTCCTGGGAGTCCTACGTACTTATCAGGAGCAAAATATTGCATTTGACATCTGCAATATACATCTTTGTTGAATTTTTACTAAATCAAAATACAATCCTGTTTTACATTGTTCTCCTGAGGTCTTGATGAAGAAAAAAAATTGTCTTTTTTTGCAGTCTCAAAAAATATATTAATTTTCAGAAAAATAGTCTCTGAAAGCATTAATGCCTCCAAAATATTCAACTAAGATCACTGTACCCCACACATACATGCATAAACTTTGTACTGCTTACAAAAAAGAGAAAGGTGAGGAAGAGGGGTGTATGAAGAATAAAATATTGTGAAAAGAAGAGGTCACTAGGTGTAAAGACTGATGCTTCCAAAAGCCATTGGATCTGAGGTTAGCATATCCTCATGTACTGGTGGGAGCAGTTGCTAAAATTGTAAGACTCTAAAACAAGTATTGAAGCTTTATGTTCTCTTTTATAAAACTCTCACTCTCCTTTTTTGTTCATTTAATGTGTTTTATTTGACTGCTGATTGGAGTATCCGACCCTGACAGTTCTCTTCACAGACAGAATGTTAAACCTGGGAACCTTTAGCCAGCCACACAAGACCGGCCTTGGGACCCAATGACATCTTTGAACTCTGGCTCTTTCCTAGAGCTTGATTAGAGGTTTTATCCTGACTGCCAAAGGGAATGGGAACCTTTAATGAGAAATTCTGTTTTGTATGGAAATCACTGATACAGGAAGGAGAAGAACTCTACAAATTAGAAGCCAACTTGGCCGAAAAGCTACAGGACTGAAAAATCACTTTAAAGAATCACACCATTATAAATCACCATATAATTAGGCATGCGATATATAAAATGAGCATAAAGCATATGGAGAACAATTTTTATAGATATTGTTAATATGAATTTTAAATGCCACCATAAATTTTTTGCTACCTCAAATTCATAGTGATTTAACAGTTTGAATCAATGAAAATTCTACCATTTGAAAAGAGAAAATGTATGTACCACATCTGATGTTATTTGATGTTCTCTTTACTAAGAATACTTTTTTTTGGTTTGGATTTGCAAGGTTTCTGAAAAATGTATTTCTATTGATGTTATTTTACTTGTACTCTTCTTGATTTTATTAATACAGAATAACAAAATAAAAGAATTTTGTAAAGGAAACAGTACAAATGCTTTCTGAAAAACATACCCTCTGAACTCTGGGAGGTATGCCATTAAACATAAGCTTACCTTGCTCAGCCTGAATTCTTTTCTCCTAAAAATTCACTGTCTTAAAATTAAAAATCTAAACTAGGGATCCAAAAATCTTCAACTAATCTGGTGAATATTACAAACAAATTAAGAAATTACCTGTGGGATTAGTTTTTAAATTAGATTAAAATTTTAATCTAATTTAGGTGATGCACTAAATTATTCTATAGGTCTTCATTACATTATTCTGAATTATTCTATATGTGTGTTAGATATAATTAGATGGATTTTTCTATATAGACAAGGCACCATGATATTTCAGTCATATTCACAATTTCATAGAGACCCCAAATTGTATAGGGGAGAGAAGCAGTACTGGGGCCTGATGCTGTCTTTTAATGGTTGCTAATACAGAAGATAAACTTAGAACCATATTATTTTTATCTCTGTTAGGATTTCTTGCTTTGATCCATTCACGAACACAAAGTTCAAAGTTTTATAAAAGTTCAGGCATAGATTATATGGCCTGCAACATGACAAACCCTGCAGGAAACAGGTAGGAGATAGCATGAATCTTTCTTACCTGAGCCATTATGCTAGCAAATTGATTACCTCCCCCACCGCATGGAAGGCAAATAGGTACTGTGGTTTCTATTGGTGCCCTAGTTTTTCTCTTTTTCCTTTCCCCATGTTTTAGCCATTCAATCTAGTACACCACTGAGATACTCTTCTCTTCACCTCTCTTGCAAGTTGTCTTTTCTTTGTTCAGAAAACACAGAAATGTGCCAGGAATACTAGATGTTTACTGTAGTTACTCATGCAGGCTGAGTATTTTAAGGCAAGGAAACTAGTGGTTTAAAAAAGATCTCTATTTTAAGCCAATCCACCTCCAGTGCTACAAAATGCAATACAAAAGTGTTTGCTGAAATATTTAGCTGTTACCAGTTGAACTAAAGCATTAAGGCTCAGAAATAAAAAAGATATAGACTTGATAGCATATTGGACCAATGTAATTAATTTTAACTTTGAAGTACACTTAAGTGTGGGAGTTCCACATAGTCATAATTCAACAGTTCTCAGCATTTTATATGCCTGATCCCATTCATTTTTACTGTTTTCAGCACCAAACAGGATTCTTTAGAGTGTTTGCTTGTCAACTAAAATATGAGCTATATATTCCAGCTTTATGTCATATGCAAATTTCATCAGCATTACATCAACATTTTTTACATAAAAGGGAGGAAATTTTTTTCAAATGGTTTGTTTATATGAATGTGTATTTACACTTCCACACATATATGCATCCATCTCAAGAAGCACTCTTTTTAAAGATTCTTTTGATAACAAGTACAATGAAGACCAAAGTATTAATTATCTTGTCCGAGACCGCAGAGGTACTTGTGCCACATACACTGATAATTCTGCAAGACCCACGTGTCCCGTGAGATTTCCAGAAATGTATCAACTAGTCTCCCTCCTCTCTAGACCCTACTTCCTCAGAGGTCACCCTTATCTGGAATTGTGTCACTCATTCCCCTCCTTTATCATACATATTTGTTCATGTACATGATATATTGTTCCTTTTTGCTTAGTTTTGAATTTTACAAACAGTTTATGCCTGCAATTTTGGAGGTTTGTTTATTTGACTCCATTCTATATCCTTAAGATATATTATTATATATAGGTATAGAACAAAGTAATATTTATGGATATGTAATAGTCCACTATGTGACAATACCATAATTTTAAAATTTATTATCGCCATTTATATTTTTTGTTTTTTCTCTTTTTTTGTCTTTTTCTTTCTTTCTTTCTTTTTCCTTGCTTTTATGACTTCACTGAGAAAATTCAAGTATAAACACACATAGGAATTGAATACCTGGGTCAAAAGATAAATGGGAAACCTTAAAAAGCTGAATTATTTTCCAATTTTTAACTGCCTTTATAGCTAGTGATAAGTAATATTAAATAAGAATTTGAATTCATAATATGAATATATAATTTGAGTAAATAATATAAGAATATAATAACATTTTAAGATATATTAAGAATAAACAATAAAACTTATTCCCTTCCCATTTCTGTTCCTTAGTCCTTTATGTACCCTCGTCAGAAACAAGTATTTTACCAAACTTTAATAGACCATTCTTTAAAAATCCTCAATATCACTGAATCATTGAGTGTGAATTTGACTGAAATTTTCAAAGATATTTTTGATCAATTTAAGGAACCAATAAACAATAAAATTTTGGGTCACAATTTACACCTAAAGAATAACATGTCAATATAACAAGGGCATCCATGAAATGTTATGGCTGACATCATATTTAGGGGTGGGGCGTTTTATTGCTCAGTGCTTCCCTGCCCAATATCACTTTCCCAGCTCCTACTCAGCAGTGTACTGAGGTCTTATCCTGTATAATACCACAAAAAGGAAGAGAGGGAATGTGGGCAGAAAAATAAAATAAAATTATTTCTATTCACAAATGGCCTAAATGTTTGCACAGTCAATTCTGAAGAATCAGCTGAGGGGAAATAACTACAGTAACAAGTGAACTGAGGAAATCTCAGGATAAAAATTCATACATAAATCCCAATTATATTTCTACATATTAGGAACAACTGATTAGAAATTTGTTAATAAAAGCATACTACTATTAGCATTAAAAACTTAGAAATTAATTGTATCAAGGATACATAGAATTCAATACAAAAAATTACAAGATATTGCTAAGAGAAGGTAAAGAACAGATAAACATGTAGAAAGCTAAAAAGTTTAAAAGCTTATTTTTATATTTATATGGAACTGCAAATGGTTACAAATCACCATAACAGCTGAGAAAATAATAACAACATTGAAGGACTTATACCACTTGATTCTAATACCCACTATCAAGCTATAGTAATAAACTATAGTATTGGCAAAAGGATGTATAATATATGGATAAAATAGAGTCCAAAGCAGACATGGTGTTACATAGATAATTGATTTTTTAACCAAGGAACCCAAATGATCCAATGGGAATAATCTTTAACAAATGATGCTGGTATGTGATATCCACATGGGAAAAGGTTAGTATTAACTCCTACCTCACACCAAACCAAAACTATTTGGGAATACAGTATAGATTTAATTAGAAAAGCTAAAATTATAAAACTTTTAAAACAGAAAAATAGAATACTTTTATAAATTGAGTATAGAAAAATAAAGGTCACAAAAAAGCAACAGGACAACAAAATTCATAAATTCATCATATTTAAATTTTCCTGCTCTTCAAAAAAACATTATTTAGAAAAATGAATACGTAACCACAAATTGGGAGAAAATATTTGGAAATTTGGAAAAAAAACTATCTTGAAAAGAATTTGCATTGATATTAAATGAGCTGTTTACAACTACTTGATAATTAAAAGACAATAACTCAAATTTACAAAATAGGCAAAACATTTGAACAGACACTTCACAAAGGAAGTCCAACTTACTCAAAAAGAAGTACATCATTATTCAAATGCAAATTAAAACTACAACTACAAACAAACCCTTACAATGGCTAGAATTAAAGAGTATATTTTCTTGCATTGGGGCAGAAGCAGAAAACTAAAATACATACATTGTTGGTGGAAAGGTAAAATTCTGTAACCACCTTGAAAACTTTTGCTATGTCTTATTAAATTAAATACCTGCCATTTAGCCCAGCAATTCTACTCCTAGGTGTTTATCTCAGAGAAACAAAAACATATGTCAATAAAACCACTCATAGAATAGCATAACCAAAATCAGAAACAATCTAAATGTTTAACAACAGGAGAATATGTAAACATACTGTGGTACATTTGTATAATGGAATACTACTCAGTAGTTAAGAAGCAGAATACTGATAACCACAATAGAAATGAATCTTCGAGCATTATTCTCAGAGAAAAATACCAGACATTAAAAAGTTCATATTGTATCATTTCTTTTATGTCCAAAATTGGAATTTTGAGATCACGCATTGCTGGAAGTAATCAAGAATAATCAAAGTGACCAATTGCTAGGGACATTGCAAGCTAAGTTAGACTAGATGTCCCCACTGGGCCTTTCCAGCATTTATATTCTCTGATTATAGCCATTTAGAAGCTGTTTATCAAAATTCAGTTTCCTAAACTTTAAAAGTCAGATGCTACCAGAGAAATGTAAGTAACTGACCTAGCAGCAATTATTATCATTATTTTGACAATACCTAAAATACAGTTTTGGGAAACAAAAATGGCAGATTGCTGCTTTATAAGAAACAGCAAAGAGTTCAGGACTAAGGAGTGCCTCCTAATAAACCTAGTGGCTTATATCTTATAATAGTAATGTGGACATATCCATTAGTTAAAGGTCAAATCAAATCCCAGAGGCAACTGAAAAGTAGGGGCTTAATACTGTCTAGTTCCTGCCAGGGAAAAGAAATTTTTCTAGCTTAATAAAAGACAGCTGGAGTTCCATATTTTATTCTGTATTAATCTGCTATGATATATTCTCTTAGTTGAAGTATATGAAGAAAGGTTAACCTCATGTAGATATGCAAGTCTCTAAATACAGATATTGCCTATAAATGGATAAAGTGTGATGACAACTTTTTCAGACAGTTGAAGACACTCTCTTTACTACTACTTGCAAACTCAACAAGTGATAGTTGCTTAAAGGTTAATGTTTTCAGGTTTCAATGTTTTCAGGTTTTATAAATTAACTTGGGTACTCTATTTCTTCAAAATAGACTGGATTATGTAGCACTTTGGATAAATCATTTAACTATGCATAATTTTATAACTTCATACATTGATCATTCAGGAAATCTCAGATCACTGTTATGTAGATTTTCAAAAAAAATCATACATTTCACTATACACTATCAAAAACTCACATCCATCAATATCACTGTTGATGACCTCAGAAAAGTCTTTAAATATAGGGAAGCTATCAAATTCCTGGCGGTAATTGCAACTTTTCCAAAATTCTAAATTTATCTTAAAAGCTAAAATTTCATCATTGGCAATCAATACTATTTCCTTGACATGCCAAGATGATTTCATTATTCATGATCCAATATTTGCCAAATGCTCGTCTAACTCATCATAGTGTACTTGCCAATCATTTTTCCAGTAGCATCGGGTACCATTTACCTTGCAACTCAATCACTAGCACAACTGTTTCCTCAGGACAAACATGCCACTTCAGCATGCAAGAGAAGTTTTTTTTTTTTATGTGTACTTCCCATTTTATCACACAGAATATTAAAAAGTTATGTACTCAAGGATGAAGGAATAATAAAATCAATCACTTCTACTGCATTTTGAAGGGAACTATTAGGGAGACACTGGTTTATTTTTCCCATAAGTATGGGGCAGTATCTACAATTACAGTTTGATGCCAATGAGTTTCTACTAAGATTTCAGAAGTTTTTCCCATTATTACTTTTGCAGCATCAAAAGCATTAGTGCAAATGTCAACACTGTGAGAAAAGGTGATGACATCTGCTATGGTTTAAGTGTGCTTTGTCCCCTCTGAAAACTCATGTTGAAATTTAATCCGTGTTGCAAGAAATAAGTGGGTGTAAACTTAATCTTAATGTGCTGTATAGAAGGGAGCCTCTGGGACGTGATTAAGACCAGATAAGCTCATCAAGCTGAAGGCCCCATGATTGAATATCAGTGTCTTAATAAGAGGGAGAGACCAGGAAACACACATGCATGTTCCTTGTCTCTCCCTATGTGATATCTTGAACCACCTCAGGACTTTGCCAACAAGCAGGCCATGACTAGATGTGGTCCTTGTCCTTAGACCAGAGCCATGAGCCAAAATAAATGTTTTTTTCTTTATAACTTTCCTTATCTGTGGTATTGTGTTATTAGCAACAGAAAACTAACTAAGACAACCTATCATTATTATTATTGTGAAAGTAACTTTGGTTCTGCAGTCTTGTTGAAAGTGTCAGAGGGACCCCTCAAAGCACACTTTCAGAATGATTGATAGATATCATTTAGCATATTAAAAGAGCTTTAAATAGAGCTATTACAGTGTTTTCAGTTTCTTACATAGGGAACAAAGATCTGTTTTTATCATGATTTGTTTCTAGAAAAGCAAGTCAACATTTTTCCATTTTAAAAAAAACTTCTAGAGGTCTGGGGTTGTAGCTCAGTGGCAGAGTGCTCACCTAGCATGCATGAGGCACTGGGTTCGATCCTCAGGACCACATTAAAAAATAATAAAATAAAGATATTGTGTCCACCTAAAACTAAAAAATGAATATAAAAAAATTTAAAAAGAAAAGTTTTTTTGTATATTTACATACATACATATGCATACACATGTGTGTATATAGCTGCGTAGATAGATAGATAGATCCATACATACAAAACAGGCAGCTTGAAATTTTGTCATCATGGTTTTGAATAATACAGGGTATAGCATTGTATTGAACTGAATTTTCAATTTCTTTTCCATACTAGGTATCAAGATAAAGATGTGAGGTTTGATTAGCTTTAGCTACTAAAACTATTCAAGACATGGTATCTTATCACTCAGGCTAGAGTTCCACCCACTCCAAACTATATGACTTAGAATCCCACGGTAACATACCTAACTGTGCTCTAGTATATTATTCAGAAAGACAGAACAATTATATTTAATTCTGCAGTCTTAAGTGCACTGCTTTATGGGACAGTTGATAAGGGAGGGAGAGAATTTTGCCAAGAAGGGCTTTAAAAAGAATTAGTAATTAGCTAGACATCACTCCTTACCCAGGACTAAAGAAAGACAACATTCCTGGTATAACTGTGGGGGAAAGGTGCCCTTTAAAAATACTCCATAATTCTCTGCACTTTTTAGTTCTCATCTGCCAAGAAACATAATAACTTTCCTTCCCACACATGTCCACATTAGGTCAAATATCGACTTTGGAGTCATATTAGTAAAATAAAACATTTGTGAAAGAGCAAAATATCAGTCATAGCCAGCCAGCTAGAATATTATCAAATATCAAGCAGCCGACATTTAGATTCTTTAATGTTCAGACTGTCACTAATAAGACCTGTGTGAATTTAAACTCAGGCTCTTCTTACACATTCTGCATTAGCTGAGGAAATTATTCTGAAAAAAAAATTCTGAGATTACTATCTTCCTTTTCCTATGAGGTCACAAGTTTCCATTTCTTTCCTCCTTTATTTCTTCCCTCTGTCCCTTCCTTGTTTCCTTCTTTCCTCCTTCAAATATTTTCTAAGTGCCTACACTACGCTGAAGAGTACTGCAGTATCTCATCATGTAGTATTGGGCTTCCACGTGTTTATGAAAGTGATTGGGAATCTTTGGGAACCAATAAAACAGAATGTCACCAATAATACATAATTAACTAAGATAGCAACTGCTTCTTCCCTGCAATGAAAAGTTCTCCCTAGTTTCAGCAGCGATACTGTCATCTGTCATCTGCCCCAGCTTCCATGCTGCTGATTGTGTGCTGAATTTTTATATATCTCTTATCCATGTTGCTTGGAATTGTGAAATGTCCTGACTTTTACTCAGTTCTATTCATTTAATAATAACATTGACTATTTGCTTTGCAAGTACTCTATTGTTCTTGTTTTGTTGTTTGTATTGCCGTCACTGGAATTCTGACCTACTAAACTTCTTCTGTCATATTTGTAAACCATTCATAAATATGGAAAGACAGTCTAGCATAATGCTAAAATGAGGTCTTGACTTCAACATCAGTCTTCCTGAGTTCATATTCCAACTCACTCATATCCTGGCTTTGGGATTATAGGAAAATTACCCGATCCCTCTAAAACCTCTGCTTTCTCATCAACAAAATACTGTTAATCATAGTAACTCCTTTAAAGATTTGCTTTAAGATTTACTTAGAGGAATAAACTGAAATCATTTTCTCTAAAATCAGGAACAAGACATGTCCTATTTAATATAGTACTTGAAATTTTAGCCACAGCAATTAGGCAAGAGAAAGAAATAGAAGATACTAACAGGAGAGAAAGAAGTCAAATTATTGCTGTTTGCAGAAAGGATGATCCCATACACAGAAGATCCTAAAAGCTCCACCAGAAGACTTCTAGAGCTGACAAACAAATTTAGCAAAATAGTAGAATACTAAATCAACATACAAAAATCAATACTGTATCTATACACCACTAATAAATTCACAGAGAAAAAATAAGGAAAACTGTTTCATTTGTAATAGCATAAAAATAAAATAAAATACTTAGGAATAAATTTAATCAAAGAGGTGAGAGGTCTTGATATGGGAAATTACAAAACACTGAAAAAAGAAATAGAAGAAGACACCAGAAAATGGAAAAGACTTCCCATATTCATGAGCAGGCAAAAGTAATGTTGTTAAAATACCTATAGTACCAAAAGCAATCAACAAAATTCAATGCAATCCCCATCAAAATATCAATGACTTTCTTCACAGAACTAGAAAAGTCCTAAAATTCATATGGAAGAAAAGACCCAGAATAACCAAAGCAATTCTGAGCAAAATGATTGTGGTATCAAAATTGTGGTATCACAATACCAGACTTCAAATTATACCACAGAGCTATGATAATAAAAATGGCATGTAGGTAATGGGATAAGAATAGATGTGTAGAACAATGGACTAGAAGACACAGAGACAAACCCAACAGATACAGACATCTCATTCTTGACACAGGTGCCAAAAACATATGTTGGAGAAAAGACAGACTTCTAACAAATGATGCTGGGATATCTATGTGTACAGTAAGGAAGCTAGATTCTCTCACTCAGCACAAAGGTCAACTCAAATTTGATCAAAAACCTAAGAATTAGATCAAAAATCTTGAAACTGCTGGAAGAAAACATAGGGGAAACTCTCCAACATATAGGCACAAACAATGACTTACTCAAGAAGACCTCTAAAGCTCAGGAAATAATACCAAGAATTAACAGTATGGCATCAAATTGTAAAACTTCTGTACAACAAAGGAAACAATAAAGGGTACAAAACAAGACTCTAAAATAGGAGGAAATCTTTGCTAGTTACTCTTCCAACAGTGGATTAATAATGAGAATGTAAAAGAACTAAAAAAAAAAAAAAGAAAACTTAACACCAAAAATGCAAATGATCCAATAAATAAATAGGTAAATGAAATAAAAATACTTTCCAAAAATGTTCAGCATCTTTGGCAATCAAAGAATTATGCATAAAAACTATACTGAGATTTTATCTTACTCCATTTACAATGCCAATCATCAAGAATACAACTAACAATAAATGGAGACAAGGATGTGGGGAAAAGGAACTTTTATACACTGTTGGTGGGAATTTAAATTAGTACCACTATGGAAATCAGCATGGAATTTCCTCAAAAGAGTACAAATGGAATGACCATACAATCCAGCTATACCATTCATTGGTATTTATCCAAAGTCAGCATATTATAGAGATACATGCATACCCATGTTTACAGCAGTATGAATCACAGTACCCAAGTAATGGTATCTAGGTATCTGTGAGCAGATGAATGGGTAAATAACGTGTGGTGTATATACACAATGGAGTTTTATTCAGCCATAAATAGGAACAAAATTATGCTATTTGCAGGAAATGGATAGAGTTGGAGAACACATCATGTTAAGCAAAATAAGCCAGTCTCAAAAGGTCAAGGGTCCTATGTTTTCTCTCATATGTGGAAGGTAAAGAGGAAAAATGAAAGAAAGGGAAAGATGAAAATAGAAGAGAGACAGAAAAGAAGAGGAAGAGGATTAGGGGGAGGGTAAGAGGAGGTAAGTACTAAGGAATGAAATTGATAGAATGATGTTATGTGTATATATGAATAAACTATAATGAATTCCACTATTTATGCATAACAATTATACACCAATAAAAAATTTAAAAATAAGATTAGTTTGGTAATATACACAAAGTGCTTAGTTTAGTGCCTGGCATATAGTAGAAGAACAAAACATACTAGTGCAACAGAATTTATATCACATATACTTTACATTCTTCCTATAATCACTTAATATCTTGATTGTTACAGCTTACTTAATACAATTCCCACTTTTATTCATTACAAGTAATTGTCACTCTTGCCTGCTGACTTTCAGACTGAAACTTACACTTTTGAATCACTTGGGTCTCCATCTTGCTGATTCCAGATCTTGGAATTTTCAATCTGCCAGTCTTTGTTTTAATCTGCTTTTTTGCTCCTGTGACTAAAAGACCTAACCAGAATAACTATAGAAGAGAAAATGTTCATTTAAGGTCTCACAGTTTCAGAGGTCCATATATAGCCAGCTCCATTCCCCAGGGGCTCCAGATGAGGCAGAACATCATGGTAGAAGAGTGTGACAGAGGGAAGTGGCTCACATAATGATCAGAAAGCAAAGAGAGAAAGACTCCACTCTCCAGATACAAAATATATACCCCAATAGCCATGCCCCCAAGGAACCACTTCCTCCAGCTACACCCCACCTGCCTCCAGTTCCCACCCAGTTAATCCCATCAGGGATTAATTAGATGGTTAGGTTAAGAGTATGACCCAATCATTTCTCCTCCAACCCTTTTTGCATTTTATTAACTACATAATTTCTTATAACAAATCCCTCTTTTTACATACACATACAGTAGGTACACATGTATCCAATCAGTTCTGTTTTGATGGAGACCCCTAGATAATATAGGTAAGGATATAGGAAAACTTGTGAAGTTCTCATTCCAGCTGATGGCTTCCAGGTGAGACTGGTCAACCAATGTTGCCAAAAATTTGTCAAGATAAGACAACAATCTGGAGTATTTACTACATCAATTTTTAAAAACTAACAAGAAAGTTAAATTTAAAAAAAAAAAAAGCACTGCTGGGCACAGTGGCACACACCTGCAATCCCAGCAATTCAGTAGGCTGAAGCAGGAACACCACAAGTTTAAGGCCAGCCTCAGTACCTTAGTGAGACCCTGTTTCAAAATAAATAATACAAAGGACTGGGGATGTAGCTCAGTGATAAAGCACCCCTGGGCTCAATCCCCAGTAGAAAGAAAGAAAGGAGCACATCTCATCAGCCTAGCAAAGTATGCTCAGAGATCATCAGCATCCCAGGATCTTCAAATACTTACCGCATCTTTAGATAGTTAGGAGCCATTAAAGATCTCTGGAGCAAGATTATTCTCTTATAAGGACAAGAACTAGAAGAGAGGCTCTAAGGGCTTGGAAACCAGCCAGGAGGTTCACGCTACAATGGAAGTTCAAATAACAAAAGTTCATAATAAAGACATAATTGTGAGACTAGAAAGAAGGAAAGGAACACTTGAGAGGTGGGGTAATAGAGGAGGATATGAACTGAAACTTACCATCGCAACACAAGGTTAACGATCAGGCCATTGGTAGAGTACTACTTCTCCCATCTCTGCAATAGCAACTTGTCTATTTCATTTCTTTGACAAAGAAAACGAAAGGAAAGCTTGTTCTATGAAATACATGTTCTTATTAATGTACACTAGTTAACAAAATAAATGTACTTCAAAACTTCAATGACCTAAGAAACAAAGTTTATTGCTTTGTATATGAAAGCCTACAGGGCTACAGCAAAGACGCCTTCTCCACAGGGATTCAGGTTCTAGGCTTCTCTTGAACACATGCCACTTCATAGGCTTCTGGGTTCCTGCACTCCAAGTCAGCAGACAGGTTGTAGGCTGGCCATGGAGGATCAGGCAGAAAGGAACCTGTGAAAAGAGAACAGACAGATATTTGCTTTTTTTTTCACATTTAACTACAAAGGAGGAAGGAAAAATGAATTATATGAACAGCTAAGCAGTGTGTCACATTATTGTTTTAAGTATTCATTCTACAGCTCATTATCTCACCTATAAAATGAAAGCTTTGGATTTAGTACTTTATAAGATTCCTTCTAATTTATGAAGTTTTTATTTCTTAATAGAGGCATTCTAAGGCAATAAAAAGGCACATTTTCTTTCCTCCATATTAAAAAGCATAGAAAATATTATATATTCAAATTGAGCCTCCATATTGAAGTAAATGACCACAATATTTGATCAAATATAACTTCTTAGAATTTTGAAGAAGATTGGAAGTATCTGTATAATTGCCACAATTTTTCTTCTATTAGGTATTGGATCAATGGTCTTTTCTTCATTTATTGTTTTTCTGTACTCATTAGAATTGTTTCATTATTATTATCACTATTATTATTGCGCAGAGTGTTTTTTGTTGTTGTTCCCTTATGACTTTTTTCAACTGATTTCATATTATTATAATGCTTTCGTTACTGAAGCAAGTGAGATAATTTTCCAGTCATAACAAGAACCAGTTTAGCCTTTGACAAACCATGAACCACCACCATAAACACAACAGTGTTAAAGAAATGTTAGAACCTTCTTCCCTAAAAAAACACATCCAAAGCCAGGTGCCATATTTAAACCATTGTATCCACCACATGGCAAAGCTGTTATCTTTTAGGGACTTGTACTGAAACAAAGATTCTTTAGATGATGATTTATAGCTGGTTAACAAGGAATAAAACTTTCATTGGTTGCCTAATAAACACCCCCTGGTTAATGCTGGCCAATTAAATATTCAGAACAGATTCCTCAAGATTTTTTGACCAGAGTGAAAGTCACCAAAGTACCTATCCTTACTTTAGATTCCCCTGATCACAGGATGTATTACTGGATGTCTTACTGTCACAAAATGAAACATGCAATTAGGATAACACTCTCTACAGTCACTGTCCTTAATCTGGCTACAAATAATTTTTGCCCTTAATAAAAACTTCATCTTTATTTAATATATTGTGCCTTCTATTGTGCTTTGACTCCTCAGTAAACCACCCATCTCACTATAAGAAAAAATTCTTTTTTTATATATTTATTTTTTAGGTGTAGATGGACACTAAACAATGCCTTTATTTTTATGTGGTGCTAAAAATATCCTTGATTTATTATAGGACATACATAGAATGATGCTATATCCTTTTAAAAAATAATACCTTACACATTATTCTAACTAAGGAAAAACAATATTCAAATAATATATTTTGTAAGCAATTATCATAACATGAATCACATGCAATTAATTGACATCACACAAAATCTCCTTTATGCATTTTATACACCAGGATATTCTTACAGTAATGACATGAGTATGTACAAAAGTGTAATGTAATTTTTAAGACTTTAATTAACACTGAATGGAATTATGCTAAGAACAAATAAAAGATGAACAAACGCTTTCTTTTCACCTTCTTGTTCTCTCTTGTTCCTAACAAAAATAATTTATAATTTCAACTCTTCCTGCTGCTTCTCCAAAATCCCAGTTTTAAACCCGATCAAAAGATGCCAACATATTCCAAAGTGAGAGAATGCTTTGGATTCTGTGCTCCTCCTGTCTTCCTTGTCTTTAAGGGATTTTAAGTCTTTTCTTTACCAAGCTGCCAGTTATGCTGAATTGTTCTGAAATGTGAATGATTTTTTTTTGTGTAAATATGAGCTACCATCAACTAGAGCAACAATAAGAACTTCACACTTGTCATTTACTAAAACCTGCCTTTTGAGCCCTGTCAGTCATGTGCCTCTACATGTGTGTTTCTTGGTTGGAGCAGCGTTGATTTATGGCAGCTTCTGTTTAGGAATTCATGTCGCTGTTTGGCATTTATGTAGTTCAGCTGTTAGAGAGTCAGGGAAAGAGGAAAGAAAACATGCAGGAGTGAAGGTTTCAGGGGCAAAGAGGGAAATAGGAAAGAGCTTTAGGTTGTGAAATAACAATGCCAGCCATGTGGCAGCAATAAACCACAGGCACAACCCCTTCGTTTAGGAAAGACACTGTGACAGCAGAACAGATGTAGCCCACACCCATCCTGATGATCTGGGTGGCCCGAGCACTGGCACAAAGGGCAAGTGTTGCATGAAATATTAGCAGTTACCTTCACATTTCAATATTTGTCATTCTTCAAAACACTGAGCTTGATTACAATGTGTGCCACTGAGCTTAAACATGCTTAAAGCACAGACAAAGAGTCCCTGGAAAGGAGGCATCAGATGAAAAGCTAAATAATTTGGGTTCTCACCCAGTTGACAGAACTGTACAGGATTCATGTTGGGGTCAAATATGCTCAGAAGTTCAGCTATTTATCTAACATTTATTGGAATAAAACTATATTCCTTGTGGCTCTTGCATCTTAATGGAAAAAATTAGAGTAGAATTTCTCTGGAGTCCTCAAAAACTTTGAGGTTCATATTAGTCTCAAGTCTCTAAGAAACTTTGCATTTAGAGATTAAAGTTCAGGAAACAAGCTTTTTTAGAATATGTAAACAGAGTGTAATCGCACTCTTTTCACTCCTTTTCTAAGTAACTTCGGGAAAAGTAACATAGGTTCTTTTTCTTATTTAACTGATTTTTTTTTTTTAATGCAGGGCATCCAACCCAGGGCCTCATGCATACTAGGCAAGCACTCTACCTTTAAGCTATATCTCTATCCTTTTAATTGATGTTTTCTATTTGTGCTCACCGAAGAGAAAAATTTGAGTGTCTACAGATTGTTTGGAAGTTGTGGATTACAAATTAAGACAAAAAGAGTTAAACAAAAGTGTATACAAGTTTAAAAATTATATATATTTTCCAAAAATCATCATTTCCACTCTATAGCTGCTCCCCTTCTTTAACTAAATAACTTGAGCCTTCATGTGATGCATTTTAGATTTATTGTGAAATATACACTAATAATTGCATCTCCATTTACAGTAGTACTGTAAACTTTAACAGATCAGCAAAATTTCTATTCCTTATTAATGTTTTACTATTAATGTATTAATATTTTCATTTCATATTAGTAGAAAACCTCTTTAAAGTAACAAAGTATAATAACCAGAATTGAAGAAAATTACTATATAATATTTGTAGAAGATTCTCATTTATGTTCAACTTCTTGGGGATATGCAGCTTGATTTATGCTCACCTATTTTAGTTGCAGAAAACAATAACAAGCACAAGACTAGAACAAATTAAGTCTAATAACTAAAGTAGTATATTCATTATGGCTAAAAGTATCCACTATGTATTGATAATATGCAACAATAAGAACTCTTTGTGGGGCTGGGGATGTGGCTCAAGTGGTAGCGCGCTCACCTGGCGTGCGTGCGGCCCGGGTTGGATCCTCAGCACCACATACAAAAATGTTGTGTCCGCCAAATACTAAAAAATAAATATTAAAAAATTCAAAAAAAAAGAACTCTTTGTATTTGTATCTAAAGAGCAACATTCTTTATTTATTACTATTATTTTTTTTGTATCAGGAATTGAACTCAGGAGCACTCAGCCACTGAGTCAAATCCCCAGCCCTTTTTGCATTTTATTTAGAGACAGGGTCTCAGTAAGTTGCTTAGGATCTCACTAAGTTGCTGAAGCTGGCTTTGAACTCGCAGTCCTCCTGCCTCAACCTTCCAAGCCTCTGGGATTACAGGTGTGCACCACTACACCCAGCCAACATTCTTAAACTTAAAATCTCTTCATAACTAATGAGTAAAATCATCAGTCAATGGTATATACAGTAATTTTCATGCACTTATAATTTCTTCTTTGCAGTCATTTGCCAAAACAGAAGAGTAAACTAAACTCCTGGCCTTCCTCTTCCACACTTAGTATTGCAACAATTCTCTGAGGCTTAGAACTTTTTTTTTCTTTAATATAGCAAAGTGGTTAACTGAGGCATAGTCAAGCACATTTTTTTTTCAATATCTCAGCAATGAAAGTATTCTTTATTTTAATGTTAACAAAAGTATTCTTTTGGTAATAAAATACTAGCAGACTAAAGAAAGTTAGTTGTTAATACCGGATTCAAAAAGAGGTATGCATTGGACATGAAAGTAGGACATTATCTCAAACATCATGCTCTGCTGTACATGGCATAAAACTGGGGTTTGCTGACATTTTTATTCCAATCAACTATTAGAAATAATATCTTGGTATCCAGGAACAGTGCCACATGCCTATAGCCCCAGTTGCCAGTGATGCTAAGGCAGAAGGATTGTTTGAGTCCTGAATAACAAGGTCAACCTAGTCAGCATAGTGATACCCATTTCAAAATAAAGAAAAACAGAAAAAGGAAAAGAAGTGATATATTGGGAAATTTAATAAATGAATGCTGTAGAACTTTATAAATGAATACCTATCCATAGATTTTAAAAATAAGAGTGCTCACTTGGAAAGCACACTTAATACTACAATGAAAACATTACAGAGATTGGCATGGCTTCTACACAGGAATAAAATACAAATTTGTGACTTTATCTGTGTTTTGGGGGGAAAAACAGTGGTTAGGGGATGTAAGCATGTAAAGATTACAAAGAAGAATTATATTACATTTATCAGAAATAATCAAATTGTGTGCTTAAAGTTGGTGAATTTGACATTATAATACCTTTTAAAAAGCTGACAAAATGTCTCCAAATACTAAAAATAAAATCTTTGTAAAAATTTTCATTCTCTCATCTCATACACTAATTGTAGTGATAAAACTTCATGAAAATCAGAGACTGTCCTATTCTCTGTTCTGACCTGGGGGATTTCAGGCATGACAGAAGCAAGTTTTATATTAATTAATTAGTCACTTGGAACTCAGTAAAAAATTCACTATATTTAAATATAAAATAATAATTTTAATGTAGCATCAAATAAATTAGATATTTAAATGAATGTTGAGGAAACATATTAAATGTTTAATAAGTTGCCTCTCAAAAACCAAAATACTTTTAAGAATCACGGATCTTTTTAAAGATAAACAGTATTATTCAACTTTTGACCATAAAATTGTATTTTTTGTTCCCCAACCATTCATTGAATGAAAACATAAAACAAACATGTATGTTCAAGTTATAACAGAGAATGGGTATCTGTGTGTGTGTCTTCAGTATATGCAGTCAAAATGACAGAAGTTTGATGAGATGGTTAATGTGGAGTTACTTTCTGTCTTTTCTCCCTCTAGACTTTTTCTGACCTGTCAATCTGATGAGGTGGGGAAAATGTCGCTTAAACAGAAAGCAAACTGAAGCTAAAGACCATAGAGAAGATTGATTAACCCCACGTTATCAAGGAAGTGTCAATAGCAAGGAGCTACTGGGCTCCTGCACTGTTTTCCTCTAAACTTTTAGCCTTACATCTGTCAAACTTCAAGATAACTATCCATCATGGAGTCAAAGTGGCGAACAACTGTGTGGTACTTTGATAAGGGACAGTGTCACAATTTGTCTCCTTCCCTTCCCACGGATCGCCTCTAATGGGGTAAGGCCAGGCCAGGCCACAACAGCTGCAAATAGCCCAAAGACATTCTTCAGTGTAAAATAGATTCTTAGCAAATACATAGAACAAAGATACAAGCAGCCCTCAAAACAGATCTAAACACAGTGATTATTTGCTTAAACATTTCATGCCAATTGTATATATTCTTTTCTTACTAAATATTAGTTTTGATGAACCAACCCAATGTTTACTTATAACTAAATGGCAAGAATGCAATACTTTTAAAAATATGATAATGCTACCCTGAGAACTAGAGTGCAGCATCTATATAATAATCTGAGTAATATTTCAAATTGTGACCAAATTACATGGTCATTTATGTATTGCCTACAAGGAGGTAATTCACGCATTTAGATATATGATAGAACATCTATGCAATTAAAAATGGAGCACTATTCCCATCCTTCCTGCAAAAGACAACTTACCTTATAAAGCTTAGTCACCTAGAAAATGTTTATGTCAAATTAGGAAAAAGGAAAACTTAAAAATGTGAGTTGTGAATAAAATCCTGTTAATAAACATACACAAAAAAATGAATGTTTACAAAGTATACCATTGATGAGTCAGAGTAGTTAGATAATATATTTTCAGCCCTATTTTATTAATTTTTCCAGAGATTTTTCTAATTTCTTGATATATAGTTTTCTCTACACATTTGTAAACTTAGCAACTTTATCTTAAGATTCCTTAACATTTTGTGTCAGTAATTATTAGCCTTGAAAGGAAGAACTCTGTATCATAACCAGCAGGGGGAAAGTCAACTCAAGCAGACTTGTGACTATCTTATTGTGAGTCAGTAGACTTCAGCTTTCTGAGCAGGAAGCAGATCTACTTAAGGTTAGTGAGAAGAAATGTATCCTAAGCAAGCATCCTGATGCCTTGTCATGGTATTCTGAGTCTTTCTAAGAGGAGGGAATAAAATATAAATTAATAAAGAGAACCTAGGATTTTATGTAATTAGTTCAGAACCTCAAAGAGCACCTAGTGTGTTGATTTTAGTTTTGGGGGATAAATAGCTGAGGAATGACTCTAAAAAAATTTAAAAATAAATCTATTTAAGGGGAAACACTGAGTTTCCCCTACCCCAACTCTTTTTTGGAGAAGACACAGCTTCTTAGCTCATATTTGTCTATTAACATTCTCCAACTGTCATGTTGTCTAAGTACATTATTTTATCTTGAAGGCATTTTAGTATATTTGGTTTACCAAAATACAAAGAACTATCAGAGAAGTATAATCATCTAGTGACATTTTTAGTTGACATTTTTACATTGGAATTGGACAAGGATGGGGCAAAACAAGATCTATGGAAAACAGGACAGTAAATAGGATAGAGACCACCAAAAGTGAGGTGGTTACTGAAGGGGAAGGGAAGGATCATATAAATGAAATTTTGTTCAACCGCATTTGATCCTGAGTCAATCCTGTTGCTCCTGGTTGAGTAAAGGACATGAACTTCAGAATCAGACAAACTTGGGTTCACATTCTCTCTTTACCACTTGGTAATTGTGAGGTCATTACCAAGTTACCTAATCTGTCTCCACAGAGTATTTTCTTTATTGTTCAGTAAGTAGGGAAGGTAATATATGCTTCATGAAAATATTTAAGTAATTAAGGAGGCAACTGTGTATTGAACTAGACATAACAAAAACATCATAAATGTGAATTACTATTTTTCTATTATTTTTATAGTGAATTACTATTATATAGTAATTATATATATTCTATATTTATTTCTATTATTTCTATAGTGAATTACTATTGTATTTTTATTTTCCTTTGCTTTTTTCCTTCTGTAAACTAACATTACATTGTGCTCCCTAAACTCATATTTGTAACAACTTTGAACTCTATTTTTTAAAAAAACGAATTACCAGCACTGTCCCTCACAACAGTCAAGATTTAGTCCCCAAAGGCCATAATGGCTCCTGAGGATCCTACTTTCCATTTGAAGAGAAGAGTTAGGTCATTTTGGTGTGTTTTTTTTTTTTTTTAGCTTCCTGAGCAAATGGCATGGAAACTCCACTTGCATGCTTCTTGAATAAGGAATTCAAACTGTCTGTTCATCCTAATCTGTTACAGAATATAATGAGCAACCCAGATGTGGACTTCATGAGACTGGAGCCACATGTGAAGACCAGTAGAGAAATGATTATCTCATCACAAACCCCCAGATGAGGCCTCTAAAGTTCAGTGGGCAAGACAAGGAGCCACATTGTCAGAGCTCTCTAGAAGTCCAGGTAAGAGGGATCAGGAGTGCTATATGAGCACATTCAAGGTTTGCCCAACCTGAAAAAGTGCCAGAAATATCAACTCTCTCTTAGCAACAAACTTCCTAGAAACTGAATAGAACAAAGTTCAAATAGCAGTGTCTTTTGCTTGTTACATACAAGCTGTTTGGAATTTGCAAATTCCAAAACATTATGGGTTAAAAAATCTTCCAAAGGTGTATAGCAGATAAAATTAGAATGATGTTGGCCAAGGGTTTAACATATAGCTTTTACAAGGTTGATATGTTCCTACTATCCCTAGTTTTAGAACAAGCAAATTGGGGTTTAAAAAAATAGATTTTTATTTTAAGCTCTATAAGTTTAAATAAAAACAAGTTTAAACAACAGTCATGTTAATTGCTTTGTACCTGATATTTTCATAAAGTCTGTAAGAGTGTCACTCACTGAAAAAGCATCAGGGGGAGGACTTTGCTAGATTCTCATCTGACCTCCCAAAAGCTATCAGCTCTTCCAATCTGATGAGAAAACCAAGCCCATATAATATGTAACAATAATCCATAAGCTTGCTGTGACAGCATTTAGTATACAAGCATTGTTTCTGAGAATATATTCAAACATGAATAATTATGCAAGGTAGGTCTATTATACTATCAAATAGAAAGAAATTTCTAATGTAAAAAAATGATATAAACTTTGTACTTTACATTTCAGAAGCCAAAGAGCAAAGGTTATTTTCAATGAGGCTTTTCCATCCACAAGGAATTACTTACCCTACATACATACACACACCCATGCACACATATACACATATCCTAATGCATAGATGTGTACAACAGTATCTTTCAGGATGCTAAGCATATGATATACATGACAAAGCATTGCTATACCAGAAATAAGCTCTTAATAGTCATATGTGATCATTCAGTGAAGAGAATGTTTAGGATAACCCAATTTGAGAAAGCTGCATTACAAGATCAGATTCTATTTTTAGGCTGGGTTTTTCTAGACAGATGTTGAAAACCCATAAAGAGGATTTTAAAAGTGTTATTACTGATAAATTATTGCGCCCTTAATGTGGTCCGTACTGTGGCAATAGAAGCTTCAGGAAAACATCTTTTCTTTCTGTCTCTTTTTCTCTTTAAACTTTATTTATAGCCTTGCAAAAGACTAGCATTCACATAACCCGCCTTTGCAGGCGTGCCAGAAGATTAATGATATCGCAGAGTTCTTGAGAACAAAAATGTGTCTACCACTGTGTTGAATAATCTCTCCTTTCACACATTAAAAGTGAGATGAGGCCTACTTTAGAAAGCAAGGACAATGTGTCACAAAGAGTTACTTGGCTTAAAGACATACCCGTATTGCTATCCTGAATCACAAATTGTTTTCATGCATGTTATCTCAAGAAAAAGAAAGCTTTTATCACCACCACTTTTTGAAAAATTTACATAGAGTCTCAAATTTTGACTTATTCCAGCATTTGTGTGTGTGTGTGTGTGTGCAATCTGTTGCTGGTTAAGAATTGAGAATTAAGAGAAGGTTGTACATTTTGACCTCTGTCTCTACTCTTCTCAAATTGGGCTAACAAGACTAAAAGCTATTTAAAGACTTAAATGCTATGGATGTGATCATTTTTGTTAGAGCCATCTTTTGCTTAGGGTAGAAAGAAGGATAATAACAATAACCCAACTTTTATTGGAAACTCACCACATGTCATTCGACAGGCTAGGGGTTCAACATACATTGTCTCATTTAATCCAACTAAAAGGCAATCACTACAATTATCCCCTTTGAAGAAGAGGAAAATTTATGCTTAGAGATATACACGACTCACTCTAAATTGCCCCTCTGATAAGTAACAAAACCACAACTCAAATCCAGGCTTTGGATCAATGCCACTTTCTTAACCACTAGGCAACACTGCCTCTCAGGCTACATGTATTGATATAAACATTTACTCAGCCACGTAATACTTTCAGGTTGTTTATAATTTCCAGGCATTTTATTACCAACATTTAAGTACTTACCATATGCCAGTGACTGTCTTTGACCTTTGGGATTATAAAAATAAGTAAAACACTTCTTGTTCTTAAAGTGTAGTGAGACCATAGAGCCAATTTAAGACTTCTCACGCCCTAGCCATTCAGAGTTTTACAGATCGGCCTGACATCATACAAAACATTAAAATGCACTCACATTCTCACACTAAATATAACTTGCATATCTACATATGAGTTGAGTTGCATTTGCTTGAGATTATTTTATAGGCATGTTAAGATTCATTAGTTTAGATGCAGATTTTTCAGGATTTATAGCCAATATAAGTATTTTTCAGAATTTCAAACATTTTTGCCCAGGCTCCCCACCTAACAGTACCTAGGGCCTAGTGAGAAAGATTTAAAAATTAGGAAAGTGACACAAACTGGATAATCTGAAGTAAAGGAAGAACATAATTAGATCTAATTCATAGAACCATCCTTTATCTTCTGTGTAGAAAAATGAAGGCAGGGGCTTGAGGTAGAGAAATCAATTATTAAGTTACCATAGTACCTTAGGTCACAGACAAATTAGCATAAAAATAGCTAAAATATGATACAGAAAATACTTAAGACAAAGAATTTATATCACTTGGTATTGCACATCAGTAAGTGGGAGGGATGAAGGAAACAAATATATATAACCCTCATATGTGATGGCAACTGGGTAAATGGTAGTCCATTCAACTGGGTGGAGAAATCGGACAGGAAAATTGACAAGTCCAATTTCAAACATGTTGAATATAAGTTAGAAAATGCCAAATAGGCAGATAGATATACAGGTCTGATGTCATTAGTGAGGTCTAGGTAGGAGACATAAAATTAGAGGTCATGATTTTGCAGGTTTTACGATAATTTAAATTCTAAAACCAAATGGCATTGGTCGAGGAGAATTAGTAGAGAAATAAGAGCAGGATGCCAAGCGCTGAGCCATGAAAGAGCATAACATTTACAGAATGAGAGAGAACAAAACCACTCAAAAAAGAACCTAGGGAGAGATGGCAGAGAAAGCTTGACGGAAATAGGATTAGTGAATTTCAGAAAAAGGAGTTGCTCTACAGTGTCCCAGATGGCTAAGAAGTCAAGCGATAGAAGGACCAAGAGGAGACCATTCTCAGATCATTTGGTGACATGGAAGATCACGGCCTTAAAGGAATATAGGACAGAAGTCAAAATGCTATCAACAATACCAATAACTCATACTGAGAAGTTAAGATAGCTTATATAAAAACACATGCACATATATACACATACTCATGTGGGTTTGTGTCTTACCAAAATATATGCACACACACACAATCTTAACAACAACATTAAAAAGTAGGTGCTATACTTTTATTTTCCACTTTCCAGGAGAGAAAGTGGCAACACAGAAGCCTGACAACTTAATAAAAGCCATAGGCTAGTAAGAGGTAAAGCCAAAAACTGATGAACAAGGCCAAAGACCTGCACAGTAGGTGAAGGAGTACAGGCTGGGGATGTAAATAATTTATTCCAGAAGAATAGCTGTGATTTTTTTTTCAGAGAGCCTTACCTGGGAAGACTGTCTGCTTATCAGGTACAAGCAATCTGGTGAATACTGGTCTGACTGAATATAAAGAGATATGAATGACTTATGGAAGAATCTTTTTAAATATAAGTGTTGATTTCAAGTGGCAATGGTAACAACATGGAGAACTTTTTTTTTCAATGTACTGTTATCTTAAGTTTTATCAACAATACACTATTTATTGTTGTCCATTAAATCTAATATTCAAGTATAACACTAATTGGAACTGCTTCAAGAATCATTCCGACAATCATTTCCAAAATGGAGTTTTCCCAGCAAATCCACTGAAATAATGGTAGCCATACATTTCATTTTAAATTCCTAGTTTCTTTACAAAGTATCCACTATATGCATGCACTGTGGGTGGAGAGCATTTTCCTTACAGACGTATCTTAAACCAGAATTGTTAAAACAGGTCAATCTGCTCCACTATGAGAGGTTAGTTAAATGTAAATTGTCGAAAAAAGTTTAGTTTTCAGAATATCAGTGAGATACTACTGATGGTATGAAGTAAAAGAAGAATTTCTTCATAATTTTATTTTCATTTTCAAATATTTTAGGAGTATTGTGTGGCCACATTCATTATCTGTTAGTGCTTGTATCACAAGCCACTGTCTTGGATGAGAAAACACATCAAGTATTTCTTATTTACATGCCTTATTCTTCCAGGATCTATAGCACAAGTAGGAGGATATTAATAATCAGAAAATCTATTTTAAAATCAGATTTAGAAACACAGAATGATCTCTGGAGTTTAAAAAAAGGAAAAAATATATATTTAAATAAAATCACTAAAATTATGATTAGCAATTTGGGGAAACTTAGGAGACCATTTTTTCAATTACCATTATCATTCCAGTTTTCAATTTGGTGGTCTGCTTTCTGTCTCTTCACTTAAAAAAAAAAAAAAAGTTTCATTTCCAAAAAAGAAAACCAATAATGTTTGCAATTGTCTCAAGATTTTTCTTTGGCCACAATTGCCCATTTTCCATAATTTAATTTCCCAATGACAGTCCCATGAACTTTATTGTCTTGTTGACTGGCCAAAGACACACTATTTTGTCCCTAGATAAAGAATTATTTAAGGGATGCTGGACACAACTAACATGAAATTGGGAAAGACAATGACTTGTTTTTAACCACAAAAGGCATAATAATACTCAGTTGAGCCAAACTTTGGGAAGAAAATAAGTTTGTTTCCAATATTCTGATATGTTACATTGGCCATGTCAAAATGAGGTTACATTGTCCCTAGGACAACCCTGAGATTCCTAAGCGGCACTGTTCCAAACCTCACTGCTTTCCTAACTATGAAGTCTCACATGTCACCTCAGAGAGAGGTTACAGTGCTGTCTTCCACTGACAAAAGACACATTAAGGGCTATAGCCCTGTGCTTGGCTGCAGACCTTATTTTAGCATGGAACACCTGATTTTCAAAGGTTACCTTTCCCAAATTAAAGGAAGAGTGAGACAGATAATATGAGGGCTCCCCTGTGCTGACTCCAGTTTGCTTACATAAGCAATAAGAACTATCCCTCCAGGTGATAAATGGGTCAAACTCACAGAATATTGAAAATGTGGGAGGGAGGCTGGGAGAGGTTTTTCCTTATTTCTATTTTCAGAATGTGTTATAACTGGGATATCCACAAGACATTAGAGAAAGAAAAAAAGCCAAGAAATATTGTAAAAATGCTAATATAATAAACTGGGGAAAACCTCCATGATTCATTTTTCTACTACTAATACTAAGTTGTTATGGTCTTCTTTTCTTTTTGTACTTTTTCTATTGTTTTTAACCACTTCTCTCTCCCAATTTATCTTAACCTATCTCCTCTTAAATATCAAATTCTCATTATTGTTACTGTGGTTATGTAATCAAATGTTATCTGAACCTAAATCCTCTGATTCAGGTAATGAATGTTAGATTCAAGGACAATGACCCAGTGGACATCTGCCTTACATGGGCTTTCACTACTTGCCCAGGATGCATGGAGAATTTACTAGTATTTACCAGGCCTTTATGTTATCAGGGACCATATAAAATCATCCCCTATACTATTATCATTCCAGAGTCAGGAATCCTCACTAAATGCATATTTTCACTCTATTTCCTATCCTTTTCTTTTTTGGCTGATAAAGACTAAAGTCTTGGGTATCAAGCCAAGGTGACAGAGGAGTGTAAAAGAACACAATGAACATGAGAATGTGGGGAAAAGAGGAGAAATGTGTTTGTATGCTAGCTTTAGATAAATGAGAGATTCATATTTAAACTTCTTGCCTCTAAGTTTTCATTTGCCTTGGCTTTTCAGTAATAGCCATCAATATCATCTATCAGAATCCTTCTTCAGAATCCTAAATTGGTTTTAGCTCTCATAATAAAAGTCTGGCATAAGACTTTGTTTTTCTAAAAACAATACACACAACCAGAAAACAGGTACCCCAAAGTCTACATTCTTCACTCTTTAGAGACGATTAATAATCCATTATTATGATGTTCCATCATCAATCTCACCTTTTATTTTCTGAACAGAGACTCTTATTAAAGATTCTGGATGATCACGCTGACCGAGACTCCAGAACCAGCTAGTGCTGCTGACTCCATCATAATGGCTATTCTTGGCAGGTTATCTATTTTTCTTTTTTCTCCCTCGGTTGCTTTGTTGATATATACATACACACATACACATACATATATATATACAACCTTTTAAAAATTGCGTTGTACTGTTAACTTCAGTAGCAAGATCAGTGTCAGAGACTGAAGCAGATTTTGGTGGCTCGGCCTGTATGCTAACACGGATGTGATTTTTCGTCATTTTATCAGCAGCATATTAAAACATGGAAGGAATCCATTGCTCTTCCCTTGCTGTTAAAGAACTATGTTTTACATTTAAGGCAACTGAGATCCAAAGAGGGTTAAAAAACTTGAACATCCTTTAGTTAATCTTAAAAGGCAACAGATAATCTATACCTCCATGCACACAGTAATATATGGTGGTCTTTGTGCCCACGAAGATCAAAGAAAAAAGGCCTATTTTATGCTTTCTATAGTTGGAAATGTTGAAAAACATCTATTATCTGCATAGACAATACAAAATATTATATTACAATGAGCAAGTCTGCCAGCCATTGTGACCAGGAATAAATTGTACCAACTTCTCTAAATCTCAAACTTGATTTTCATAAATTGAAAAAAATTAAAACTATTTTCATGTAGCTTTTAAGGATTATGAGTTAACATATAGAAAGCTCCTAAACAGGATCTAGCATATGCAAGGCATTCAATAATAGAGTAACTATTATTGTCCATCAGATCCTGTTGATTTAGTTATTTAAATAATCTCCTTAAAGAATTCATAGGAGGTGTATTTAGGGAAAATGCAATAAAATACTACTTTAAGTGACTTGTAGAAAACAAAAAATACTAACTGAAGGAACTGTAAAGGCGAGGTGGACAAAGGAATTTCATGAAGAGGTAATACAAATATGGCAATGGCAATAAACTTGAGCAAGAATAAAAGAAGATTCTTATAAAAGCCTGAGTTCCCAGGTTGGCGATAAGATGAAAACCCTGCTCTCCCACTAATGTCCTTGGCCATTCTCAGGCTTAGCATAAAGTAACCCATTGGGTAGAAGTGCAGTTTTTCTGACATTAGCTGGAGGCAATCTACCCAAACCATCTGACTTTTTCAGTGAACATGCAGGAATGGGCAGGGTTCAGAAGTCCGATATATATTACATAGTAGGGACAGAATACATGTGCACCTTGCATGAACATGTACATGTGTTTTAGAGTATGGCTTGTGGATAGCAAAAATGACAAGAGCAGCAAAATCTCTGGTATGCTGTTCACTTCTATTTAAAACCATCCTAAATACCCAAGTATCATTGTCCAGATCATGTGAAAATTTATCCATTTATTTCAACTCCTAAAGAATAAATAAGTTCCATCCAATGATGAGAATTTTAAATTTCTTAGATAATAAGACTCCCTTTATTTGTGAAATTTGAGTATTTTTACTTCATGTTAAATCCAGAACAGAATTATGACAACAATAATTAGCCAGCAAGTTTGCAACATTGCTTCTTGGCACAGATACCATTAACATTATAGATCAGCAAACCATTTCTTCCAAGAATGAAGATTCAGATTGGTTTTTATTTGTTGGAACTCATTTACCTCTCTCCTTGCTAGGAGTCCTAAATTGAGAGTGGTGGACTGGTGAGCTCTGAAGATGTGCATTGTCATCATTCAGAGTTCCAGTGACCTTTTCTCCCTATCAGCTCTCCTGCATATAGAACAATTCATACTCTTGCTAAGGCTAGAAAAGTGAAGCATCAGAGATATTGCTTTCCAATAAAGTAATAATGCTCCATTAGCTGTTTTGCTGTTACACGGTTTACCACAGACGACTCCTCTTTAAGATGCCTTCCCGTATGTGGCCCAGTGATAAATTTTATCAGTGGTCAGCGGGACAGGGTTGCAGGCTGGCCTGTAGCACAGTGGCTTTTTATCTAGCTTAGTTCCCCCCTGTCCTGCCCCCCCACCCAAAGCAGCATTTTCTTGGCATAATTTATGTTGTGGCATTGCTGTCAGTAGATGTGCTGTCAGCAATTTGTGTTCCTAGTGGAAGTTTACATGGAAATGAGATACTTAGCCACAGAATAAAATTAAGGGTGGGATAAACCAATAAAAATGGTACTGTGCCTGCTTTTACCTTAAAAGTTTTTTTAAAAGAGGATTGTCTCTTGCTGGGAAGGTTTGTATTGCTCGTCTCAGACCCTGACACTAATAGTATGTATAGACTACACCCTTTCACAGTTAAAGCTAAAACCATGTCACATTCACATAAGAAATTCTTGCATTCCAGAGGCATTATAATACCATGCCAGCATAAGACAATTTGAAGTTACAATGATATTTAAAGTTTTAGATCCCAAAGTGTTTAATCAAAGTTTTTGGTGTTTATACCTTGGAAGAAATCAGTACATATGATGTATAATTTTGTAAAGTTAAAAAATTCAGCCCAGTGTACATTTTAATGGAAAAATCATTTAACTGAATAAATATTCTTTGTCCCCATATGGTTTACCATAAAAAGATTTTCAATTATCTCATTGCAAAATATTGAGAGAATTTTGATATAGCTGCATACTGCATTAGAAATGGAATAAAGACATCATTTAGACTTCTGAGCCAAAGGCTGTTAAGAAAGTCAAAGCTCTAGAGTTATTTGGACTCTCAACTTCTCCTGTCTCCCTCTTAAAAAGGACTGTTGCAAGATTGTATCCTCATTCATTCTGAGGAATAATAGACTGGAAGAAGACACAAGTAGGATTTTTCCATCATTGGTAACCTCTCCCTTCCCACTCCATTCTTTTCCTCACAGAGAACATGGTGCCCAAGAAGAGAAGCTGCACACACACATTATGAATCTTCTAAACAGACTTTCAGTTCATTATCAGTGGCAGGTTCCTTCCACTACATTAACAACAAACAAATTTTTATTACTTACATTTTTATATGTTTTGAAAAGTATTTGTTCAAAGGCTTAATGGTATTTATCCCTGAACTAAAATTTCCTAGTTGATCCATTTATCATTTGGACTATATCCTCGAGTATTTAGTAATACGTTATTCTGACATGAATGGGAAATGATGGTTATTTTATACACAAAGATGTTCAGAAAGCAGATTGACTTCCATGAATGATTCCCCGGTTTCTGAAACTGTTTTCCTTAAGTCAAACTGGAAAAAAAGTCTTGAATTCATTTGTTCAGACTTTTCACCCTTTTGAAATAATTTAAGGACCTGTCCTTAGTAATTTTGATTAAAGATGAATGTTTTGAAATTCAGTCAGTATATCCCATGTGTATCTATCAGAGTCCTGCTAGAATTCTGAATAGACAGCAAGGCAGTATACATAGTTTACACATACCAAAAAGCCAATATATGTATTCAGCTTTGTAAATATGCCTTTAAAAATACCTCGCCATATTTAGCCACTCCTAAATATGTATTTACACAAGTCTACACACTGTAAGTGTTTACTTGGGAGACAGGAAAGGTCTCTCTGGTAAATAATATGGGTTTTATAGCCTTTCATGAAGGAATTTTTTGTTTGCTATGTAAAAAAAACAGCTCCTCTCAGTTATAATTTAATAAAAATTTTCTTTCCCTGTAAATTTACTGCATAGCACTTGAGGTAAAGCCCTGAAAAGTTAAAAAAAAAAAAAAGACAACACTGGTGTTAGCTTTGGGTACAGAGTAGCTTTGATTCATTTTGCTAAAGACTTTGGAGAGCAGAAAACATGGATATGATTTCTGAAGACCAAACAAATAAAAACAACCTGTCAGACACATTTTAGAGCTAAGGCTATCAAGTAATTATCTATTTGTTCAGTTTGTTTTTTTTTTTTTTTTCAAAATCGGAATCTCTTGAAAGATTGAAATAAATTACTTTGTTCTAAATTTTATAAGATTTTGCGTTAAACCTGGATGAGTCTCCAGAGGATTAAGCCAAGTTAAAAAAAAAAAAAGCCAATCTCCAAATGGTTATATATTGCCTTGTTCCATGTTTAAATTATTGAAAGACTAATATGATAGAGAATGGGCTGGTGGTTGTTAGGGATCAGGGATTAAAAAAAAAAGATTTTGCTTTAATTTTACACTTTATATTATATGAGTGGATATAGATTAAACATTCTCAACTGACAAGCAAAATGTTTAAATTCAAAATATGAACAAATTCTTACAGAATAGCTTCATTTTCCAGCACAACAGACGAAGAAAATTTTAGTGCATACCCTAACTTGCAAACACAAGGCCTTGAGCAACATAGTTAAACTTTCTTGTATTTTTGAATTTGTAAATTCGATTGTAACCTAATACTAGAACTAATGAATGATGAATCCATACTCAGAAATGAAATACTTAATACTAATAAAGAAAAAGATATCTTTTTTAAAAAAAACATGGTTATATTTTTATTTTGTGAAGTTGAAAGATACAAAGTAAAATAGAATGTGCTTGGAATTAAAGAGATGTTCCACTATTGATCGTTCTCACAATTCGTCTTCTGTTGCCCTCTCCACTCTGCTCTTCCCTTAGAATCTTAGATATTAAAAAGCACAAATGCCTCTTTACTTGCCTGAGACACTTCAGGGATCCAGAAAATGGATATGGCTTAATTTGGAGCCCTTTAAAAGTCTTCCAAGAGGAGGTTCTCTGAAAGGATCACACTTATAATTAGTTTACTTCTTTCTAAAAGACAAAGGTATAGGATTTTCAGCAGTCTGCATGTGTGGAAACACTGAAGATTTCCCTGTTGCCAGTGGACTCAGAGACCTATAAGAGAACAGCAAAAAAAGAGAGGCCTCGTACCTGAATTCTGAAGACTTTTAATAAATTAAAATCTCTTCTCTCTCTTTGTTCTATGTCTTCCAAGAATTTTCTCTTTCAGGATTTTTCTATGCATGGGTTCTTGTGCACAGAATTGATGAGTTTGATTTATGTTGAGAAGGCAGGAAATATGGACATTTTGCTGGGGAAAGCAGATGAGGAGACACTGCAGGTATTTTCCAGGATAAAAATTTATTTTTATCCTGGAAAATGATTCTTTATTTTTCAATGGCCCCAATTATTTTACATTTATATAAAAAAAAACTGGAATTTGTCAATTTAAACAGGTGATTATATGCCTTTCTATCTCTTCTCTTAAAAAATATTGGAAGAGATTGTGTGTGTGTGTGTGTGTGTGTGAAATATATAAAAGGTATGGGATTGTTTAGATATCAAATTCAAATTCTAAATATTTTTCTTCTATTTATTCTTACAGTGTTGAAAGATACATCCTGTTATAAATGATTAAAAATTCTTTAAAATGTAAAATATGACTTATTTTATTGTAAGTGTATTAGAAATACAAATACAATGATATGCTTCATGAATATAAATAGTAAACTTTTTCAACTGGGTCACTAATTCAAATCTGATCCAGAGAGTACTGAATACCCTACAATTGTCAATTATAAGTATCTAAAATGAATGCAACAATTGAACACCTGATTATAATTTCATTAAAATTTTATAACTACTCGACTAATTGAAGTGGAGCATAATTTACTCTTTGTGTACTCAATTTATACTTTTAAAAATTAGCTTGTATCATCTTACATTTTCACAAAAAGAATAGTAAATTCATTGGCATTGCAATAAAACCCACGAATGTGTTCCAAAGGGTATACATAATATATTTCTCACCCTCTGAATATGAACAGGGAAGAAACAACTCTTTGAGCTCCATCCTAGATTCCCATATACCTATATGCATGGTGAGTTAGAAGGTTCTTGTCTGTGTACAACAAATTCATCCTGGTCATGGTGAATTATATAAAGCAAGAAATGATATATGAGTAAGATCACTTATCCTACATTGAAATCAGAATACTGGAAGAAAAACTGCCTCTGTCTCTCAATATATCTCTGACCTCTAGGGGAATATAATGATTTCTATTCATTCACTTCTCACCAACCACTCCACATATCTTATTCCCCACTAAAACTTAGGTACAAGTACATAGGGCCAACTTAAGTAACAAGTACCTGCTCTGCTAAAAATTGCCCCTCTGCCTCTTTGTCCATTTCCTGGGAACAGATAGGTATACTTTGACTTTCTTCCCTGAGGATGTTTTTCTGAAGCTGTTCTAGATTTTGGCTAACTTCTGATATCCACCTTTGTTGAGGTGAAGGAATGGCAAGAAGAAGAATTAAGTCATGAAACTTTAAAGTGGATGCAGAATGCAACTTTAGTTAAACATTGTCTGAAATTCTTAGGTGATGCTCCCACTCTAGTCTGCATTGGTTAAATCAATCCTGGATATATGGTACTTAGATCCCAATCCTACCTGAGAAGAGTAAATGGCATTCAGGGATGATAATACAGCTTATGAGGGAAACAACCATATTCTGTATAGTGCAATTGAAAACACTGAGACTGGTTAGAAAAATAAATAGAGGAAATTCATAAACACTTTCACTTACCTGAAAAACCTGCATGCAGAGGGTGGGTGAATCAGCCTCATTCTACAAGGAAGTACCATGGGATGCCATCTGGTTGAATATGAAGAACTTTCTAGTAATTTAGCTGCACTGAGAAGAAATGCACTGCCCCAAACCAACACAGGAAGCATCAGGCATAGGTTGGGTGGCTCCTTGGGTGTTTAGCTAAAGGACCTTCAGGCCCTTTTCAATGCTGAATTGGTATGACTCTACAAAACTGACCCAGTGGAGAAGTTTTACCTATGTTTATGGGAGGTTTCATAGTAGAAATAGATCCACCCCCACTAAGCATAGTCTCACATTGATCTTTTTTTAAGTTCAGAATTTCTTCAAGGAAGATACATTCCTTGAAATGTATGCAATAATAATGGTTTGAAGCCAAAGAGCCCAAGTTTAGAATCTTAGCTCTTACATTTCATTAGCTGTGCAAATTTGAAGAAGATAATGAGCCCAAGAATACTCAGTAATAAAATGGAGGATTATTAGTCCCATCTCATACAGTAGATGTGAGCATATGAAATCATCTTTATATTCCTGGTGTAAACACTAGGTGTCAATTGTTGCAGGAACATAAGGCCATGGAACATAGACACTGTGACCTACAACTCTCACTACCAGACCTCCTGAGGAGGATGACCACATTTTGGTAAATTCTAAATGTCATGAGTTCTTATGATGTATGTCAATTATCTGCTTCTAGGGCTCCCTTTTCCATCCAAGAACATGCACATTTCTATTTTTTTTTTGGAAAAATAAAAAGGTTTCTCTATGTAAATTACATCATAAATATATAAAGTATGTAAATAAAATAAAAATCATAGCAATGGACATAATCAAAATTCATATGAGACAAAACAGGGGGAAGGCAAGGAAAATTATTCTTTATGAGTAGCAGAAATTCTCACCATGGTCATGCTTAATTTGAAGATCATGCCACTAATGTAGTCCATCCAATTATTATTTTTCTTTATCTTTTTAAAATCAAAACACCAAAATATGGAAATGTTGGTCACAATGATAATGAATGTTGATTGTCTGATTTCTTTGCTAAAGAGATACTTCTCACTTCACTTTGAACATTCAGTTCTTAAATTCCCAAATTAAAATTCTGATTTTTCAAACAGGAGGATTATTATTTTTTACATGTAAATGGTTGATAGGGTTGAATCAATTCAATGGCTGAGTTTGTTAACCAGTTATTCTGTATAGTATAACCCTTTTTAGTGATTGTTATATATAATTCTCTTTGTAATTAATATCCTCTCAAGTACTAAGTCTGTACTTAACATGGCTAGTCCATAATAAACTGGAATCAAAGATCTTCGATCTGGTTGGTCTTCATCATATTTCTGGGGCATTTCTGCCATGAATTTAGAATTTTGCCAGCCTTTTTAAAGACACTACCAACAGCTGGTAGTTCTTATCAGTTTGAACAGGAACATGTAATGAGCACTAAACTAATTGTACCCATTTAAATTCTGTACACCCAAGAGAACATGACTAGATTTAATGCAAACATTTACTCCTAACTTAGACTTATAACCTTAAATACACCACTGAGTTAAGAAAGCTTTTCTATTTGGTTGAATTCCTGTAGAAAAGCTGGTTACAAAACATGACTTCATGCAGCATTAAAAAAATGTTTGGCTTTCAACTTATGAGTTGGGGATGCATGTTCCAGGAATGCAATTCTCTTGCTCTAGCATAAGTGCACGTGGACACAAGACGTGGGCAAATTGTCCAAAAGATTTGGGACAGACCCTGGCTTCCTGCCCTACCTTTATGTGGCAGCAATTTCCCTGCACAAATGGCAGAGGGCCTCACCTTGACACTCAGTGTCTGGCCTTGCCTCCCACATACAAACCAACAATCAAGAATGACCCAGTGGGTATTAAAAAGAAAGCTGGACCTAACCACATAGCAATTCTGAAGCACAAGCAGTGGCCACTGTAATGCTGCTGGTAGGAGTTTGGTAGCATCCAATTTAAAGTGGGCAAAATGAAATTCCTTTGTCAGGAGTCCTGGTGGAGCATTAGCAATTGAGTACATCTTCTCCCCTTGGTGGGTACTGCCATGGAACAGCATGAAAGCCATGTTTTGGCAGCAAGGTGCTACATGGTGCTACATTTTTCTAAAATGAAACAAGATGGATGATTTGGCCTGATACTAACAGGTTACCTGATATGTAAAATCACTTCTAAAAATAAAAACAAAAGATTTGAAGAAAGCTGTGATTCTTTCAAAAGGAGAAGTATGGTTAGATAACAAGGTTTTTGCTTGTCAAGAGTGGTGTTAAAACAGACGAGAAGTATAAGTAGAAGAGACTAAAATACAAAACCAAGCACCTAAAATATTTCAGTTTGTTCATAATTCAAAGACTGATGGATAGGGACAAAATCCCAGAATAATTCAGAGAGACTGTGTTTGTGATGAGTGAAAAGGTTGTTTTATCTGTTAAGTTATTACAGAATTCAATAAATACCAGCACAAAACTAGGAACTAAACTAGGCACTGTACAACCACAAATATAATAGACCTGCCCTCACAAAAATCTATTCACAGAGATTGGGTATAAATCCTCTGGACATCAGAGAGAAAGTGTTAAAAATGAAAGAAATTTTACTGAAGGCATTTAAAAATATTGCAGAAAAATATATTTTAATTTTTTTCAAACTTCTCAGTGTAGCATTGGGTCTTCACTGTCTCTTCTCTGACCCACCCCCATCCCATCAGATTTCTTCACTGGTCAGAAACATTGCCTCACTTTCCTACAAAGGCAGGGTCTTTGTTACCTCTATGTTCCCAAACTAACTTTCAAACTATTTACCTAAAAATATGAGCATAGTCCTAAAAGGGGTTCAAGATCAAGGTAACACAAACCCAATGTTTCTTCTCTAAGTTGTATGTTAGAGTTTCTTTCTCTAAGAAATTGTGATACCTCAAAGAACCCAAATGAGTACAAAGGATCCCTTTGGTGATGGCCACAACTAAGCTCAGGGAGCACAGATTCTGGGAACAGATTGAAGAACAGGGCCAAGCTTCTGTTCTCCAAGCTCCTGGGACAATGCGATCAAGCCATTTTATTACTTGTTATCTAATTTAATCTCAAAGTGTATTTGATTTGAAAAACTCAATGCTTATTAGATTAGAACCCTGGAGTTGCTTGAGACAACACAGGATGAGGATATAGAGTGTGTATGCTCCACAGAGGCTAACAAAAATGGAGTAAAAACCTGTGTAAAACTTTTTCTTAGGATGCCCACGATTTTAAAAGGAAAATGAAGAACCTGTCAATGGGGCTGAAATTGAGCCACTCAACCAGGCCCAATGTTTATAAATGAGGAAGAGCCAAACCAATAATAATATTGTGGCATTGATTCTTCATGGTCTCAGTCACACCCACCTCATCACTTAATATTTTTTTCTCCTAATATGTGTTCAATTCCTTCTTGATGGTTTGGCTCAGAGCTTAGAAAATGGAGCCAAACCATATCCCTTTGGTTGGACTCAAGCTTGGCTGGACTTTCGGTGACTTCCACATATTAAGAGCCATCCTCACAGAAGGCTTCATATAATAATAAAGCTACCTACCTAACAAGGAAGAAGAATCATATTTCTCCACTGGTTCTATTAACCAGTCACTGTGCTTAGGGCTGTATGCACAGTATGTCACTCAGTCTTCACAATAGCACTCCAAAGTACCTAGCATTAGTTCCATTTTACAAATAAGGGAATTGAGGCAGGAATGTTAGAATTTCTCTGCAGTCACAGAACCAGTCAATGGTGGCCCTTGATTCTGTCAACTATGCTCAAATTGCTGAAGGTTCACAGGATGTTCTGCCATATCTTGAGGCCTGGCAAGTTAAGATTACCACTTTCATAAATTCAGAAAACTTCACATCATTGCAATATGCAAAGACCAGCCAGCATCCCCTAAGGCATGTGCCTAAACAATTGATCACTCACTATCTTCTGAGGCCGCCCAAGGAACTGAAGTTTCACAAACAAGCAACCAGTAACTAACCCCTCCCCCTCTGCCACCACCACCTCCTGAAGCAGCAAGAAAAAATTAGGTGTTGTCCACCTACACTGAAGATTGCTTTTTGATGTATAAGTGTTTGTTTCTTTTTTAATGTAATTAATGTAGTCTGATGTCCCTGTGTGCAGTATTTGTGGAGAGGTTACACAAAGTGTAACCTACCTCAGTTCAAACCCAAAATAACCTTGATCCTCTCATCCCTGAACTTCAAAGTCAGCTCCATTCTCCCTGCTGCCTCTACTGTGGTGACTACAGTGGTCACAGGCCAGACAGCCTGGGTGGTCCCCCACAACCAAGCATTCTCTGAGCCAGGGAGCAACCACATGCCCTCTTGTGGGGTGGGGCAGTGAGGAGAGAAGAAAAGATAGAGCTGATAAATACACCCTGGCTTCCCCAACTCCCCCTTGGGGAAATTCAACTATATACAAGCTGACTGTGCTTACCCAAGCCAAAGGGTTTAACAGTACAGCATTGTCCAGCATAGCCTAGGGTTTTTCCTTCCTTACTACAGTGCAGCAACATGGGAGGCCATCTGGCATCTCATGGGTGGTGAGAAGATCATGAAAACTGGAAGAAAAGGGATCCAAATGCAAAGAGACTCTGCCCTTCACAAACCAACATTTCTAGCCTTATATGTCCACCATTATTCCTCATTTTATGTTTCTCTGAATAGTGGACTCTAGGACTTGTGTGTTTTCTGAAAATGGGGAAAATATGACACATTTCTCCCAAATCTCTTCAGCTCCAGCCTGTTATAAAGCATTGATTTGTAGCAAGCAAATTACATTCTTTAAGAGAATTCAACTGGAATCAGCTTTAGCATCTTCTAGATGACAGGCAGGAGATCTCAATGAACACTTACCCTCATCCTGGGTACATTGCTCCTCTGGACACACACACAAAAAAATGTTTAAACACAGGGTAATTTTTCATTTGAATCAGAAAGGATGTAATAACTTCATTCCAGTTTTGCACTAGAATTTTTTCCTTCTCCACTTCTACTAAACTGTTAATCTGGGGAATATTACCCAGAAAGGCCTGGTAGGAACAGAACCACCAGCCTATGAAGTTTTGAGGGAAGTTTCTTTTCTTTATGAATCCTAAAAAATAACCAATCCTTGTATCTGGAAGAATGAAAAATATTTCTAAGCCTTTTCAAAATGGCCTGTAGACACTCTAAGGCCATGGACTGGAGAGAGGGGAAGAACTGACTTTTTTTTTTTTTTGAGACTAGAAAATACATTTGCATCTCTAACAGATACAAGGAGCAGATCCCATGGTCCCGCGTTATACATCTATTTTTCTTCTTTTGGTTTCTTTTGTTGTGAGATCCAAGCTGCTTTGTGGCCCTTCCACCTTTACAACTGTTGAACCTCTTCTACAGTTCTGTAAAACGCAAACAGGCCATTTCCAGATTGCCAGCCAGCAATGCCATTTCTGTGCTGAAGCTGATGATGAACATGAAGGAGAAAGGTATTCTCTCATCCACATCTGGAAACATCTCCCTTCTTTCAAATAAAGCACATGTCATTCAAATCTAGCCAAAGCTTATTTGGCATTGTGCTCTACATAGTTTATATGGTTACACAACTTTTCCCCTAAATCTATAGATTGGTTTTTTTCTCTGACATTTTTTTTCTTTTTAAAATTTTGGTATATAAGAAAGTAACCTTCTGAATAGAAACTGTATTAGCCTTAGCCATGAGTCCCAGGTGTATCCTAATTAGCTGTAAACCATATATATATATATATATATATATATATATATATATATATTCTTCAAGTTGAAGACAGCTAAAGCAACTAGCAGCCACAGTTTGGGCTAATTAACTCTTCTGGTAATATCTAGTGACTGGAAATTGTGGTCTCAAAAATGCTATGATGATATAGCTACCCAGAATCTTATCTGCTCTTTTATCTTCTTAAAAATTAATCATCTTTGTAATGATTAACAATCTGAAATTATTTTTAGCTCTTGTTCTTATTTATTCTTTTCCTCTTCATTTATGTAAACTTAACTATCTTCCAGCAAAACCTTCCAATCTTTGCTTAAAATCTTTAAAAAAAAATTCCATCACTCTTCTTCCCAAACATGGGCAAACATACACCAAATGGGGCAAGTGTAAGGAATAATGTGTCTTCTTCATCTTGAATTTGGCATTCCCAGAAGCTAAGGCAAACTAAGGCAGAGCAAAGAAAGGGGGAAATCTTGCCAATCTCCACTGGCTTAGAGAAGCCTGGGAATCTTAAGCTGCCCTCTCCCATCTTCCTCACCTCCTCAAGGGAATGTTGTATCTGCTCAGCAGATTTTTATCTCTTTACAGCTGATTTGCAGTATAAGGAAAGCCACACCTAAAGTTTTAGGACCAGCATTTGTCTGGTTCCAGAAAAGACCAACTGTAGAAACCTTGATCATGCACAACTGTCCAACCTTCAGAGATAGCTTGAGACAGACAACAAGTGGGCCTGGAAATATTATAAGAAAAATGCACTCAATCTTACTTACCTTCATTCCTACCGCCCTGTAAGAGAAGGTTCCCTTTTAAGACAACCTATATTTTGCCCAATTTACAGTTTACATGATGCAAGAAGGGTATTCAGATGACATACACAAGAAATCAAGGTCTCTGATATTATATTGAGGAAAGAGAATATTGGCACAGAAATTCAGAGGACTAAACTCTAATACCCTCTCTGCCATTTGTGACTTTGGAGAAAACAGTTTCTTCACAGAAACTTAAGCCGGAGTATTTCTAAGGCCCCTTCTATCTATAAAGGTTCTATGAGGGGATGTTTCTCCCAATTACCTCTTTGAAGACCAATTGATAACTTCTGTGCAGATACAAAAGAAAGGAATCAGGCTGAAGAAAATGGGATTTATACTTCATAGGACTTAAGTTGAATATTCAAAGACACATGTTTACCATGCTTTTCTGAAATCACAAGAGTCCTTGCAGGGCCAATGTTGGTTATAACACCTACAAGCAATAATGTCATTTTTTTTCAAATGTATCAGTTCCTAGTCAGAAGGTTAGGTTGAGATTCTCTAGTGCAGCAATAAAGCAACTCTAAAAGTTGAACTAAAATGAATATATATGACTACAACAATAGAAACACCAAATGAACATTTTAATCCTTATTTTGTGCCAGACACTGAGCTAGGGATTTCTGCATGTGTTATCTCAGCTTAGCATTATACACACGCTCTGTCCTCTCATTCTGTTCTCCAATTATCCCCCCAAGCTGGCCTGCCATCTGCCCACCTCCTGCACAGAGATGTTGTATGAGGCAGGACCTTTATGCACAGGCACAGCCAGACCCCATCTACCCAAAGAATGCCCATACCTTCCTCTCAACTCACAGGGTCCTTCCTGGTCAGAAGGAAAGAGCTCCATATTTGACACAAGGAAAGAGGTCTCAGTGTTTATCTGCCTTTTCCCAGCTGCTTCCTTCAAGTCTCCAGGAGTATTTTGTCTACACAAGGAGGGATACTCCAGTGTCTCAATCAATATCTGCAAAAGCTTTTAACTATAATAACTATGATCTTCAGCACTCAATGTATTTTTACAAGAGCCCCTCTATGCCAAGTGAAGTAGGTATACTCTCAGGTAAGGATTTTTAGACTCATACCTTGGCTACAAAGTACTTTCAGTAGAAAAGCCCATAATCGTTAAGCCAAATGCAAAGGAAAAGGCATCCCAATGATATAGTTTTAATTCCCTATAAGTCTAATCAGTACGAACTTCATCACTACATTGTAGTGCTGCTAACTAATGAGTTGAATCTTGGCAGACCATTAATCTTAATTTTGTAAACATTGATTTTTTTCCCCTGGATTTTGAATGGAACTAAAATTAGTTTTTTTTTTTTAATGTAACCTCTGTTTCAACTTCCTGCTAGAGGGTATTTTATGACAATAAACAGCTCTATCCTTGACCAAGGTCTAAAAAGAAGTCAGAAGAGTTCTGAGAATAAAGGTCCCACCTCTCATCTTGTTTCACACACTTCCCTTCTCCCTTCTGGGACATGGAGTGGCCATTGACTTCTAAGGAAATTCACTTGAGACTCAATTAAAACTACTGGGCACAGAGAAGAGGAAGCACATCCTCACCTTTTCCTCTCCAGTAAGGTCTGTTTCCAGGACCATAAGGACTTTTGTGGGCTATGGTTACAAGACAAAACCAGGAGGCCTAACCCAGGACTCACCCATTTGATAACTGCTGAATGCCTTCTAGTTTCCCTTGAATGTACAAAAGGCCTAGAGATCAAAACTGGAAGTCTGGAAGTATCTTTCCACCAAAAGGAGTGTTCATGGCTCCCAGTCTTGCCTCAACTCTATCTGGGTTCTCAGCCATTGCTGTCGAGCAAACACAGTTTAGGGAGCACCAATTTTATTAGCATAGAATGGGGACTTTCGATTGTGCTCTGCTAAGTCAACCAAGAAGGTAAAACAGGCTATATATTCCATCCCTTCTTCCTATTTTCCTCTCTTTTCCCTACTCTAGAAGATTTCAAGACCTTTCCTCTTATTTTCCTCCAATCTACCATGTTGTAGCCTCTAAGATATTTCCTTCTATTCTCTACTCTACCTTTATTCATTTTCATTATTTCATATCCATACTGATAAAACACCAGGCCAGGCTCGGAGTATTCTTAGCTCACTTAGGCCAGACGAACTGCATTTCTTCTGTAGCATCATCGTGAATTTTTCACTTTTCCCAATGTTTTCCTGTTACTCACTGAAATTTTAAAAGTAGTAACCAAAGGGGAAGAATCCTAAACATTCTAAAAGCCTCTCACAGTCTACTGTACTTGTGATGCTTCAGAGAAAGTATCTGATAGCCAGACAGCAGACAGGTAGAAATCCCAGGTCTGTTCCGTACTGCTCATGTGTCCCAGGACACATTACCTAACTCTCTGTTCTTGTTTTTTTCTCATGCATAAGTTAAAGATACAATAGTCTCTACCTCACAGGAAAGTTGTAGTGAAGATTAAGAGAGATACTATATGTAAATCTTAACCATGGGGCCCAGCACATTTTAATAAATGTTAGCTATAAAACAAAAACATTCAGAATTGTTTCAACTAAAATCATATCTTCTACCCCAGTTGAAGTTTGAGGATTTTCACCCTATTGCTACACCATTCCATTTTCAAATATATTTAATTCTAGAATCTGGGGAACATGGAGCATTGTGTGTGTGTGTGTGTGTGTGTGTGTTTAATCTCTCCTTTATCCACTTGTTTCTATGGGTGAAATCAAGTAATAAATGTCAACTCTTGATAAGGTATTATCAGTCAACACTATGAAAAATAGAAAGAAGTAGCAATTCAGTGCCTGCCTCCAAAATCTACCTGAAAAAGAGGATATACATTCAACAAGACAATTATAGCCATATGAGAATCTGTTCATAAACTTGTATTTCTCACTGATTAAGTGGGTGGTACAGACAATTCCTTGATAGTTGAGATAACGCCTCCCTAACAAGGTGTAGGTCGGGTTCAGAGAGCAAGGAGTGTTAAAGCTGGACCTTGAAATGGGCCTATCAGATAAAGGATGCAGGATAAGCATAACCAGGAGGGAAATTTCAGAAAGAGTGACCCAGGGGCTGGACAGAACAAAGCGTATTTAGTAGATAATTAAGTTCAGAATGTGCTTGAACAAAGCAGGAAGATATTGTGCAGGGAGATATTCAGTGAAAAACACAGTGGGATCATCATGTTGAGTTCACTGGCTGTGGGCTTTGGCTTTGAATTTCCTTTGATTCAGGTGTTACAAGGGAATTTCGTCTGGAAAACAATTTCCTGGAAATTGATAATGATTCACAAAAATTGTGTTGAGGTTACTGAAACCACTGGTTATTAGGGGGAAAAAGACATGATTATTAATGTTTTCCATTTAGGAGGAAGAGGTGGCCTACACATTTTATATCTGCAATACAAGCAACGTAAACAATGGAAGTCAGGAGGGCAATTTTGCCAAAGAGTGACATGATAAAGGAGATATTGTAAAAAGATTATTTGGCACCAGATCACAGAATGAGCTATTGAAAGAGGAGAAGGGGCAAGAAAACCACTTTGGAGGATAGCAACCAAGCGAACATGAAAGAAAGAATAAATGTAAAAGATTTTACGAATAAATCAATATACTTAGCATGACTTCTAAAGGGTCTTCAAACTGAGTTACAGCATTTTGATTCTTGAGAAGAGTGCTATATTGGACAGCTCTTGCATTAGCAAAGATTAGTTTATTTAATTCTTCTATTACCTTGATTATCACCTAGCAGAGGGCAAGGTTAGAAACATCTGAAATAGAGTACAAGTAAGCTCTGCTAGATGACAGGTAATGGACAATTTGAATGCAGTACATGCCTCACCTCAGTGGATATTGGTTAAAATGGTACAAGATTCACCTGGGAAAAACAGGTGCCAACTAGAGGCAAAGTGACCTTGAGCAAAGATGGTAGAAGAGACTGAACATACAACTTGCTTTTTTCATGATTTGACCAGCTGCTCTGGTCTGAGTTATTTTACTCACTGATATCTTTCCATCTTGTGATAAGGTCACCATGTGTACAAGCACCACCATTGCAATGATACCAGGCTTGGCAAAGACACAAGGTTGAAGCCAGTTCTACTTTCAAAGACAAGTAACTCAAAAGGTCCTGGGAATATAAGGAAAAGGGGAAAGAAAACTATAACATCACTATAATTTTTACTCATTAACTGATTTATCAAGGGATCATAAGGTATGAAGCTCTGAATGAAAAAGCATTTCAAAAGTATAAGAATGATGTACATTCTCCCAAAACATACACTACACCTGGGAGAAAAGATATATCTTTATCCAAATTAAGGAATACAGTAAGAAAGGCACAAGCCAGGTTCCACTAATGTGGCTGCCTTGTGTCCAATGGTCTTAGTGTGCTGCTTTCTGCAATAGGACAAAATATCATAAGGATATTCTCAAGTTGGGTGAAGGAAAGCATGACTTGGGGAATAGGAATTACCCCTCATGTAAGTGCTGAATCACAGCGGATTTCCAAGGCAAGATGAATGGTAGGCAAAGGAAAGAACAAATGAGGACTAGCTATTCAGAGAAGAACTGGCTCTGTCAAGGACTCCCTCTTTATGGCACAAATGTGTCGATTATATGTCTCCAACCAAGCCAAGGAAAGGATGGTTGGGACATTTCTTTAGACAATGGCCCAATTGAAAGGTCACTTCCTGCCACTATCTGTGCCCCCGAGGGGGAATCCCATACTGGCTCCCAGTAGACAGTGACTGCTATGTTGAAAGCCCAGCTTCTGAATGAATGCCTGGCTGCCCGAGTCACAGGTTTCTACTTCAGGGTTGAGAGATGAATTAAAGATATGTATTCATGCTTAAATGTACTCTGAAATATAAAGCAATCTGTACAATTTTTCAATTCACAATCATTGCAAAGTAGCTGTCAGTGTTTTCCTATATACTTCATTTATTCTATGATTTTTCGTATCATCTGAGAAACAGAAATTCTTTGCTCCCAAATGAGCAACATTTTGAACTCAACCCTGACCCTCACATGATAAAAATCTGTGCTGTTGAAAAGAAACATAAAGTGTTTTATTGTTTTGTTCTGTCTCTTCCCCTAAAAGCCATTCAAGGGCAGAATCCTGTTGCCTGTGTTCACAATGAGGACGACATAGAAAGAATATGGTATTTTAGACAGAGCTTTCAGAAAAATCCATATAAGGGCAAAAAGAAACATTTGATGCTGAATTCTTTCCTAATTCAAGACATTTTCAGTCCAGTTTTTATTTTTTTTTAAAGAAAGGGTATAAAAAGAATTCCAGGGCAAAATCCTCTTGGGATTTCTTGTGTGAACTGAATGTAGAGATGAGCAGACATTGTCCAAGTCACTGGAGGAACCCCAGAAAACCTACACCTCTCTTCTGTACACCCACTTAGCACTGGCCTGAACAAAAGAGCATATCCCTTCCCCGGCTCACATCCTCATCCCCTGCATCTCAACATAATTCAATACTCTAGCATTTTAAATATGCTGATATGTTATTTTGAAACTCTCAAGTTACATTAAAGGAACATTACATAATCTAAGGCAAGGATCTAAGCAGAGGATCTGTGCCACACTCATCTAGGAGTTTATTAAAATGCATATTCCTGAGTCCTTGCCTGAAATTAGCACATGTGGCATATCTGTGGAAGAGTCTTGGGTACCCAGACTGTTAAGACAGGCATTACTGTGGTCCAGATCCACAGTGAAAAGAATGCTGGACTTTGAACTCCAGACTTAGTTCCACAATTAAATATTCATTGTAGACTTCAGCCAGTCTTTCATTTTTCCAATTCAGTTTTTCAACATAGGATCATTGAGAGGTAATAAATGGATAAGTATTTGCACTCTTTTTTAAAATTTCATGAATGCACTTGTGAATTCCCTAGTTAGATGATAAACTCTGATACCCAATACTTTCTTTATTGTATTGGCAATATCATATTTATAGCTGGGTTCCAGTAAATAGTTTATTAATATGCTATATTAGCACAAGAATTATAAGCACTTGCATATAACTCTTGACGCTTGTAGAAATTCAATTACCAGCCAGGAGTTCAGACAAGAGTTATCTTAGTGAACTCACCATTGACAGGGCTCTTCCCTAGGACTCACAGTTTAATCAGCTATCAGAGTTGATTAAACTTAATGAAACTATTTTTTTTTATCTAACAAAACTTATAAAGTAGATATGCCTGTTTATGATTTTGTCAGGAAAAAAATAATAAGGCTGGCCTAGTAAGTCAGATTGGCCCATCCAACATAAGCACGTAATAAAATTACTTTTTTTAAGTTTTTGTTGAGGATAGTCTCAGTCCATTTGGGCTGCCATAAGAAATGCACCATGGACTGGATAACTTAAACCATAGACATTTATTTCTCAGTCTTGAAGTCTGGGAAGTCTGAACTTAAGGTGCCAGAGGAGTCAGTTCATAGGAAGCCCGGCTTTCTGGCTTGCTATAGTCCCACATAACAGAGAGAAGGTTCTATCCCCGCCTCTCCTTCTAAGGGCACTAATCCTATCATAGGATTTCTACACTCATAACCTTATCCAAACCTACTTACCTTCAAATGATCCACCTCCAAAAACCATCACACTGGGGACTGGGCAGGGGGCCCAAAGAGTCCATAACAAGGAATTCTAATGCTTTGTAATGTCAGTGCTTTGAGAACTACAGAATATCCCTATTTTATAAATAAACAAAATCACAAGGAAATTGCTTGCTCTAATAATGTGATTTGTCTGTCTTCACTAGAAGGAAGAGCAGTCAAAAGGTAGAGCTTTTAGTATGGGGCTGCTGTTCACTTAGGTTTGCTGTGGAGACTCACTTCTGCTCTGTTCCATGTCTGACCAACTTCCTTTCTGTTTGACATATTTATTTCTTTAAATATAGTAAGTTTTCATTCAGATAAGTTAGTTTTATAGGCACTGGAGTCACTTTATCTTGTACAGTCAATCTTTCCTCAGTTGTGTTTTATGTGGGAAAAGAATGAACACTTTTTTGTATGAATAGTTATGTGTGTGTGTGTGTGTTTAAAAACTACAAATATGTATTTATGGCCAGCATATCAAATCCTAATTCAAGAATAGTATTACAAACATGAGTTTAACTAATTTTGAATGGTGAGCTGATTAAAGTTAATGAAAAAAAAAGAATAACAATTTAGGCATTAAATATAATATCTATTTAATACATGTATCCATCAATGTGTAGAAAGTTTATGAAGAATGGAAGTTTGGGAAAGATATCTACAAATTGACTTTAAGTGACTTTCTCTATTTCACTATGAGTTGTTTTTATAGTCTAACTTTGAGAAAATAATATTCATTTATCTATTTTCATGTTCTTCAGGGGGTGCCTCGAAGTAGCTTCTTTTGAGCTAACAAAATATATGACTTCATTTGGTTTTTAAATGCTGATTATGTGACTCTAAATCACACTAAATATAAAGATAGTAATAATAGTTCCACATACCAACTATTAGCATGAATGATACACTGTTGTAATTAGTCACTTTACACATACTCTTGTTGGTTATCAGAACTCCTGTGAGGTGGAAATCAGTCTTTCCAATTTATGGGTGTGGAAACTGAGATTGTGGCAATGGGATAATTACACATAGACCTAGAGCTTATTGAATGAGGGGCGAGCAAATTTTATAAAATTCCCTAGAATATATTGCCAAAATATTTTCAAATGCCTTTCATGGTAAAGTTTCAGAAAGAGTACTATAATTCTAGAAAAACTCAAGGCTCACACGGTGTGGGTATGTGTGTGTGTTTAAGTGAATCGAATTCATTACAGTTTTAAATGAGACACCTTTTAAAAGGTCTTCTGCATCACTTTTGTACTTCTCTCTGAAGCCAACACTCCCCTCCTTCTCATAAAAATTAAAACAGGAAAATCTGTTCATAGACAAGATCTCACCTTGTCTGCCCAGCTGAAGATGAGCACTCATCCTACCCTAGACAGGTTCAATCTGATTGTCTTTCCTAGAAATCTGGACTGAGAACTACTTCACTCAAGAGAGAGAGTATGTAAACTTGGATGCTGTGGGAAAGAGGAAGCAGAGAAAGAAGATAAAGCAGAGTGCACCCAGATGCAGAGAATCATTCCTTAAAAGAAAAGAGAAAGTCCAAGACATAGAGAAAGAAGTCCTAGTTGGATTTCTAGTTATAGCCTATTGCTAGATCCAGTTGATGCATCTCCTGTTCTTTTGTAGAATGGAATAGCTTAACAATAAATTCTTATGGTTTAATTCAGCTAGTCTGATATGGATCTCTGCAGTTATAGACAACAGGTGTTAGGTAATTCCATCATAATTTGGGGGGGGGAAGTTACCTTATAAATGATTTCCAATGACTGACCCTGAATCATTCAGTTTTATCTTACCATTTTCCGGTAGTAAATACATGACTGATAATTTTAGTTAGTTCTTAGAAGTCAAATGCAGTCCCTTTGATTGCACTGTAATATACGTACTATGCAATAAATTACTAGGGTTTTTGATGGGTTTGATAAAACTGCTTAAATATTTTTGCATCATAAAGACATTCAAAGGAGAAAGCATTACATAACTACACAGAGTCACACAGGATGGCCTTTATTTATCAAATAAACCCCAGTCTGTCTCATGTAGCTCTCTTTCAGTTGCTTTGTCTACTCATCCTCTTTTAACCATTATTACTAGAAACTTCAGAATAATTTTTGGTCCAGACAAAACTAGAGGCATATTTAGCAACAAAAGCATATTATTTAAAAACTGTCCCTTTCTTAGCATGTGTTATACCAGAAGAACAACATAAAATCATCACAAGAAATGACTGCAAAATACCAGCATTCTGGATAATTCAAACGTAAGACATTTAGCTGATTCAAACAATTTGGTTTTGATTTCATACATCACCAAAGTGAGACATTAAAGGAGACTGCACAGAGCATTTTTGTTGTTGTTCATCCATGCTTTCCCTTGAGTATAAGAAAGGAGGAAAAAACAGCATTTTTTCATTGAATTGATTTTTTAAATGAGTTTAGCAATTAAAATCAGATTTTTAAAGCAAGATAAATACATCTGGGTAAATTACTTATACTCAAAGTTTTAACAGAATGTGGATTAAATTACTGGTTTTTAAACCACCCTGAAAAAAAAAAAAACATTGTAATTGAAAAATAAGTAGATTCAAAGGAGAACAACATTTTGACAGCAGTAACATTGAAAAATAAATTAAAATTTGTTATAAATCATTTGAAATTTAGTAATCTTAGGAAATTTTTGTCTATACTTTCTTCCTACCGGAAACTGGTCTTTTCCTAGTATTTCCTTTTACTGATTGTTTCTATCACACAAATTCTTTAATCCATAGCTATTGAAATTTTCAGCTTCATCCACAAGTAGCTCTTGGATATCATATCATGCTTTAAAGGTATGAGTGCTCAGTTTCTTGACCTTGATTCTTTTAGCCTGAAAGTTATTCTTTTCAAAGTTTTGTTTTTTTTTTTTCAGGAGAGAATGGGCAAATCTAGCCATGTGGGAAGTGCCTTTGCTTCATGAGTTGCCATAAAAGTTAGCACGTTATAAAAGATCTAAATGTTAGGGACCATAGCTGCAATTTTCAATTATGGTTTTTCAAGAAAAAAATTCTGATAGTAACATGTTAAGATTATTGTATGTCATATTGTAGATAAGTTTGTTTCTACAAAGTGAATGCTTTGCTGAAAAAATTGCCCAGCATAGATTATTTTTGAAAGGAAGAATTATTGTATAAAGCTTAAATTCTTTTGTTTTAAAATGTGCATTACCTACTGAATTTATTAGACCACTGAGAATGATTATTAGGCACCAGTAATATATTAGTATGTGCAGAGTAATGGACCAGGCCAATCTTTCATTGAAAACTAAGCAACTTTCTATGCAAAAATCTATAACAAACAATGGCTCCCTGTATTCCCATATAAAATGCTTTAACCCCTGGCTAATGCATATGAAGAGACTTAGTACTCATGCCCTAAGGATTTATACCCCAAATCTACTAGAGGATGAAGCTGCAGATTTCAATAGCTATAACCTGAATAATTTGAGGAATAAATTAGAAACAATCAGTAAAATACCAGGAAAAAGATCAGTTTCAACCAGGAAAACAGTGCAGTCATCTTAATGCACCTTTGATTCTTTACACAAATTCTCCTCTGCTTATGGGATTCTTCCCCTTAGTCTTTTCTAAGGAAAAAAAAATGTGTTTTTTTTCTTTTTGTCTCAGTTTAAATGCCATTTCTTTTTGAAGCTTTTCTCCCATCAGTTCCTTCCTCTTGCCCAACCTCCACTGCAGCAGAATTAATAAATTCATCACATGCTCCTATGTGTTACCATAGCATTGTGTGAATACCTGTAGCACAGCACTTATCATGTTGTGTTATAATTAGCTCTGTGCACATGGGTCTATCACCACGCTCCTGGAGACTTTTGAAAGTGGGGACAATATGTAATTCATTCAGTGTTTTGCTTATAATTGGTACTCAACAAATGTTCAGCAGACATAAATAAGTAAAATCCCCTTATTAGAAGTTTGCTCATGCATTCACTCATTCATACCCCATTCAATCATTCATTCAATCCTCCACCCAACAAGAAATACTTAGTGTATATTTTGTGTCTCATTGCAAAATACTTTCTCAGATTCATTCCTAAATAGTAGAGGGTAGGGACTTAGAGGTCATCTGAAAAATCTTTCAAAAGCATGTAATCATGTAGTAGACAGGACAGAAAAAAAGAAATAAAATTCTCCTGCTTAAAAAAAAAATATTGCCTATGGCTATCTCTGATGCTAAACATGTCATGTGTTTGATGAAACTTGTTGAATGATTGATTGGTTGATTGATTAATTGATTATAGCTGGGGTTCAACTGTTTTCTGTCAAAACAGGTGATAAAAATATCTGCTAAAAATTTCATCATCTTCTACATAAACTTTCTTTTAAAGTTAGGTTTCATCCTGACAAATAACTAACCCACACAATACTGATGTCATTCCTCAATAAAACCTTTAAAATGTCTTGCATTTATATTTTTATTTTAAAATATTTATCTATTAATTATTATATTTTGAGTTATTTGTTCTCTTTATGCCCCTTTCTTTATAAGCTGACTTTCTCAAAATGAGAGAAAAAATATTTTCTCTTTCAACTAGAAGCGGGTAGTTTTGTGCCTCTGTAAAGCAGGAAATTTGACTAATTGGTCACAATTGGGTCAGTGATCTTTTTTCTATCTATGGTCACCCAAAGGCAATGCAAATTTTACTGCCCATTCTGGTCTCATCACATGACAAAATTAGATTTTGTGCCATGCTGATATCAAGCATAAATGACCACATTCATAAATGATTATCTACACCATTCATTCTTAAACTTTCAGAGTTAGAAGGCAATTTATGGAAAATCTATTTCAAGTTTCTACCAATGAGAGAATTCCTCTCCACTACTCCTAATAGCCAAATCTACCTGAATACAACCAGGGGCAGAAATCATCTTTCTTATGGCCTATTCCATTTTGGAAGAAGTATAATTCTTAGAATGCACTTCCATTTATTGAGCCAAAATCAGATTTCCTGAACTTCAAACATTGATCCTGACTCTAGCCTCTAGTGTTTCAAAGATTTAATCTAATCCCTCCTCAAATATTGAAAGGCAGCCATAGTTCCCTCTAGGTATTTTCCAGTACAGCCTATAAACCCAACTAAATCTGTATCATCCAACCCACATGTGTCTATTAACCACAAGGACATCATGAGAGATCACTTCAAAGGCCTTGCTCATGTACTAATGCCAGCATTTCTTCAACTACCAATTAAGTAAGCAAAGAGAATTGGTTATGATTGCTCCAAGGAAACACATTGGCTCTTAGTGATCACTGTCTATGTCTGTGTGTACACAGCAATCTGTTTAATAACTCATTTGGAGTCATACATATTTTTTTTCCAGAATCCATCTTTCTGTATCAGTCAGAGTTCAACTAGAAGGGATGAAATACCCATGTTAAGTACTTAAAATAGAGAGGCAATTTAACCCAGGGATTTGATTACAGAGAGGCAGAAAGGCTCACAGAACAACAGATGCTGAGACAACTCAGAGATGAGAAACAGCAGAAACTACTAGCACTTCTTAGGCTGGAAGGAGACAAAGAGGATTAGGAATTGCCAGGAGTTGGGGTCACCCAGAGGGATCTGGATCCCTACAGTGAAAGCTTAGAGGAGGTACCACTTGAGACACTTAAAGGTAGAACCTGAACCACAGAACGACAGAGCAAGTACCCCGGCTCATCCCTTCCTCCAACCCTCTACTTTCCTACTGGCCAAACCCCTAGAATCCAGCTGACACAGAAGCCAGGAACTGCAGCCAGCAAGAGAACAAGGCAGAGCAGGAGAGAGGGAGAGGCTCTGGCTGCTTTTCCACAATTCCCCATGACACGTCCAAAGCTACGCAACTATAGGACATTTCAGCACTTTGGATACTTTATCATATCAGTTATTTTATTATGGTGTGTCCTAAAAGTTGCTTCTCCCATAAATGCCCAAAATCTGAATGAGATAACATAACCTTTGTCATTATTACTGTTAATTACTGTACACAGAGACCCTAAATTAAAACAACTTGGCTGATTCTGAAAAAAATCAAGTAGTTCCCCCCAAAAGCTACCTTTTTTAAATCTCTTCCCTTGCTTCATGCTTGATTTCTCCTTAGATGTATATGAATTACTATTTTTATTTATTTATTTATTTTTTATTTCTAGTTTACTGAAGAGAGTTAACTGGAGTTAAGTAGACCCAATTTCCCTTCTTACAGGGTAAAGTTGACGATATCCACACTTGTGAATTGTTTTTCAAACAAATGCACACCAAAATTTTATTGTAAGAAACATGAAATGCATCAGGAAAGATTCAATCAACATTTAAATTGTGCATATCGAAAGACCTTCAATACATTGTGTGTGTGAGAGAAAGATACCCAGACAAAGAGAAAGGGGTATTAGGGATTGAACCCAGGGTTGCTTTACCACTGAGCTACAACCCCAGTCCTTTTCATATTTTATTTTGAGACAGTGTTTCCCTGATTGCCCTCTAACATGGTGATCCTCCTGCCTCAGCTTCCCAAGTAGCTTGGGTTGCAGGAATATACCACCACACCCAACATTACATTTGTATTTTTAAAGTAATTCCTTTTTGTCTTTTAACATTTTACTGAAGGAATGTTTACATGGTATCCCTGGCACAAACATTTTTACATTTAACAGCCGGTAGCTTTATAAAATCATGTCAGCTGGCTGAGTTCATGAATCTAACTAATCTTCTCAACAAAATGGCAGGTTTTAACAGTAATTGGCAAATCAGATCATTGTGTTAATTCAAGATGCATATCCAGCTCTTCTTGTCTGTCCAAAGTAAGTAGTTCAACCCCAGGCAGTAGACTGATCCTCTTGGCAATAGATAGAGCTGTGCTGTCCCATACTAGCCATGGAGAGCCACTGAGTATGTGAGACATGGCTCATCTGTACTGGCATATGCAGTAAGCATAATATAAAGAAAAGGAGTGCAAGATAACTTAATTTTTATATTACTATAAAAATTATTGTGTTAAAATGATAATAGCTTGAATACATTCGGTTAAAGTGTGTTAAACTAAATTTCCTCTGTTTCTTCTTACTTTTTAAGTTATTCCTAGAAAATTTTTAAATATGTATTTATTTAACACTTGTGGCTGTCTTTGTTTTTCTGCCTGACCATGCAGGTTTAGAGCAAGTGAAGAAGTGGCCGTGTGCCAAGACAGGGCATAGCAACTAAAGGAGAAGTCATCTTTCCTTTTAATTAGTTTTGTAATTGCAACAAATTCCATGTCAGACATTTAAAAGACACAAGCCTATTCTCCGCACTCAAGCAAAACTCCCACTGTGGTTCCTAAGAGTTCTGCCTGAGTGAAGCAAATGAGATTAGGCCCATGATGTTTACTTCATACTAAAACATTTTCTCTTTTCCAAAACTTTTTTAGTATACTGTTGGCTACCAGACTGTACAAATGCAGAATAGAGAAAGGATGAAAGAACAATAAAGAAACGATTTGAAAGTGTTGTTTTGAAACATGTAACTAGTGCTGTCAGCTGCTGGTTCTTTCCATTTTGTACATTTACATTTCCTGACTGTAGTTTAAGAACATTTCACTGCGTGTTACTATCAATCATCCTTAACCTAGAAGTGCACTGTACATTAGTAACAGTTAATTGGCATATTTAAAGTAAATAGCTACTTAGTTTTGTTGTAAAGGTTCTGCATACAAATCTATAACACCATATGCTTTGTTTGTTTCAATAACAAACATTCCTGTCTGCAACGTTGCCACCTCTAACAATAGATGAATAGAGATGCAGTTGCCTTGAAGTATCCAGCTCACTAGATGACAGCCCAAATGATGTGCAAAGTATAAGCAGGCACTCTTTGCCCACCAAATGATGACCATACACAGGGAAGAACACAACGACGAAAAGGAGAAGCAATGTGAAGCTTTAGAGGGAGGGTCAAGAAGGAAAACAGTGAAAAGAATGGAGATTGTAACTTTCCCTATACTTTTGTAGGTGTCGAGAACATGTCAAACTGAGCATGGTTTTTATTTCCCTCAATACATCATGGACTGATGCTTTTGTAAATTAAAATACAATGATTTAGCAGACATTATTTTGGCCTCTGCCATTTGTTGAATGTTAGGTTCAAACTCAGTAAGCTGCATACATCCCAACTCCAGGAGAGGTATCATCCTACTCACTACTCTCAGTGTCCAGTAACAAGCAGAATAGGGCTTCTTCCTTGTACAGCATAAAAGAATGACAAGGACTTCTTTCCAATTGTGAAGTCAAGGCATTTATGATAGATACCTTAACAACAAATAATTCTCACTACATTTGAGGTAAACTCCAGGGTCTCTTAGACATGAGAATATGAATTTTCACTTGATTCTACACATTCCCTTTGCTACCTGCACCAAGGGGTCAAAAGAGATCATCTGACATTTATATATGTAGGCGTATATGTGTATGTGTATCAAGCAACAATAGAAACACTTGTACATATGGAAAATTGTCATAGTTCATAAAAATCTTATTAATCCACATAATGTTTGAAGCTAAATTAACTAATAACACAGTTAGAAATAGTGGTGATACTATTGTTAGTACTAAAAACATTATTCAAACTCTACTAAGAAGTTAATGAAGAAGAAAAAGTTTTATGGAAATAACCTGGAAATCAAACCTCTATTTCTAATATTATGTCTTTTGCAAAATTTAAATTAGAGATACTAGAAAGTTTTACTTAGAATTTCATTTAGGAACATCATTGATAAGCAGGAGTTTGCTACTTTTATTTTCTGCAAACCCCCGCCATGGCATTTTCTCAGTGCTTTGGCATGTGAAAACATGACTAGCAAATATAGGAGTGGATGGGCTCTTGTCCTTCATCCACTCCCATGTATTTCATCAATCGAGTAAAGCAAAAGAAGGAAAGTTGCAAACAGTATTATGTCAAGCATTAGAAATATCAAGAGGAGAATTTCTCTGAATAAAACTATCAGGAAGAATTTCCCATCTGTTCTAAATTTCTAATATTGAACTCTTCAGTCAAGGACCACAATCTTTCGTGGTTCACTGAAAATTTCTGAATAGATATTTTGCCATCACTAACTCAATACTAAAAAGCCAATTTCTTTCTTTTTTTTTCTGATCAAGTGTTTCAAAGCCTTCTTTCTAGATCTAATAACATCACCATTCAGGCTGATGTTGGATTTGGGGAAGAATGTGTCTTCTAGCCATACAGCCCATTCAATTCACGATTATTTCCTTATTCCTTCTCCCTTGTAATTTTTCCAAGATATATTCCTTTCTTTCCACAATTACCACTGAAGCTCCTGAGTCATTTTTAAACCATAACTAGATGATTGCTATAGTTCCCTCTTCCCAGATGGATCCATTGTCTCTTTTAGAGTCCATCCTAAATGAAATGTAACATTGTAGAATCCAAGTGATGTTTCTAAACCACCCATGGTACTGAACTTGATTTTTATTTCCCTCACTACATCATGCACTGATGCTTTTGTAAATTAAAATACAATGAAATACTGGGAAAGTGATCACATGTGTAGCTGTCACAATTATATCAAATTGCTCTAAGAGTTTCTAAGTCCTGTCAGTGTCTATATTTTTCTCACCATAGACCTCTACCAGTTTGCTAATTAGTATCAGTCTCCAGACCACACCCTGAGTTGCCCCAATGACCTACTACTGTTCACTTAATCATGATTATTTTCTAGGCTTGTCATTTACACCATTCCAAACCAGGCATCAAAAATTAAAAAAAAAAAAACTAAATTATTTAAGGGCTAGCAATGTGGCTCATTGGTACACCACTTGCCTAGCATATGGAGGGCCTGGGTTCAATCCCCAGTACTGCAAAACAAACAAACAAAAACCTAAGTTGTTAGGTTTGTTCTTTTCAGATTGATTGTGTTTAGAAAAGGCCTCTTTTCTTTCCCTTTAAATATCCTTTGACCTTGAAATGCTTTAAAATTCTATAGGTGCTTGATAAAAAAAAATTCCTATAGGTATGTGATAAAATTGTCATGGATCTTATAGCAAAGAACAAATGCTTTGATCAAAATATTGACAGGATGCTTGAAAACACAAAAGTCTGATAGAGAAAATGACAAATGACACACATGCAAAATCTCATCTAAATATATCACAGAAAATATTAAGAATAGTATGCAAAAGGAACATAGAAACTGTATCCAAGTTCTTATAATTAAGATGGCCAAATTCAGTACTGAAAAGCAATACAGAAATAAAATTCTGTACCCTGTGTTTTTGTATAACTAAAGTTTTTTTTAAAACACCAAACTATTTATTTTGTATTATGTCAACAAAATATCCAGATGAATTTCTGAAATTGTAACTATATTGACTGATGTTAATATGTTGCAGAGATTACGAAGAGACAGACATCTCAGTGAGACACTTGCCTTATAGGTAGACTTCAGTATGCCATTAGTTTAATGGACTAAAATGCAGATAGCATTACCTTCATCTACAGGCTGAAAGACTGATAATCATCCCCTTCCTTCTGGGTCCCATTGCTTCAGCCAGATTACTTTTCGTACTGTTTCTTCATATACTTTGCAACACGATCACATCGCATTTTTCTTCAAAACTCTGGCAGATTGTTTGGGCTAGAGATAGATGGAGACAAGAGGCACCATCTGGTGCAAGATCTTTATTCCTTGTTAGCACTAAAGGAGTTCTGGTATTTTACATGGTTCAAGCAGTAGCAAAGATTTTTTTAAATGCATAGATTGAGAAGGTGTAAGATGGTCAAATGGCCCTTGGCACTGTCTAATCATATCACTGGCTTCTATGGTGGAGACTTGGGTTTTTTTGTTTTTCTTGTTTTTTTGTTGTTTTTTTTTTTTCCTTCAATTCAGACAACCAGTGTGGCATATGGTTTCATGATTCACAAAGATGGTCCTGGACTATAGATTTGACGATCTCAACATAACTTCCAGGCTTGCCAGAGCTGTGTTATAGCAGAGAGAGCAAATAGCTCATGATATTTCTCCTCTGATGAGTAAGCTCCAAAATCTCAGGTTTAAATTTGATCTAGAATTGAAAGAAAAGAAACTATGTCCTCCCATGCCAGTATCTATAGGGATTTTTTTGACCAGAGGTGAGTGCTTATTTTTGAATTACTGGCCCATAATTTGAGAGCCCAAATGCTTAAATAATTCCCAGGTTAATTCTATGGACACATACCAAATATATTTTCTGGCTATTTTTGTTTACCTTTCTATTCTTTGAAAATGCAACTGTTGTTCTAAAACTCTGGTCACTTTTTAATAGTAAAAAAATTTCCTCCTCTCTCACACAATTAAAGTTAGTGTTTTCTAAAGAAATTGACTAAAAGCTGGGAACTAGAAAGTTTGCTGATGACACTAAGAAGCTGATGCACAGCTACCTTGAGTATAAGTGAAAAAAAAATGAACTGTAGCAGTGCTTTGACAACAAACTAAAACACATACACACACACACACACACACACAAAATGGGGCTTATACAAGTTAATCATGGCTGCAGTTCAATAATAAAACTAAAGGAAATACTCTTTATTTTCTCTTGATTTGGGAAGGCTACATTGAATTACTATCATTAGACTGACTGTATGCCAGAAATGTAAAGTGTCTTTATAATGATCATTAATGCCATCTTAATCTCTGTGAACCACTAGCCCCAGTGTTATGCACACATAACCCTCAGGTACCCCTCTCTCCCTTGGCCATTTCCTTCAATCCTTTCATCCCAAATTAAATTCCCTCTTCTCTTTCATCCTTCTTTCATCTACGTTCTCACTCCAGGACCATCTTTTTATACAGTTTTTTCAGGGTTCACAAATTATTGCTTTTTTCTACTGAGTCCTTTGACTATCTATCCCTGCCATCTACCTCTCTCTCTCTCACTGAAGTCTTCCTTTTTTGATATCAGGAAATGTGCAGATATCAGTTGGAATTATTTCAAATGATGAAGGAAAATAAAAATAATAAAAACTCTGGAAAAAGAGTAGATGTCAAAAAAGTGGCTATGAGAGCACATGGTATAAATGAAGTCAGCATTAACATGGTCAACCCATTGCTTTTACCTCATGGTAGATTGTAAATCATTCTTACAACTCTGAGGAATCACAAGCTTTGCGAGTGGTTTTTCATTGACTCTCTTTAGTCAAGAGTCATGCCACCATCAATTCTTATTGTATTTGTCCAAGAGTCAGAACACCTCATAATTTTTAGGTCATTCTTCTTCAAAGCTAAAAATTTGTAAAGATTTGTTTTTATGTTTATAACAAACAATTTCCTTTAAAGTCCAAAGAAGAGTTAATCTGTATACTTCCCACAGAATTATTTGGAAATGAAAGTCTGCTTTTTCTTGGACCACACATCCCAAAAAGAAAAAGGGAATGTGAATGACTCTGTCTTGATAAAGGAAAAGTCATCTCCCAGTTGCAGCTCATCTGTTCTGTATGTTGGAGGTGAAACAGATGGTGGAGTTCAGAGAATTACCAGTTTCAGTGTGCTTTAAATTTAATGACTTTCAAAATCTTGACTTGGCAGATAAATCTGAAGCTACTGACAGAACTTAAGATCCAATTTGCTATCAACAAACAGTTTATCTCAAGACTTCCAATGATTCTCTTGTATAAAGACCACTTACCAATTTTACTTTGAAGCTCTCCACTATCAGATGTCAACCTATCTTTTCAATGTTTTATGTTCTGTTTTCATTTTCTAATCCACAGTTCCTGGTAGAAAAATCTATATATCATTACTTTAAAACTTCATGTAGATTCAAGGTCTACAATTTTATTTATGTGCATTTCTTTTGGAGACGTCCACCTTCTTGCCTCTCAACTGATCTACGCAACACCCTCCCTTTGAATTTGTCCTAATGACTCACATTGTCTGTGATCCTGTCCCAACTGCTTCAGACTTCAATACCTCTCTCCTCTTATCACCTACAGATCTGATCTTTCATGCTAGCCAATACATCCTTGTTGTGGGTTCTTTTTTTGTTGCTAGGTAACATTTTTTTTTACATGTATTTTGTGTTCTCTACCAATGTAGCTGTGTCTGGGGCTGGGGTGAATTCTCAAGAATGTAAGTGACTTGGAGTCGATCATTTATCTCTAAGTGCAACCTTAAAGAACTGAAAAAAGGCACCTGTTATATTTGTCAATTGACTGTTTTATTGAATTCATGCATTTTACAGTTAAGTACATGATCAATGTTAAATATTCAACTTCAAATTTCTCTAGCTATAAAGATTTTTGCAAATTAAGTCTAGCTTTAATAAAGTATATTACTAGGCATTAATGTAAGCCTGAGATAATACCCTAAAATCTAACTTGGTAAAATATGGATTGAAAGCTTAGAAAAAAATAGAGATAGAATTAAAATTTCCTTTAAAAATCTGAAGGTAATATATGTGGCTTTTTAATGCATCCTCTTAACATAGCTGATAGTCTGACTATCAACACAGTATTGATAGAGTTGGTTTTTGTTAAGGGAGTTGAATGTTGACCTGTAGGATTGATCCCATCAGGTACTAATAGCAAAAGCACAACATGCAAATTTGTTTATGTTGAAAAAATACTGAGACAAACCTATTCCATATACTCTAGACTAAGCTCTGGAAGAAGCAGTCTCTTGAGTAACCAAGGACAATGGAGCACTCTAGGAATTGGAAAATGTATATCAGGGAAGGTGACAGTATAAAGAAAAGTAAGTATAGTGATAAAGACAAATTTTATATCAATGACAATGTGGTATCTATATAAAGTTCTGCACAATTTTCTTATGCCACAGTAACTATTTCAGCAAAACTTTTGTGAATTCAGTCAACCAACCAGGTGAATTAACTTCCCTCAATTAATTGGTTGGTGAATTGAACTGACTACATGTTTAGGTATTAAAAAAGAGTATTAGTACGCAGCCAAATCAATGTTTTTAACAACTGGACTCACAATATCCAAGCTATGGAAAAAACCTAGATTTCCTTCAATGGGTGAATGGATAAAGAATGGGGTATATATACACAGTGAAATGTTACTCAGCCATAAAGAAGAATAAAATAATGACATTTGCAGGTAAATGGATGGAACTGGAGAATATCATGCTAAGTGAAATAAGTCAAAAAACCAAAGGCCAAATATTCTTTCTGATATGTGGATGCCAACCAAAAACAAGGGAGGTTGGAGAGGGAAATAATAAAACTGGATTAGACAAAGGGAAATAAAGTAAAGAGAGTGGGGAAGGGAAACGGGAAGACAGTATAATTAATTGAGCATAACTTTCCTATCCTCATATTTGAATACACGACCAGCGTAGTAACTACGCATCATGTACAACAGGAAGAGTGGGATCCTAAATAATAAGTTACACTCTATGTATGTATAATTTGCCAAAATACATTCTACTATCATGTATAACTAAAAAGAACAAATGCAAATTTAAAAAAAATAAAAAAGCATCACTCATAACTTAAAGTGATCTCAGAAGTTGAAGAGTTTATAGCTGTAAAAAAGCATTTTATAAGCTTAAAGTACTGTAGAAAATCTTGAAGCACTGACCACCAGCTATTTGCCATAGATGTGTGCTGTCCCACCACAGGGCAGAATTACAACTGGAAGGAGACTGCCCAGTCCTGGACTCCATTTCCCAGACTCTTACATTTAGGTGATGTCCTGTGACTAGTTTTTATTAAAGGCAAATGACCTAAGAATAGCATAGGCTATTTGGGGTGTAGTTGTTAGATAATACAAGTGCTTTCTCCACCATCTCTCTGCCTTTGTCTACTCAGGCTCTTCTCTTCACAGGTTTTCATCATTGCTGGAATCTACTCCCAAGATTTCTCTATGTCTATTCTTTTTTTATTTTCTCCAATCATTTTCTTTATTCCAATCATAAAGAAAAGCCTAAAAAAAACCCAGTTATCTGGGGAAAACTGGAACCACCAAACATGATTCATAATTTTATGTTTGATTATAACAATAATGATAATAGTGATAATGGTGCTGATGATAATGAAAAAACAAGGGGTTTTTGTTTATTTTTAGAAAAAAAATATTTAAAAAATATTTGTTAAAATAAATACCACATAAAGCTTTCTCTTTTAGTCTTTCAAAGAGAAAAAAATAATTATTTCAATTAAAACTGAGCTAAGCAGAATTTAAGCAATCTCTCTGTAACATGAGAACTACTATAAAATCCTACTGCAAATAACTCCCCCCAAAGCATTCATTGTTAAGGCGTCTAAGGCATCAACATCATAGCCTGGTTTTAAAGTTCTGATTCAAACCACAGTCCATCCCAGTAAGCCCCCTGTGGAGCCCTTACTACTATGCAGTGCAAAGAATTGCATTGACTTCCTAAGCATCTAATGTAGAAAGAACTTACATGAGCTCTCATCTTTACAGTTCTCCTGGAACTGGCAACATCACCAGGGAAGAGTCTAGAGTTAAGATCTTGCAAATTGGAAAAGAGGGAGTCAACCCCAACATACACAAAAAAAATCTTGGAAATAACTTTTCCACAATTTCTTTAACTGTTAGCTAATATTAGCATTTGCAAGGGAAAATAAACAGTAACATAAGCTAAAATCTCATTGTTTTAAATATACAACACTTTCCCTTAATCTAAGTTTTATTTCCCCTCTTTTCTCCAACTTGTGCTATTATTTGGGGTTCCCAAATGTAATAGCATTTCTGACCATTCTTAATTGCACTTTAATGGGTGTTAAGCATGGTAGTGTGTGCAAACATGCAGAGTTTTCTAGCCTTTGACTGTTCCTTGCCTCTGGCCTCTGTCAGGGAGGCTTGCTAACTGCATCTCTGGGGAGCAATCACACAGCTTGACTCAGCCTGTGGCTCTGACTATTGGGACTTCCTGAAGTCACAACCACTTTGGCGTCCAGAACTGGGGCACTGTGTGTCTACTCTTCATAAAATCCAGAGATTGCAAGGGAAGTGTGAAACGTGAGAGCTGATTAGGGATGCACCTTAAATGGTATCAAGGGAGCCAGTTAGCAATGCAAAATATGAGATAATATAAACATAACATTCTCTGCCTGCCAGTTGATCACTTATGTGAGCACCACAAAAAGCAAAATACAGCAGGGAAAAAGACTGGTGATCTGCAACAAATACAAGATTTTCTCAAATATAATTTTGCCTAAAAGTTCAATTTTGTGAATAAAATGCATAATAAAATGACATGAATGACATGCCAGCAGAATTTGATATGTCTATTGTCTTTCCGGAACTTGCTTGGTATTAATTTCTAATGGGTATATCCAGTTCTTTTATACACACACCATTCCTTTCTTTCATGTTATTGATTGAGAAAGTGAGAAGATGTAATCATTTTGGTTCTATTTAACCTTCTTCTTTGACTCCAATGGAGTGATTCCATTTTTGCTGGTAAGAAACCAATGTAATTTTATTTCAGGAATTTCTTTTTTAATAATTGGTTTTTAAGGAACACAGCATCATGTTTAGCAGAGAATCCCTTTCTTCTTCAGTATTCTGGTGTAGCTACTCTCTTGTCAGCCTAGGCTTTCATAGAAAGGAGAAAAAATTCTTTCTAAAACCCTTGGCCTAATTAACAAGAATGAACTAGATTTTATGATGAACAATTCATAGGCAGTTAATAGAGCTCATACACGGTAGCCAGGAGCTAGATAATTTATCACAAAAGGAATCTCAGTTACAGTCCTAATCCCTGTTCTCTTGATATTGCAACCAACTGCATTCACAATGGCCAGTTTTAGAAGCTGTGATTTACACACAAATGATGCTGCATTTTGTATAGTCATAATGAAACATACAAATCCAGCAAAAACTGTATTTCTGCCCATATGCTTCCAATTCTTTACCAAATCATTTACTTTTCTGCATTGTTGTCTCTAGATTAAATAATTTTTAAAAGATCTCCTAGGATTCTTCATCCTAGCACAAACAATAATAAAAACAACAGCAAATTGTTTATTAATCATCGGATGTATTTGTTGAAAATAAACTAATTTGTTCCTAAAATAGTAATTCCGCTATTTTAATGAGTGGTGAATACGGAGGATAAATACTTTTCAAAATGATAAGTAAAATAAAATGGCAAATGTCCAAAAGTCAATTTTTAAAAGACAGAATTTAAGGTAGGTGAGACCTTGGAGAACACAGCATCATGTTTAGCTCATGTCATCTGTTAGCACTTAGTGCCCTACGGCTATTTCTGTTTTGAAGTTGTGACAAAATACAACACACCCTGGGTGGGCAGAGTGCCTAACTGTATATGTACTGCCATCACCATCACATGAGCTGCATCTGGTTTATCCATTCCTCTCTACAGGGAGTTCTTGAGGTCCTCAAATTAAACAACACTTCCTCCAGGGGCTCTCTTCAACTCTGGTGTCTTTTCTATACACCTTCATACATGTAATTCTTCCTTCTGCCACACACAAATAATATATATATATATATATATATATATATATATATATATATATATATATATATATATATTATACACACACACACACACACACACATACACATTGAGCTGTAAATGCCTGATTAGCTTTCAATATCATATTGACCATGAACTTCAGGCAGTAAGGACCACTGTATTTCCAGTCCCAAGTCTAGCATAACACCTGGGACACAATGTACATGTAAATGAATGTGAAAAACATTCTGTTTTCCAAACATTCTGGTTTCTCACTTAATATAAGTGAGACTAATCATCCTAGTGGTATGATTCAGGAATAAACTTGATTATAGAAATTGACAATGAATTCACCTATATTTTTAAAAGTTGAACATTCAAAAGGCTTGACTTTATTCCTTTCTCATGTCCAACCTTTTTCAATAAAAAATAATGGATAGAATAAAAATTCAGATGATAAGATCAGAGAGATACAATTGTTTAACCTAAAACAGATGTGCTCAATATCGCATTAATTGTGGTCTCTGGGGGTGCAAAGAAAGTGCTGCCCATCCCTTGAAGGCACAGAGTCATGAGCCATTGTAAAATTGTTTAGGCCCTAGAAGTATCAGCTTCCTACCTAATAGGGATGAGATCCAAGATTATGTGTTTGTGGGTCCACTCAATGGACCATATTTGAGGTGATTAGGGAGTTAGTTCTTCCTGACAGGGTACCAGTTTTTTTAATAGCTTATCAAATTACCAACATGTGGTCAATTTTATTTTATCATCAGCTATCCCCAAATATTAAATATACATTTCTATACTATGTGGGAGTTATTAAGATAGGTTCTGATATTTTTTTAGAGTAAGACATTTTTTATAATCCACTTCCATACTGGATTCTACCCATCTCCACAGAGAGCCAAGTCTCCAACAATAGTACCAGAAGTCAAACCCACAGCTGCTGAGAGACCTGCAAGAAGAGAACATCTCAGTTTGATAGCAGGAGAATGTAACGGGAAATTTACTAGTTCCCTAACACCTTTTCCACTTTATTTTCTGTCACAAGGTGCAAAGATGCAACATAGAACATGCCCTTAGCCATGTCTCCTGAGGATGCCAGACCAGCAGGGTCATGCAGTCCGTGACACCTATGAGCAGATGGAACCAACAATTCTCTGCTCTAAATCAAAATAAAGCCTAAAAAAAGTTACCTTTTATGATTTCGAATGTCAACTAAAAATAATAGAGGTGCTTAGTTCAGACTGAAGGATCACCTTGGAGATTTTTCCCTAATTGTGCATCTTCCAAAAAGTGTCTTTTTTCCAAATGAAATTGGTCATTGACATGTGGATGTGCTCCTAATAGCAAAATAAAAATATTCCCTGCCTGAAGCATTATAATAAAGTTGTCTTTTTCCATTTCATTGTCTCAGAACATTTAATCAATTGACATGACATCCGGGGCAGGTCAAAAGGAGCCACCTCTATTAATTTATAATTACAATAGTCATTAACTTATTGATGATGCACTATTATTACTTCAACTTATTTTTAACAGTTTTAGTTTTAATTTTGTGATTTTTTTCATTCTGTAAAATCTCTTAGGATTCTAGGATAAATGCATAGACACTTTTTAATCCTGTGTTCCCATTTTGAAAACAATCCAATCACAAGGAAAATTCTGAAGTGGGTGAATTTTTGTCCAGAAGAACTCCTGCCTCCAATTTAAGAAGATTTTCTACTATGCACCTAATTTCAAGCATCTTAGATCTTCCTCCTATTAAACTCTTATCTAAGTTTAATATTTAATAAAATTTTTAAAGCCTATTTAATTCTTCTAACACAGAACTGAGCAGATACTAGAAGCCCAAAATTTATTAGCTGCCTTATGTTTCCAGCCAAGGAAATTCTCTATTATGAATTAGACTCTTGTTTTTTGTTTTTTTGTTGTTGTTGTTGTTTGTTTGTTTGTTTGTTTGTTTTGGTGCTAGGGATTGAACCCAGGGCCTTGCACTTGCTAAGAGGTGTTCTACAATTGAGTTACATTGCCAGCTCACCGGTTATTTTCAAATCCATGAAAATATTGATTGATAATTTTCTTCTGCTTGTAGTATTTTATCTTCTATAGTTATAAAATAAAAGGGTGCCTTCTCCTATGAATTATATGCACATGTTGGTTCTTGTGTGTTTGGATGGGAAGAGGGAAAAGGAAAAACTGAAGAAGTATGTATATCACTGAGGATGCTGAATTGACACCACATGAGCAGTTATTAGCTTCATCTACACATAAAATCAGTCTTGGCCTCTGTGTCTTCCCTTTGCCTCATAGGCAGGGCCAGCTTCCTTGTCTTTATCTTCCTGAGTTAAGAACAGGATTTTGATGGTGCTATCTCAGTTCTGGAAACAGCCAGCTAAGTACTGACAAGGCAAGGCTTGTCCCAGGCAGACAATGGGAAGTAGATCACTGCTAAAGTCACTTAACTCCAAACATGGAAATGAATTAGCTAAACTGCTCTGGCAATGATTTCCCCCAGTAACAAACAGTATGAGGCAAGGCATTCCTTAGCACAATAGTGTGTACATGACAAGTGGTCGGGTTCATTCACTTAACATGTTTTGCATAAGTTGTGATTAACAGTCCACGTTTTTTCTGATATTGTCCCCATTTTATTGTGAGTTTTAGGTCTTAAACAACAACTGTGTTTCAAATATTTTAGAACTTACCAGACAGGAATCCTCCACCCAATTACCAAAAATATTATAAATACTAGCTTACTTGGAGAATCTGTATACCACATTTCTTTCCCCGCCAAGTTTTTAAAATACTATACATATATGCATTCACATGCAAATTCTTTGCTGCATATAAGTATACTCACAAAGTCATTGTCACTTTCTTATTTGTGCAGGTAGAGAGTCTATTAGAACAAGAACTAAATTGCATGTACAGTTCAGGGCATCTTTGAATGGCACACCCTCTCTACAGAAAGTGGGCCACTCATCCAGACATCCTTGTATTTTGACATAAGCCCTGTCACAAGAAGATTCCATGCTACCAGATACACTTCTTTTGAAAATGTCATCCAGGGTATAAATTGATTTTCTGCCTCAAATGCAGTTGCTGCTCTGAGAAATCTCCCATCCTATTAAAAGTGCCCTGTTCTTCCTCCACATAGACATAGACTACATGATGGAGTTGACATATTTGTAGGAATACAAAGTTCTAACTGATTTCATTCATTTATTCAACAACCGTGCACCAGTCGCTCTTTCAGATACCAAGGATGTATAGCAGTGAACAAGATAGCCAAATGTCCCTGCTCTCATGGAACAACTTCAAGAGTGAGGAAATAGATAATAAATCAATAATAAACAAGGTGATTTTAGACAACATGTTTTGAAAACATAAAAATAAAACAGGACACTATGATAGAGTGACCATTTTGGAAAGGAAAATCTCTCCAAAGTTTGTGATATTTGATAAAACCATGCATAATTGACTTGGTAGAAAGGAATCAGGATTTAAAGACAGAAGATGCAAGTTAGGATTTTTGTAAGCACCTTTAGGCAAGTTCCTTAAATATTTCCACCATGTAGCATGGAACTGGTAGCCTATTGGGACATTTCTCAGTATCCCTAAAAGGGTTCATACTGGCTCAACTTGAAGATCTTTTCAATTGTGACATTTACATCAAGGATAAAACCCACTACAATCACCTTTCCAAAGACTAAATCAATGGTTCTTAACCCTATATGCACATTAGATTTTGCAAGAGGCCCTTCAATAAAATATCTATGCCTATGTCCCAGTCATTTTAATTCAATCTGAACCTTAGACAGAGACTGGACATTGCAATTTTTACGAAGTCTCAAGTTACTTGAATCCTAATCCTACAGGAATTCCTCAAAGTATTGGTACAAATAATGCAAGATAAATTATTAGGAATGACTTGCAGGTGCAAAAAGCAGGTAGCTAGAAAAGTGTTGGGGGGTAAAAGGCTGTTGGAAAGACATTGTGTTTAGATGTTCTACTGACTTACAGAAAACTACCTAAAATCAACAACAAAGAAATGAAACAATTCAACATTTTCTTAGCAGGTTTATCCTAGGTGCTTTAGCACAGGTAGCTGTATCAAGAAACAACAAAAAAAAAAATCATCAAGCCAGATTCATATTGTCTGTGGTATTGCCCTTTTTTTCAAGTTATACTACAGAAATCACACTCTTTGGAGGTTAAATACTACCTTACTCTCTCCAAATGATTTTAAATATCATACCTCTACCCACACATTAAATTGGCCCAAACCAGATGGAGGCTGGTCTTTTAGGTTAGAATTACTGTCTTGTACAAGTCTTTGTGTGTTTTGCCCCATAACTACTGCTTTTACCTTTAGGCCTATCAGTGCTTTGCTTGATTTCAGAAATTAAAGCATATTTAGGCTGTTCTAAAGTCTTGCTCTGCACTACGGTCTTCCTATCATGACCACATGGTATGAGACTCCAAAATAGTTTTTGGATTGATCATTAGGAAGAACTAACCATGGGTTCAGAAATGAGTCATAAGATTTTAGTAAACAGAGACATTCATAGGCCATTCATGGTGCTTCCCACTGCCCCTACCAAATGCCTATTTCTTCTTTCTGCTTATTCCAATCCTGCCTGATTTCCAAGGTACTCTTCTCTATCTTGTTTTCCCTTTTCTAACACTCTACACAAATTTGGTACCCTTGGTTGTTTTATGTTTGATTTATCAGGAGCATAAGTCTTATGATGAAAAGAAGCATATCTTACACTGATGCCCTTCGATAGCTTTCTGGAACTAGAGTAGAATTTGTTCACAAATACAGTGAGGACTTGGAAGGTGGGCAATAAATGAAACTGATTTTGGAGAAGTCTTTTGGCCAAGGGCCACAGGATTAGAGCTTGATCTAAATCAAGTCTTTATAAGGACAAAGTTGAACAGGCCCAGTCAACATGATCCTGAAACTATTCTAGAAGCCAGTCGTTTGGGAAAACAAGAGAAAATATTCCAGAATCTGAAGGCAGAAGTAGATTGGAAAAGTCAAGCACAGACAGACAAATACTGCTTGATCTCACTTATATGAACAATCTAAAAAAGTAGAACTCATAGAAGCAGACACTAGAATAGTAGTTGCCTGAGGCAAAGGGGTAGAAAAATTAGGGAGATATTCATCAAATGACACAAGGTTTAAGTTATGTGAGATGAATAAATTCTGGTGATCTAATGTACAAGATGGTGACTATTGTTTAAAAAGACTCTAGATATACACAAAATTTTCAGAGAGTAGATCCTAAATGTTCTCATCGCAAAAAAAAAAAAAAAAAAAAGTGAGATAGTAGATTTTCTTAGCTTGATTATGATAATCATTTTACAATCTGTGTGTATATATACATATTCCAAAATATCACACTGATATACATTATATATCCATAAGTACATATAATTTTATTTGTCAAGTACACCTGAATACAGCTTGTGGGGAGGGGGTATTTATTCAGTTACTTTTTTGTGAAATAGGTTTGCAGACTTGCAACAAGAACAGACACAATATGTATATAAAGTTTCTACACAGTGACAGGCATTTAGCAAATTCTTAGTAAGAAATAACTATTATTATAATAATATAATGTTGTTATTTCAAAAAGGACTTTATATTACACAATATATACATGTATCCAACATCAAATGGTACATTATAAATAGGTACAACTTATGTATTTTATGTATCAGATTTTAAAAAAATAATTAAAATAAGGAATAATCACATATCTTTGCAAATTCAGAATGACATGAGATATTAAAACATATGGAGGGGCCAAGTGCAGTGGTCTATGCCTCTAATCTCAGCAGTTTGGGAGGCTAAGGCAGGAGAATCGGGAGTTCAAAGCCAGCCTCTGCAAAAGAAAGGCACTAAGCAACTAAGTGAGACCCTGTCTCTAAATAAAATACAAAATAGGGCTGGGAATGTGGCTCAGTGGTCAAGTGCCCCTGAGTTCAATAACCAGTATGCCCTCTAAAAAAAAAAAATTAAAAAAAAAAAAAAAAAAAAAAAAAAATATATATATATATATATATATATATATATATATATATATACAGAGAGAGAGAGAGAGAGAGAGAGAGAATTGAAGATGTGGCTTATGGGTTTAGGGCTTGCATACCATTCATGAGTCCCTGTATTCCATCCTCAAGCTCTGCAAATAAAAAAAGAAACATAGCATAGGCAAAAGGAAATTCATGAGAGATGAGTCACAGTGACCACTTATAAGTGGTCAAATTTAGGTTCATGTGGGAAAAGGACTTCTTTTTGGCCTTTCTCTTATTATCACAGAAATGCATCTGTTTTTTGTTTTTTTTTCCATTCTTTTGGCTGACTTTACAAAGAGTTAAAGCCTTCACATTGTAGAAACTACAACAGACAGGTAAAAAGGAAAGAGCTCAGGATTTGACCTCACTGGAAAAAAAAAAAAAAAATATATATATATATTGTAATGTTTGAATAGATATCATAATCTCTGCAAATTGTGTTCATCAGTTACAAAATAACTATACTTAGTCCATGGCGCCTAAGGAAATTAGTACAATATGTAAAACTGTATTCATCAGCTTTCCACTACCGTAACAAATACCTGAGAAAATCCATTTATAGAGATGAAGCACTAATTTTGATCCATGGTTTCAGAGATTTCAGTCCACGATCAGTTTGCCCATTACTTTTAGGCCTATGGAAAGGCTCCATATCATGACTGGGCTCAGACGGTGGAGCACTCAGATGGTGATACCCACTCTCCTACACTTGCTCCTGACCCTTTTTTTACAAACCTAACCATGCATCATCTCATGGCACTCATGGAGAAAAAAAAAAGGGGAGGAAGAAAAGGGGACAAGTCTGTGGTTCCAGTGACCTAACATCCTTCAACTGCTCCCCACCTCATAGAGGTTCTGCCACTTCCACATAGCACCCTGCAGAAGTGGCTGAAGACCAAGCCCTCATAACATGGGCCTTTGAGGGACAATCAAGATCCAAACTATAGAACTTACTAATACCTTATCTTTGAGACCAAGCAACAGATTCAATGATCAGACAAAAAAAAATCAATGCTGAATTAATTCTTAGTATTTACCATGAACCAAAAGACAGATCATCCCTATTGGAGGAGGGGCCCAGCCGTTGCCTGCAAGATAGGCAGACCACGTGACCTGGAGAAGGGGCCCAGCGGCCCGCCGGCGAGATAGACAGATCACCCCAATTGGAGGAGGAGCACAGCCGCTGCCCACCCCTGCAAGGGAGACTTTGCAACTATACAAGAGCAATATAAATATATAGGGGGAAAATTCAATAGCACAACAGTTTCACCAAGCAGAAAGAAATGCGAGCAGTATGAAAAGACAAGGAAAGAAAGGACCACAAGCAATGCAGATCAACTCAACTTTAGAAGAGGTAATAGCTGCAGCAGATGGAATGTCAGATAAAGAATTCAGGATTTACATGCTTCAGATGATCTGAAGTCTCAAGGAAGACATTAGACAGCAAAATCAGACAATGAAAGATCACTTTGACAATGAGTTACATAAACAAATCCAACAAGCAAAAGATCAAATATAGGGAGATAGAGGTTATAAAAAACAAACAAACAGAAATCCTAGAAATGCAGGAAACAATAAACCAACTTAAAAACTCAAATGAGAATACTACCAGCAGAGTAGAACACTTAGAAGATAGAACATCAGACAATGAAGACAAAGTATTCCAACTTGAAAAGAACACAGACAGCTCAGTGAGACTGTTAAGAAACCATGAGCAGAACATCCAAGAAATTTGGGATAACATAAAGAGACCAAACTTAAGAGTCATTGGGATACAGGAAGGTATAGAGGTCCAAACCAAAGGAATGAGCAATCTGTTCACCGAAATAATACGAGAAAACTTCCCAGACTTGAAGAATGAGACAGAATCCCAAATCCTAGAAGCCTACAGGACACTGAATGTGCAAAATCATAAGAGATCCACACCTAGACACTTTATAATGAAGATGCCCAACATACACAATAAGGAGAGAATTCTAAAAGCTTCAAAAGAAAGGAAGCAGATTACATTTAGGGGTAAACCAATCAGGATAACAGCTGATCTTTCAACACAGACTCTGAAAGCTAGAAGATCCTGGAACAACATATTTCAAACGCTGAAAGAAAATGGGTTCCAACCAAGAATTGTGTATCCAGCAAAATTAAGCTTCAGGATGGAAGAGGAAATTAAAACTTTTCACGATAAACAAAAGTTAAAAGAATTTGCAGCTAGAAAACCATCTCTTCAAAACATCCTCGCCAAAGCATTAGAGGAAGAGGAAATGGAAATTAACAATGAAAACCAACAGTGGGAGGTAGGACAGTAAAGGGGGGGAAAATAATCAAAGAGGAAAACAAACCATGTTTAGTAACAGAAATAAACAAATATGGCTGGAAGAACAACCCATATCTCAATAATAACCCTAAATGTTAATGGCTTAAACTCACCAATTAAGAGACACAGGCTAGTAGAATGGATCACAAAACAAGACCCAACAATATGCTGCCTACAGGAGACGCATTTGATAGGAAAAGACATACATAGGCTGAAGGTGAAAGGTTGGGAAAAATCATATCACTCATATGGACTTCGGAAACAAGCAGGAGTGTCCATACTCATATCAAATAAAATAGATTTCAAGCCAAAGTTAATCAAAAGGGATAAAGAGGGACACTACGTACTGCTTAAGGGAACCATACACCAACAAGACATAACACTCATAAATATTTATGCCCCAAACAATGGTGCAGCTATGTTCGTCAAACAAACTCTTCTCAAGTTCAAGAGTCTAATAGACCACCATACCATAATCATGGGAGACTTCAACACACCTCTCTCGCCACTGGACAGATCTTCCAAACAAAAGTTGAATAAGGAAACTATAGAACTCAATAACACAATTAATAACCTAGACCTAATTGACATATATAGAGTATACCACCCAACATCAAGCAGTTACACTTTTTTCTCAGCAGCACATGGATCCTTCTCAAAAGTAGATCATATATTATGTCACAGGGCAACTCTTAGACATTATAAAGGAGTAGAGATAATACCATGCATCTTATCTGATCATAATGGAATGAAACTGGAAATCAACGATAAAAGAAGGAAGGAAAAATCATGCATCACTTGGAGAATGAACAATAGGTTATTGAATGATCAATGGGTTATAGAAGACATAAAGGAGGAAATTAAAAAATTCTTAGAGATAAATTAAAACACAGACAAAACATATCGGAATCTATGGGACACAATGAAAGCAGTTCTAAGAGGAAAATTTATTGCCTGGAGTTCATTCCTTAAAAAAAGAAAAAAACAACAAATAAATGATCTCACACTTCATCTCAAAATCCTAGAAAAAGAAGAGCAAATCAACAGCAAAAGAAGTAGAAGGCAAGAAATAATTAAAATCAGAGCTGAAATTAATGAAATTGAAACAAAAGAAACAATTGAAAAAATTGACAAAACTAAAAGTTGGTTCTTTGAAAAAATAAATAAGATCGACAGACCCTTAGCCATGCTAACGAAGAGGAGAAGAGAGAGAACTCAAATTACTAGCCTACGGGACGAAAAAGGCAATATCACAATAGACACTTCAGAAATACAGAAGATAATTAGAAATTATTTTGAATCCTTATACTCCAATAAAATAGAAGACAGTGAAGGCATCGATAAATTTCTTAAGTCATATGATCTACCCAGATTGAGTCAGGAGGATATAGACAACCTAAACAGACCAATATCAATCGAGGAAATAGAAGAAGCCATCAAAAGACTACCAACTAAGAAAAGCCCAGGACTGGATGGGTATACAGCAGAGTTTTACAAAACCTTTAAAGAAGAACTAATACCAATAATTTTCAAGCTATTCCAGGAAATAGAGAAAGAGGGATAACTTCCAAATTCATTCTACGAGGCCAACATCACCCTGATTCCTAAACCAGACAAAGACACTTCAAAGAAAGAAAACTACAGACCAATATCTCTAATGAATCTAGATGCAAAAATCCTGAATAAAATTCTGGCGAATTGGATACAAAAAATATCAAAAAAATTGTGCACCATGATCAAATAGGATTCATCCCTGGGATGCAAGGCTGGTTCAATATACGGAAATCAATAAATGTTATTCACCACATCAATAGACTTAAAGAGAAGAACCATACGATCATATTGATAGATGCAGAAAAAGCATTTGACAAAGTGCAGCATCCCTTTATGTTCAAAACTCTAGAAAAACTAGGGATAACAGGAACATACCTCAATATTGTAAAAGCAATCTATGCTAAGCCTCAGGCTAGCATCATTCTGAATGGAGAAAAATTGAAGGCATTCCCTCTAAAATCTGGAACAAGACAGGGATGCCCTCTCTCACCACTTCTGTTCAACATAGTTCTCGAAACACTGGCCAGAGCAATTAGACAGACGAAAGAAATTAAAGGCATCAAAATAGGAAAAGAAGAACTTAAATTATCACTATTTGCAGATGACATGATTCTATACCTAGCAGACCCAAAAGGGTCTACAAAGAAACTATTAGAGCTAATAAATGAATTCAGCAAAGTGGCAGGATATAAAATCAACACGCATAAATCAAAGGCATTCCTGTATATCAGCGACAAATCCTCTGAAATGGAAATGAGGACAACCACTCCATTCACAATATCCTCAAAAAAATAAAATACTTGGGAATCAACCTAACAAAAGAGGTGAAAGACTTATACAATGAAAACTACAGAACCCTAAAGAGAGAAATAGAAGAAGACCTTAGAAGATGGAAAAATATACCCTGTTCATGGATAGGCAGAACCAACATCATCAAAATGGCGATATTACCAAAAGTTCTCTATAGGTTTAATGCAATGCCAATCAAAATCCCAATGTCATTTCTTGTAGAAATAGAGAAAGCAATCATGAAATTCATATGGAAAAATAAACGACCCAGAATAGCAAAAACAACTCTAAGCAGGAAGTGTGAATCGGGCAGTATAGTGATACCAGACTTCAAACTATACTACAGAGCAATAGTAACAAAAACAGCATGGTACTGGTACCAAAACAGGCGGGTGGACAAATGGTACAGAATAGAGGACACAGAAACCAATCCACAAAATTACAACTATCTTATATTTGATAAAGGGGCTAAAAGCATGCAATGGAGGAAGGATAGCATCTTCAACAAATGGTGCTGGGAAAACTGGAAATCCATATGCAACAAAATGAAACTGAATCCCTTTCTCTCGCCATGCACCAAAGTTAAAATGGATCAAGAAGCTTGATATCAAATCAGAGACACGGTGTCTGATAGAAGAAAAAGTTGGCTACGATCTACATACTGTGGGGTCGGGCTCCAAATTCCTCAATAGGACACCCATAGCACAAGAGTTAATAACTAGAATCAACAAATGGGACTTACTCAAACTAAAAGTTTTTTCTCAGCAAAAGAAACAATAAGAGAGGTAAATAGGGAGCCTACATCCTGGGAACAAATCTTTATTCTTCACACTTCAGATAGAGCCCTAATATCCAGAGAATACAAAGAACTCAAAAAATTAAACAATAAGATAACAAATAACCCAATCAACAAATGGGCCAAGGACCTGAACAGACACTTCTCAGAGGAGGACATACAATCAATCAACAAGTACATGAAAAAATGCTCACCATCTCTAGCAGTCAGAGAAATGCAAATCAAAACCACCCTAAGATACCATCTCACTCCAGTAAGATTGGCAGCCATTATGACGTCAAACAACAACTAGTGCTGGCGAGGATGTGGGGAAAAGGGTACACTTGTACATTGCTGGTGGGACTGCAAATTGGTGCAGCCAATTTGGAAAGCAGTATGGAGATTTCTTGGAAAGCTGGGAATGGAACCACCATTTGACCCAGCTATTCCCCTTCTCGGTCTATTCCCTAAAGACCTAAAAAGAGCATGCTACAGGGACACTGCTACATTGATGTTCATAGCAGCACAATTCACAATAGCAAGACTGTGGAACCAACCTAGATGCCCTTCAATAGACGAATGGATAAAAAAATGTGGCATTTATACACAATGGAGTATTACTCTGCATTAAAAAATGACAAAATCATAGAATTTGCAGGGAAATGGATGGCATTAGAGCAGATTATGCTAAGTGAAGCTAGCCAATCCCTAAAAAACAAATGCCAAATGTCTTCTTTGATATAAGGAGAGTAACTAAGAACAGAGTAGGGAGGAAGAGCAGGAGAAGAAGAGTAACATTAAACAGGGATGAGAGGCGGGAGGGAAAGGGAGAGAGAAGGGAAATTGCATGGAAATGGAAGGAGACCCTCAGGGTTATACAAAATTACATACAAGAGGAAGTGAGGGGAAAGGGAAAAATAATACAAGGGGGAGAAATGAATGACAGTAGAGGGGGTAGAGAGAGAAGAGGGGAGGGGAGGGGAGGGGAGGGGGGATAATAGAGGATAGGAAAGGCAGCAGAATACAACAGACACTAGTATGGCAATATGTAAATCAATGGATGTGTAACTGATGTGATTCTGCAATCTGTATACGGGGTAAAAATGGGAGTTCATAACCCACTTGAATCAAAGTGTGAAATATGATATATCAAGAACTATGTAATGTTTTGAACAACCAACAATAAAAATTTAAAAAAAAAGAAATATGATATATCAAGAACTATGTAATGTTTTGAACAACCAACAATAAAAATTAAAAATAAATAAATAAATAAATAAATAAAAGGAAGAAGACTAATTGAGCGAAGGTCCAGCTGTGAAAGCCATCCCACACAGACCCTGATTAACCACCAGGTCTATCATTCCAAGGCCACCTCAACAGAGCCCTAATCCACTTCTTGAAGCCTTGCTTGAAAAATGTCTCCATCAAGTTAGATCCTGTGCCATTCCCAAACATGTGATACCCCCTCTCCTACACTTGCTCCTGATCCTTTGTTTACACACCTAACCACCCATTAAGGATATTTTCTCTTCTAAAAATCCCCCATTCATGGCTACACATCTTAAATGCCTCCTTTGCATGAAGCTTTTCCTAACTTCTAGAACTAAGTATTAATTTCCCATTGTTGAACCTCCATTTGGTTTTGTTAATTCTCCTCTGTAGCTGATGCAGAGTATACAAGACAGTATCATTTTGCTTCTGGATTAGTAAGCAGAAAGCTGTGCTCCTTCACTTTGTATTACCCCCAACAACTTGATCGTGGTAGATACTGAATTCACCAATAGGATCAGATTGAGGTGTTCAATTAAATTATTCATCTTAAAACTGATTTAGACAAACCAACTCTTTTGCACCTTGAAGGAATAGAGGAGCCCCAAGAGTCCAAATTCATCATGCCTAACACCTGTCAGGTGTAATCTTATAATTTCCATTTCACTTACATCTCTTGGTGGTTTTAGTTTGCTTAACCTAACAAATATAGGCTCAATACGACACTAAAGCAGAAGGTATGGACCATGATTTCTCCACTCAGTTCAAACCATAATAAAAAAGCATGTGCAGTACAGTTAAACTGACAATATCCTAGATCTTGTTGAAACTGGATTAAAGAGCATGTATAATGCAGTTAAAAGCAGCACCCTTTCCCCTTGTGAACAATGACATCAAATGTTAGCTCACCCTAATTGCAATGCTAAATCTCCACCTCTGGCGGAACATGATCAGAAAACATGCTAACATGATAAACTCCACCCCCAAGGTCTTTCCCTTACTCATCTGTTCAGGAATCCCTCTCCCCTGACTAGCCCAAGACCCACGTAAGCCAAAAATATTTTGTCCTCGGGTAACCTGGGAACTGTGAGTAGTGGGACCACTCAGTTTCCTGATTTTGCAATTCAATAAAGATCCTTTCTATTGACTCCAAAGCCCAACCTGAGGTAAAGCCTCTGAAGCTGTTTCGTGAACAACCACATTTATTCCTTAAATAGCCATTAGTGCCTATGATGTGTCTTGTACTGTGTAAGCCTAGAGGACACATTAAAGCAAACAACCAATTGCAGTAGCAGGTTATAAGGTTTTGACAAAAGAAGTATTGGACAGGAAACAGAAGGCGGCATAGATAGAACTTCATTTCTTAACATTTTCTAAAGGACCTTTAATAACTAAGAGAAGGGTTATCTAAATAGATGATCTATGAAACAGGAGGCTGACTTTTATATCAAGTCTCTCTCTCTCTCTCTCTCTCTCTCTCTCTCTCTCTCTCTCTCTCTCTCAAAAGGGCAGGAGCAGAATAATATGAGCTCAATCAGAGAACTTAGGAAATAAGGGTGGAGGAAGCCCCTCTTTTCTCTGCCATAATAGTCTTATCTCGGAAGAAAATATTGAACAGATTGATAAATATTTTAGGCCCCTAGTAAAGACTTATGTTACATACAAGCAATCTTTCCTATAATTACACTGTTATCTTCTACATTTTTTAACCAATTGAGAACAATTGCATCTTAGAAAAGAGGATGTTGAAATGTTGCAAGCATCCTACTTCCAGGAGCAATAAACTAGGCTGTAATTATAATGTTTTTAGCATATTCTTTCTCCATATCTCCTTTTGGATTATGGATTATAAAAGAAGGAATTTTATGCAGCAGTTGGTGACAAAATATATTTCTTATTAATGTGTAATATTTGCTTCATTAATAATTGTATGGTTTTAATTATTGATGCAAACTTAATTGTGCCCCATGTCCCTTTTTCTTGCAGCTCAATAAAAGCTATATATTTCTTTAATTAGGCTTCATTTGAAGACTAGAAAACAATGCAATAGTGGTTTCTTGCTAATTCACCTATACACAGTCAGGAAAGAAATGGAATTAGTGTCTTGAATGTGGTTTAGAAAGAAAAATTATCTAACTGCATTGAAAGTGTGACTTTCCTTTGCTTAGTTAACCTCACTCAGAGGCCAGAGACACACAGCCAGCTGAAACCTAACACCACAATAAGGGATGGCTTCCTCCCTTTCCTGGCTCTGGGAAGAAATTTCATCGATTTCAGTAAAGATACAAAGAGAAAATTGGGGTCACCTACATGGGTATCATACCCTCTTCTCTCTTTACAGTTTCTGCTTTAGTGGAAATACAGTCTCAGTCATTCCTGCTTGATTTCAACATTTGGTTATGGTGCTCCACTTCCAGCCACTGGAACTGTTATAACCACTTTATTCCATGTCCAAATGTTTCAAAAACAACTAAAAGAAAGGATAGGTGGAAGGAAACTAGCATTTGCTAAATATCTGGCTCAGGTTACACTAGGTGCTTCCAATCAATTCTTTCTTTCCTCTCTGGGGGTCACAACCATAAATGCCAACAAAACCAAAAAAAGAAAAAGAAAAAAGCATACTGGGATCAAGAAAAAAAGAACCCTCTGAGCTCCAACTCTCATATTCCATTTTTTTTGAAAGAGAAATGAGCAAAGAAAAAAAAATGTTTCCCTCCTTTAAGACTAGCAAGAGAGCAAGTACAGTTGATGAATGGCAATTGATAACTGGATCTCAAAGTCAAAAGTCATTGGAAATAAGTGACTGGGAAACTGAAAGACACTACATCACATCATGTGAGAACATGGGCTTGATATTGACAGATCTTCTCAATTTCTGAGCAAAGATGAAAAAGCGGTGTCTTGTGTAAAACTATCCAGTTTTTAAATACCTTTATTTTTCTGAAGACAGTACAAAACAGCCACAGTTGGATATGGCCCAGAGCCACTAGTTTGGTGTCTGCCACAGGTCTTCTTAGCACAGATAAAATATGTGGCTCTACCTTACTGCATGTGGACCATCCTACAAGGATAATCACCATGGATTTATCCTTAGAAGACAAAGGGGTCTCAAAGACTATTTTCCTTAGAAAGAATTTCTGAATATGATTTTTATGTTATTAAAAATTATTTTAAAGGCATATATATTCATGAGATATGTTTTTAAATACTAAAAATGGAGAACAAAGAAGTAAAACAAAATTGTCATAGCTCCATCAACCAAACACAATCAGTAAAGACAGTATTACACATTACTATACAGGATTTTGAATTACTCTTGTATTTGATAACTTTTAAATCAATGTAATCACACAGTGTATATACAATTCTGCATAGTTCATCTTCCCTTAGCTGGTTATAATAAGAATTACTACACATGATGTACTGATTCATTTAACATTTTTTTTAATGGCTGCATAACATGTCACTGAGGAGTTTTTCTTACCAGTTTGCTAACTCAACCTAATTGAGATTTTCATTCGGAAGGAAATCTAAATATTGCAGAGAATATTTTCTTACATAAAATAGTTTGTATATTTAATTATTATTTTAAAATATTTAAAAGTATAATGTGCTACTAGTTATGCACACTGCTCAGGTTATTAAATTAGCATAGCAGCTCTTTTTTTTCAAAGTATTACCAATTTATACTGTGGCACATCAGTTTACAGGTTTTACTACATTTTTATTCACCTATAAAGTCTTAAAAATTAAGTGAATTTATATAATAGATTTTTGTATCACAGTCATGAAAAGAGAAATCTTTTTCCCCAATGCTAATTATAAACAATTGATACTTATTTAACTGCATCTTATCTTTAAGAATCAGACTTTCACTTTGCTTTATAATTTAATAGAATGAAAAATCCATGTCACCATCTCAATTGATGAGGCAGATAAGGATTAAAATGTAGACAAAGAGTTATAGGTATTTTGTTTGCAACACAAAGACATAAAATAAATTACAAAAGACATATGCATTAACTTATATGCATATAAATTTGATGAGAAGAAAAAAGTCAAGAAAAGAGACACATTGATTTGGACTCTGGATTACAGCTAGCTGAATACTCTTGAGTCAAGTGCCACTTATGGTCCTGTCTTTCTAGCCTTACAGCTACAGTGTCTACTTAAAAACATTGGTTTCATTTACATTCATTATCTATTGTGTAGCAACGTAAAACCATACAATTTTATTATCTTCCCTTTCTTGCTCTGCAGTATAGACCTTAGTTAGCTGCATCCTCTGCTCAGGGTGTCAGCAGGTTAACCTCAAGGTGTTGACAGGGACTATAATCACATATTCCACTCCAGGACCCTCTTCAAGGCTCACTGCAGATGGTAGAATTTGTTTAATTGAAATTGTATAACCAGTAGTTCTATTTCTAAATGTTCACCAAGTGTTATAGTCAGCTTCCAGAGCCCATCTTATAGTCCTCCCATCCTGTAGTCTCCTCCATAGCCCCTCTTGTCACATAGATGCTTATCTCTTCCAGGCTAACAAGTGTATTTCTCTAATGCCTCATATATTTCTGTTAAGATCTCACCAGAAAATGTCTGGTTCACCCACATTTATCTCCCTGTTGATTAAATAAAAATGAAACAATTAAGGACTTTTGCAACATCCACAAAATCCTTACTGCCACCTAATATAATACAATCACCAGGGAGATATCCCATCACAATATACTAGCCCTGTTTGTACTCAAAGACAGAGACTTACACACCAGGAGGAGAAATCTTGTGGGTCATTTTAGGATTCTGTCTGCCACAGTACCTTTCTGGGGTCTCCCCAAAGAAGCATTGCACTCTTGTCAAAAAAAAAATGAGTTTCTGAATAGTTCTAAACACTTTCTTAACTGCCGTTCTTTTTCCATAGCTGCATTGACCTCTGGGCAGTGTCATACCACATTATCTGATAGGTCCAGTGCCATCTACTTTCAATGCCTATGATATTTTAAAAACTTCAGTGCTGGAGCCTTTTTCCTGACATTTGATAAGTATAATAAATAGTTGTCACAAATGAAATTCACACAAAAGCTGACTGTGTGATGTCAATAACAGGTATAGTTTTTGTAACAGTAATGTAGGTTGATTCTTGAAATCCTAAATTTGTCATTAGTACACCCCATTCAGAGGGACTTACCTCTCTTGATATACATAGAAAATTCAAACTTCAAAGCATTTTAGAAAATGACAGGCATCTGAAAGTCCCATTTTTTATTCAAATGAAAACACCTTTTACCAAGAAGTTAAAATTTCCCACAAAATTTAAAGGAACTAAAGAAAATAAAGGTAATCAAAAGTGCTATTATTCTCAGTAAGACAACTCATAAGCCTATTGATTTAGGAAAATCTTTGAGCATTTACTCAGGAAATTGTAAGGTAAATTCAATTCCCACAATGCAAGGAAACTGCTTGGAGGAGTTTTCTGGGGTTTCTTTTCAGTGTATTTGCTTCTTTGCCTACAAAAATATTTTATATCATTTTAAGGACAAACTATAAGAGATGTTTATGTTTGGAAAAGAAATCCATCTATAGGAATTCAAATTTAATTTCAATGTCTACCTAGACATTTCTATAAACAAAAATCAGTGATTTCCCAAGGTACTTTTTGAAAACAAACAAATCAGCTCTGGTTGTCTCATTTGTTGCATGAACACTGAAAAGCAATAGATTGGGAGTTTAAAGAACAGTTGTATTATTTTATATTTTAACAGATCACTTTACAATACTTTATGGCTTAGAAAAAACTATTGAGCTATGTAGCTATTCTCTTTGAAGGATAACAGTTGAAATAATCAGCTTACTTCATGTATGGAAGAAAATTCTCTAAACTATTCTTAAACCAATCTTCAATTATATAAATGACAAATTGGCTTTAAAATGAAGTATCTCATACTTCCCCAATTATTAGTGATGAATCCCTCATTCATAATTTTAAAATTTCTGTATAACTAAATAGTTCTAAATGAATTGAGTTACATTTTTATATTACATGGATTTACTAGATCAATTCAATCAAATTATAATATTTCACCATCTCTGATTTTTAACAGAGCATGTTGACAAACATTTAGAGAAAGATGTTTCTGAGGATATTATTTGAAGTCTGGGGATATTAATAAGGTAATGCAAATGTAACCTAACTTGAAATTTTAATGTAAAAAGAAATTATTTCTGTACTTTTTGGTTGCTGCAAGGTTGATTTTGGAAATGTGTGATAATTTTACTGGGGGCACTTGATTGCAATAATAATTTTAAAAGACTAGAAAGAAAGTAGAATTACTAAAAGCAAAAAATTTAAAAAGCTCAATTTTTAAAGCACTTTGTGATTTTTGTTTCTGTTATTTTTAAAAATAACAGCAAAGGGGCTGGGGTTGTGGCTCCATGGTAGAGTGCACGCCTAGCATGCTTGAGGCACTGGGTTCGATCCTCAGCACCACATAAAAATAAAATAAAGATATTGTGTCCACCTAAAACTAAAAAATAAATTAAAATAAATAACAGCAAAGCTAACTTTAGCTCCTGTTGTACCTCTTCCAACTATTAGACGAATTGTGAAATTCCTGCATGGTATAATTTAGAAGTGTTGAGCACCTTCAAATGGCCTTACCTTGATTTCTGGTGACTAAGACTTCAAAACCTTAGTTGAAAGGCACTGGCAATTCCCAATTAAATGCAACAGCTACCTGGAGAGGATAATGAGGAAAGTCATTATCACATAAGATTAGTTCAATTGTGGCCTTCTAATGGGTCCCAAGCAGAATAGGAGCCAGAACAGTTGAGTTTAAAGTTGATACAGAAGAGAAAAGGCAGGTCTTAAAATACCCCAGCCACAATAACCACCTAGTAAATATTCATTTAAAAGGGTCAACTTGAACAGAAAGCATCAGACTATCTGGGAAAGTGTCTTAGGGTAATGCTTTATAACTGGAGCTCAAACAAAGCTTGGAGGACCAGGGGGAAAGCACAAAGAAAACAGAAACTGCAGAAAGAAACTGCAGAAGACTATCTACAAACACATCTGAATATTTAAAATAAAGGTATGAGGAAACAGGAAAGGCTGTGGACCAGAGGAATTCCTGCTTCTCACAGTAAAAAATTTAATTTGTCCCTATAATTCATTCATATATGTATAATTATATTTATATATAAACTTATTATACGTATTACATGTAATATATACAGATATATTGTATGCATATAGATATAAAGACAATACATCTTAGAAAGCCATAAAGGTTAACTGGTATGTGGAATTCAGACAAAAATTTAAAGAAGTTCCTCATATGTCTAGATAACTTCTAAGTGTAATTTTCATGTCTTTTAAGAGAAGAAGAGGAAGAAGAAGAAGAAGGAGGAGGAGGAGGAGGAGGAGGAGGAGGAGGAGGAGGAGAAGGAGGAGAAGGAGGAGAAGAAGAAGAAGAAGAAGAAGAAGAAGAAGAAGAAGAAGAAGAAGAAGAAGAAGAAGAAGAAGAAGAAGAAGAAGAAGAAGAAGAAGGCGGCAACTTCCTTGGTTTTTATCTTGAGTCCAGAGTATAAATTAACTATGATGAAAAATATAACTATTGATTAGCAACCTGAACTGTCAACACAAAGCATAAAATTAACTCAATTATGCATTTTTTCAGCATTACAATGTCACTTTCAAAATTGTCAGAGCTTGAGTTCAAATCTGGGATAAGGTGTTGTAGAAGATCATACCCTTAATTTTGTTTTCTGATCATTTTACTTAAGATCATGTAGATTCCAAAGTTTATAATTGTTAACATTCACTTTTCACCAATAGCATAACAATAAGTTTTTGTGAATTAACTAGTAGAATCACATATTTTCTTAATTTATTTTTTGCCTCTGAATAATTTTTCAACTGGTGTAGTTTCTAAAATCTCTGTTTCTTGATTCTTGAAACAGAAGACCGAAGGAGCTTGTTTTCCACAATACACAAAGATTGAGGAATTTGAAACCTGGGAAATTGAGCAATTGTTTTAGTATTTCTACCAGCAGTTTTCAGAGGTAGAATTGTATGCCTGTGTTTAATCAAAGGAACTTACCAAAGAAGTTCAGGCTGTGAATGCTGGGACACTGCACACAAGACAGGTATGCCTGTGGCTATTCAGAATCTCTTGGAGTTCAAAGGAAGATCCTCTAGAAGAGCTTTTGGAAAAACTGGAGACTTCTGGATAATATTTCAAATATGCCTACTCCCACTTGACAGACTGGTCACATTTCCTCGTATCAAGATAATTATTTGTCACAATTGTGCATTGCAAAATCAGGCAGAATTTTTTTTTATCAAGGAATACTTTTAATATGGTAATATTTTCTTTCCTTTGAAAACATCATTTGATCAATATTGAATCTTAAACAAGAGTTCCTTAGAAATTATAAAACATGTAAATATTTCAATAACTAAATATAAGATTGAACATGAGAATAAAACCTTTTTTTATTTTTCCTTATAGAGCTTTAGTGCCCTCTTCATTATTACAAAACCTTAACAAAAGAGGAAAAACAGAAAAAAAAATCTGTATAAATTATAGTGATCTTAGCTATTAGACAGATCTATGTTTAAAAGCATGTGGAATTCTTCTCCAGACTAAATTTAGTATCCTTGTGGGGAAGAGAATTTACTTGTTATTTATAAGAACTGTGTGTGTGTGTGGTGTGTGTGTGTGTCTTCCAAATAATTCAAAGCACTTTAGAGACTTTAAGACCATATCTACAATTCAACAATCACCGTTTTCATGAAAGATAAATTATTGCATGTGGTTAAGAGAGGTGATAACAAAAGGAATCCTTTTTGTTGAAAACTTGTAATTTGACCTGCTTTGACACATTAAGGGAAGGCTTCTAACCTAATTTTTTAATATATTAATCAATCCAATGGTTCTGGGGCTGTAATTGAGTATTTGGGGACTAGGAGATTTAATGATTGTCTAGAACATCTGAGTAATTTTATAGATGAGATAAATGAAGAAAAAGAAAAGAATCATTTTCTTTGCCCAGTGTTACCTAGCTAATTAGTGACAGAACCATGGGTGTATCCCAGTATTTCAGTGTCCAGTGTGATGATCTTTTCAGTAGAGAAGAAACTACTTCCTTTCCAAAATGTGAAAAAGATGCTATGGTTCTGTTCAGGGGTACCAGAACCTACAAACTGAGCCCAGATCTTAGAGGAGTTTTGAGAAGGCAGAATCAAATTTCACCACAATATTTCAACTTATTCTCCTCACTCTTATGGCCACTGTACATAAATATAGTGCCTATATAGTGTTTGTAGCAGATCTGGGAATATTTCAGACAGTTGCAGAAGTCTTAAGAAGTTAAACTCATATACAATTTTTAGAACTGATAGCATCCTATGCAACCATTTCATTTCATTCTCTAAATTTGGAAAGGAAGTGTCCAGCAAAGTAAAATGGTTCACCAATTGCTGGCCAGAGCACGATCAGAACCGGAATGCTAATGTTCTAGCTGTCTGGCTACTGCTATCTTATAACACTGCTTATTCTTCATGAATTATGTCTGTGAAATAGAGAGATGCAAAGTTACCTAACCTATGACAGCCTTTGCAGGGGAGATTTCTCAATGAAAAAATTGAGACTTGTTGTCAGGGTTAATTCTCTAACACTTGCACCTCTCAGTGGTCATTGTCCTCCCTCATGGGTTTACCCTTCTTGTCCTATAAAAATATCCTGTAAAAAAGTTTTTACAAGCCATGTAATTTTTATTCTTCATAGAGCCCAAGAGGACCCAGGGTTACCTACACAGGATGGAGGAAAAGCTGATTCCAAGAGGAGTGGTTCTAAACACAAACAAAATTCTAATGTGCCCATATGGGGAAAGACCTAACAGAAGGTCAGAGGCTGGAAAGATGAGGATTAGGGCTTATGACAGTGGCTTCACCACCTTACCAGGGAGTCACAGCAGTACCTTTATGCAACCCTGGTGTAGCAGGTCCAACTACTTTGACTACACTGTGCACCCTACTTCTCCACAGAACACCATGGAATGTGTGCAACACTCTCCCTGCACACTCAATGAGACAGCTGGTGGTGGCATGCCTATTTGGGCACCTCTGGTCACCTTTAATCATTTTCTTTCTACCACTAACTTGTATCTGAACTCAAATCTTTGAAACTTTAATCATTATTTTGTTGGGGAAAAAAAACATTGGGATTTCTAGATTTCTAAGATGACACATTCACATTTAAAATACATATATACATATGTATGTATGCACATTATACATGTATATGCATATATATTTTTTTCAAAGAAAATCTTTAAAGGTTTGTAATACATTTCCCTTTTAAACTTTTCAGTAATTTATTTTAATAATGGCTTCATGTATTTTTCAATTGGATATTTTGTTTAGCTCAAAAAATAGCTGTGATATTTCTCTTCCAGTAGTCAGGAAGCTTCTGTTACTGCCTAAAATGAAAATAAATCACTGCAGTCTGATTTCTTTTTCATTATACAGCATGAGATGAAAAGCCACAAAAATCATTATTTTCTTGATGGCTTGATCCTCCTATTCCTTTAAGGAAAGGAGATGAAGGGTGGAACTATGTGGCATTCCTAAACCAGTTTGCTTTTGGGTCTGGCATATTCAGGCAGGTACTGTTGGCTGTTTTACTGGTTTGAATAACCCAGGCATGGTACCAGAAAATCTAATGTCTTCGTTAGAATCCACATCTGCTTATGCTAGAATGAAAACCCATCTGAGAATCAATGAAGCACATGGAGAGGGTCTAATTAAATCCCTATGCCATTTCCTTTAAAACTGTCAAATTGAAATTGTAATCGTGTATTCATTCACCCCCAATGGTGTAGTGGTAATTTTAGAAGTGGGAATATTTAAGCAATAAGACCCAACAGGGTATGTTTTGCTAGGATATCAACAACACCGGATAGTTCTTAGGTAAGCAGCCAATATTCTGAAAACCAAACTTCTCCTAAATAATGGGTAAATCACAAGACCCTTCTTCAAGTGTACCCCTACACTAATGAAAAAGACAAAATTCTGTATTAGGAATAGGAATTTGTAATAGATGTGTTCATTAAATCATACCACAAAATCATTCTGAGCAAATGAAAATAATACCAGGCATTGGCACATTAAAGCAAAGTGATGATATGTTCAACAAATTAAAAATCAAATTTTCAAGATTTGCTGGCTTTTGAAGTCACCATAAAATTCCAAAAACTTGTTCTGTCTACCATCCTTTGTCGTCTTCTGCTAATTTTGCTGTTGCCTTAAATGGTTCCCACTTATAATCTAATTGAATACGTATGAGAGAAATATATGCTCTGCACCATGATGCTATGGCACCGTTGTGTCTCATTTTAGAGGATTTGAAATGAGCCTGTTTTCAACACGGATTGAAATATATTTAGTCCTTTATACATATACTTCAAAAAGAGAACTGAGACCTGCAATCACCTATGATACCTTTCAAGCAATATTTAAATAACAAATAGTGAAAAAAGTAATTAAATTATATATTATGTTATACAATTCATCAACTTCTTGTGGACACATCCTGAGGTAAGAAACCATTAGAGATAGTCCTTAATGAAAGTATCTTTATGTTCTTATTTCTGGGCTATACTGTAGTTTACTTCATCTAAAGACAATGATAAAAATTACTGCTGCAGATTATACTGTTAAACTGCCTTCCTTGTTATACCTGTTGACTAGAAGATTCAGTAAAAACAAGACTAGTACGGCAGCACTATAACCACCTACATATAAAATATTCTTTCTTCTACTCATCTCCTATAATTTTATACACTCCTGCTTTCCCCTCAACTCAACCCCAAACATAGACATATCTGCAGGGACTGGGTTTTTGCTTGTTCTGCAGGTATAACCCAAGCCAGAAAGATCATCACCTCAGAGCTACAGAGCACAATGGAAACAGGAGTTCGATTCTACTTTCATGCCAGTCCCCCCTTCTCACACAAGCCTCTTAAAAAGCTCTCCACATTAAAGCTGGGCGGACCTCCAAGGTGTCTGTCTGCAAATGTAGGAAAAACAAAGAAATTTAAGGGAGATCCCATTTTCCTGTGTGACTAGGGTGTCCTTCAGGGAAGAAGTTAGACAAGTAATGCTGACAGCAAATAAAATAAATCTAAATAAAACATGGAAAATGGAGAACAACTCAAGTTCTCACAAAGGAAATAACTGAGTAATAAAGTAAAACTGAATTTCATTGCTGTATAAGGAACAATGGAAGATAATCTATAATGAGAATTCAAAGAAATGAGCAGGTAATATGAAGGCACTTTCCCCGTGTTCTTCTCCACTTTATGCAAGCCATTCCACTTTCAGTGACTGGGGATGGGGAGTAGAGGTAAGTTGGACACTTAACAGAATGGAAGAAGCCCACTGCTCTGATCAAGTACATCTTCTCTGATCTGTCAGAGAACACGAAGGCCACTCACACATCAATGTTAAGTGTAATATCAAGTCACATATTACATTCTCTTTCCTATGTTAGCAACATGTCCATATGAACAATGACAGAGTAATCATAAATTGTATCATGGCACAATAAGGCAAATCTCCAATGTCAGAGTCCATCACAGGAAAAATATAAACAAGGTTATGATAAAATTCCAACCTTCAACTCTCGTAAAAAGGAGCAGAAAACAGATATCATGGGACTTTTCAAGTATAAGGTACTAATTTGGGGGCTGTTTATTATTTTACCAGAATCTATTTTTGTCTACTTACAGGGTTTTTGTTTGTTTGTTTATTTTATTGAACCCAGGGGCAATTTACTACTGATTTACATTGCAACTGTTTTCATTTTTTATTTTGAGACAGAATCTTGCTAAGTTGCTTAGGGCCTCACTAAGTTGCTAATGCTGGCCTTGAACTTGCAGTGTACCTGCCTCAGCCTTCTGAGCCACTGGGATAACAGGCGTATGCCACCACACCATGCCCAGCCATATTACTTATGAAAAGCATATAGTCTCACTTTCCAAGTTTAGGAATACATTTCTAAAACTTTGCAGAAAAAAATTAATAACTATTTATTTTCAATGTTCATTGGTTAAGTGTATTTGCAAGCTCAAGTTAATTAAGCATAATCCAACAGCCTTCATCAGAGATGTCAAATACATGACCCTAATTAAAACAAGTATCTCATAACTTTATTTCCTTAAAAGAATTATCAGAGTTTCACTGATATAAAAGTATTTTCACTCAAGTTAGAATTTGTCATATTTGCATTCTGTAAAGGATCCACATAAATAGGTCTTGAAAGTATCTTTCACTTATAAACATTACAAAATGTGATCTTTCATTTTTGCTGGGTTTTTACTTTTATTTATAATATAAAACATCAGAAATGTCTTCAGTGAAAGGGATGTCTCCTTTTAGATAAATGTACTAATTACTAGCAAATTATATCAAAATTCAATAATTTTATATCATTCAGATGACTGCTTCATTTACATATGTCCAAAACTAAAATGAACCATTTATAAGTACTAAGTATTATTAGCAACTTAAAATATGAATGATTTTGCTACAGTGTAAGCAGATTAATAATGAAACATACTTAGCTGTTTAATTGGTCTTTGGCCAGATAAGAAACGTGTAGAAGACATGCAGGTTTAGGCATTTTAGATTAGATAACACCTGACTTACCTTGAGAGAGAAAAATTGCAAAAACCTGTTAAAATCTCTTTTGCTTTAATTAGGGATGTGATATCATGAAATATTTATTATTTGCTTTTTTTCCCCTCCTGGTGGAACAACACCTGCTCCTTGCCCATTATCTGAACTTGTCTGAACCCAAATAGTAGACAGCAATGCTTTCTGAGTGGTACATCTCAACTAAACTTCACCACACACTGATGGCTTGATAGAGCATTAATGATTAAAATTACCCTACTAATAATTTAGTTGTGGAAATCAAAGTATAGGTAAGTTTTCCTACCAAATGTGGCTTTTTTCACCTATAAATTCTTCCCACAAAGCATGCTGGAAGCTTAGTAGTAGGCTAACATGAAAATTAAAGTCAAGTGGAATTGTGTAAAGCCCAGGCTAAGAAAATTAACAAAGCTTTAGATCCAACCTTGAAGGAACCAATATTATGCCTAAGGAAGCATTACAACCTCTGATGGAATCTAGACTGGTATTTATATATAACCAGATCAAAATATGTGGCTGTAGTTTGGATTGCTCAGGACCCAGCCCATTCAAACATGAGACAGGCTCAGGACAACAATAAGACTATTGCCCAGCCCCTGCACTGGAGATGTAAATTATATTTCTCTTTCAGTCTTAGTTTTCACAAGCTCAGCACTGGACAGAAATGCCTCAAGTCAAAGATTTTCAATATCTAAAGTTAGATAAGGCTAGAAGACATGTGAATCTAACTTTCTGTTTTATTTAAACAAATGCTAAGTTCTATTTTTTCTATTAAACAAATGCTAAGTTCTCCTCACACACATACATAGTACACACATAGTCACACATGCAAGCACACTTTGTTAATATAGTATGAATTATTTTCTTAAGTTTAAACTTTTCAGTGGTGCATATTTGTTTCTGAGTGACACATTTAAAAAAAACATAAGAACTTAGTAAATCATATTTAAACTTAGGAAAATTATATTAAGTTTATGAGCTTTCACATGCATAATGTTGATTAAATGTTTATAAAAATAAGGAACTTTACTTGAGAGTTTCAGTCTTCTACTTCATCACAGATTGTAAAAGTTGGTGGGAAAAAAAAGTAGAGTTGTGGAATAACCAGTGGGAATATACACACTTGTAATTCTAGTTTTCTTAATTTTAAGCTCTTTATATCTTGGCTAGCCAAATGTAAATTTTGAACTTCTCCAGTTGAAATATTTCTTGAATACTAATATAGAAAGATTTATGCATATTCCCTATTGTTTCATTTGCTTAGAAAACAGATTGAAAGAACAATGATGCTGGATTTTTCAGATGTCTAGAGGAAATACTGCATGCATGACATCTGTTTACCCTGGGGATTTGACACACATTTGCTTTAATATACTGGTGTGTTCCTCATTACCTTAGACACTATATGCTAAAAACAAGAGTGTATTCCAGTTTTTAAGGAAAAGAAAAAAATCAAAAATCCCAATGTCCTCTCTCTGAAGAACAGTAATTTGGGGGTTAAGCTTTCAAAAAAGAAAAAAAATGCAAATAGCCATGTTTTTAATTGCCTAACTTTTTAAAGATTATATCTAAGTCTTTCATAAGCCTTTTATACATATTAGCCTTCCTTGTTATTGAAGAAGTATCCAAAGTCAGAAAGAACATGCCTTTGAAAGTCAACAGCTAAAAGAAATAAGATCTGCATCCCTAAATAGGTCAAATCATCAACTTAGGATGATTGAGATATTAATCCACTGGAAAATGGTTTGGCTTCCAGAAGTAGTGTGTCATTAAACATCTCTGGTGGATGTCCTGGAGTTTTGACACAAACTGACACATAAAGTTTCACATGAAACACAGAATATCACTATTCCACACAACATCAGCTGCCTGATAGCATTTATTTCTCCCTATAATTATTTTTCATTAAAAAAATATACAGTATTCAAAATACTTACATGATTTGCATCCTGTATTTGTTCAACCTGTATACTGATCCTCCTCAGTAAAAAAGCTATTATAAAGCACACAGATTTGCTGAAGAAAAAGAATTTATATTATAGCATGAGGAATAAACTATATTACAAGTTAAAGTTCTCACTTCATGTGGGTAGATAAGATAAAATCTTTTTCTTTTCACTGTATATTTCTTTGCCTGAGATGACCACATCAAATGGTCAGATGTTATGCTGTAGTATGAGAACCTGATGGAGCTCTGAAAGCAAATGTCTCAAATCATTTCCTAAGTCTGGACAATGATAACAAACATCCCTTGAAGGGTCTAAGCCAGACCCACCAGTGGATACAAGCTGCCTTTGATCAGCTGAAAGGAAAACTGTCTCCTAAAGTTAAAGAGAGATTGACATCAAGGTTTGCCTTTTACTGGTACCATCTTGAGAAAGTTGGGTTCAGACCTTTTACTCATGTATCCTGATGCACTTCAATAAAACTAATATGACAAAAATCCACTACTCAGTGAACTGAAGTAATGAGAGACACGAATTAATTTGGCAAACTGCATCTATACATTTAATTACATGCATTTGATTCACAACTTAATTTGGAGGATTAGGATTAATTTTTCTTTTATTACCATATTTTTTCCTATAGGCTGAGGCAAGAAAATTGCAAGTTCAAGACCATCCTCAGCAACTTAGCAAGGCCCTGTCTCAAAATAAAAACTAACAAGAGCTGGGGATTTGGCTCAGTGGTTATGTGTCCCTAGATTCGATCCTAAAAAAATAAATAAAAATGGAGAAGGTCCTATGTAAGGGATTAACAGAAAGTAATTTAAATGTTACCATATTCCTACAACAACATGTGATGTTCTGTTTGACTAGAGAGCTTCATCCGTATTTGCTGGTGTTGAATTCTGACCATAAATTCTATAGTTTTTAAAATATATATGTGTATGTGTTTATTTAACTGAAAGGTTTGGAACAACTGACAGATTTGGAAAACTAAAATTTGTTTATCCAGAAATTAGGTACAGTGTTTTCAGCCACAACACAAATGTGGAATACCTACATGAGCTTTCCATTGACAATCTTTAGACTAGGACAGTAGTCTAATGCACATCTTAGCTATACACCAAGCAACAAAGAAGTTTGATCCAGACCTGTTCTCTGAGGCAAGTTATTATTGCTAAATATCTTTACCAAATGTGAGATTTTTGTCATTTTGTGGGCTGTGTCTCTTTTGGTTTGAGTTTTTGAAGTCTAAAAATTACAAAAACTATTAAAATAAGAGTTCTCCACTGATTAACTTAATAAAGCAATACATGGGTGAATAAAGAGTAAGCACAAAGGGGCTTAATTGTGGCATAATTGTGGCTCTTTAGTAGAGCACTTGCCTACCATGTGTGAGGCACTAGGTTCAATCCTCAGCATCACATAAAATAAATAAAGGTATTATGTTCATGTATAACTAAAAATATATTTTTAAAAGGGTGAGCATATGTGTGTGTGTGAATACATCTTTCAAAGACTAATTTACAATATAATTTTTAAACTTTTTGTTTTAATTAGTTATACATGACAGTGGAATGCATTTATGTACTTTGATATATTGTACATAAATGGAGTATAATTTCTCATTTTTTTGTGATTTTACATGTTGTAGAATCACATTGGTCATGCAGTCATATATGTACATAAGGTAATAATGACTGCTTCATTCTACTATCCTTCCTATCCCCATATCTCCTCCCCTCCCTTCACTGCCCTGTACCTAATGTAAAGTAACTCTGTTCTTCCCTAGTACCCTCCCCTTTTGTGGATTAGCAGCCACATATCAGAGAAAACATTCAGTCTTTGATTTGGGGGGATTGGCTTTATTTCACTTAGCATGATATTCTTCAGCTCCATCCATTTACTGGAAAATGCCATAATTTCATTCTTCTTTAAAGCTGAGTAATATTCCATTGAATATATATACTACATTTTCTTTATCCATTCATCTTTTGAAGGCACCTAGGTGGGCTCCATACTTTAGCTATTGTGGATTGAGCTGCTATATTGACGTGGCCCTGTCACTGTAGTATGCTGATATAATTTTTAAACAAAAGGCCCAAGTATTTGATTTTTCTTCTTATAGTAGCTGGCTTGAACATGTGCCCAGTAAATCAAAGACAGCTGAGAGAAGAATTGGAGAAATTGTTCCTTAAGAGACTATAAAGACATTCGCTTTCTATATGTGATAGATATAATGATAAAGTATAAATTAAAGAAATTCCAAAAAAGCAAAAGCTGTCTCAGTGTTGAGTCTAAGACATCTCCCTGACAAGACTCCATTTTTTAACAAAACTGTTATTTCAAACTTGTTGACTGGAGATAGATAGATAGATAGATATAGATATAGATATAGATATAGATATAGATATAGATATGTCAGAACAGGTAACTGAATCCTGAGATGCTAAACTTTCCATACACCAGGACCATCCCCCATGTAAATTAAATACCAGTGGAAGTCAAATCAACAGAGTGTAACTTATTAATCTACTGCTGTGTTAATGCAACTTCCATAGGTGATTCACTTACTGACTGGGATTTGATTAGCTCCTAGAAGAACTTTGCTCATTTTATTCAGATAAGGCTATTTCAAATCATAAACTCCATAAGCTGATGCTGACCCTCAGAAGGAAAACAAAGAAAAAAAAAACTTGTGAATTTCATTTTGTTGGCTATCTGTAAAACTATAACTCATTCACTTGCCCTCCATATGGAACATGGCTGGCTGTTCAAGAAGTTATAAGATATATAATCCTGCTATTTTTCAAAGATGTTTATGGCCATATTATGGGGAGGCATATTTTCCTCTGGGATCCTTATGCCATTATGACACTATCCAATATGCTATGACCATTGTAATACTTTGTAGACCAGTGGAAAATACATCTAAAAATAACTGTGCCATTTCTGAGCAAAAGCAGAAGTAATTGATGTTTCCTAGAAAAATGAAGCCACCTGGCTTTGTAGAAGAGCAGCATGAGTATTTCAGTGACAGGTAGATCCAGAACAGAGCTTTGTCCTCAATATCATTCTGATTTTCTGAAACCCCAAAGCAAGGTTCATAGAGATTCTTTAGAATGCTCTACTTGAAAGCCAGATTACACTATTTAAGTGGCCCATGGAGTCCTGTATTAAAGGCTCCCTGCTGCTCAGGCATTTTTCCCATTATAATATATTGCTGTAGATTTAACACTGTAGATGTCCTATCATTTAACTAATATGGCGCAAAAGGTTGTCATTTGGGATGATTCTAAATTATATCATTGCAAATAAACCTTGCTATAGAAGGAATTGCTTATTTAGCAAAGACATTTTATGGCATATTAGCATAAAAATACTACTTCTGTCTTTCAAGTTCACTTATAATATAAATGCTAAACAGAAAAGCATTAGATATGTTACAAACACAAGCAACTTTGGCAGCAAGCTAATTTGCAAATGCATATTTGCAAACTTTAAGTGCACTGTTATGCCCTAACTTACATTCTGCATAACTCATAAATGTTTGTATATTAGAAAAAGAGAAAAAAAAATACTTATTACTCAGCTTTTTCATCCAACTTATAGGAAATTGGTAATCAACCACTGGGATGTTTGCCCCTGCTATATGTGCCTGGAAAGCGGTGAATGAAGCAATTCAAAACAAAGCAGTTTCCAGAGGGGAATGAAACATCGCCTGTACAGTTGGATTGCTTGAGGGGATTTTTTTCACCCTCCCTCTAAAACCAACCATCATTGAACACTGAAGCTGACATAATGAGAGCCATTTACCAAGCATTTTCATGCCCTCTTGATCTCAGTCGAGTGTCCATGCTGGTTGAATATTGCAAAACATGTTAATAGGTTAGGTTTCAGAATCAGAGATGCCCAGACCCAGCATTTGTCTTAATGTTATGTACTATGTGTTCTTAAACAAGTTGTTTGACCTAAGATTCAATTTCCTCATACGTTTTTAAATGTGTATAATATACTGATCTTTGTGTTTAAAAGAAGTTAATAGTCTTTTGAAATAGAGAAAGCCGATACCTTCACTCACAACCTGTGCATAAAGATATTAAGGCTCAATGAATTTAAGAGATTTGTTCCAAATCACAAACAATAGAGTTGGGTACAGATTCTAATATTCCTGGATCCTAGCTTGAAGCTATTTTTATTCTAAGCTTCAACAATCTCAATTTGCTTGGTTGGATGTTCTGACCTCACTAATATACATGAGTTATTTTCATTTTTAACCCAAACAAATCTTTATTTGATCCAGGCATGTTAAAAAGTGAAAAGGAAAAAAAAAAATGTCAAACAGCTAGTCAGATCAAATATATCTCACATCTGTTATTTTGAAAGTCTGTCCCTTGTTCTCCAAAACTGTTTCTGCTTTTCACAGATTCTTCCTTTGCTTCACTTCTGAAATTAAATATAAATCTTCCATTCCTCTCTGAAATTCCATGAGTATCCTGTGGTACTACAAAATACTGGGTGAAGGAGGTCATTTATAAGGGTAAATCATTCATTTGTTGATAGGTCACTGCTTTGGTTGCTCTATGGTTGCCATGAACATTTTCTCAATTTCATTTACATGATCATCTCAAAAAAGTTAGAGTACAATAATAGCCAATAATAGTAAAATATATTCTTACAAATTAATTTCTTCCCACAAAGGATTTTTTAAGTTAAAATTTATCCATGTCACTTAGTATAATATACCATAATATATAATTTAGGTATTTATTTATATTATCATTTGTCATCCATCACTAGAAAGAAAATACATGAATTTATTTCTATTGTGATTCCTACTATGTCCTCAACACCTAGAAAAAGTGTCTAAATAAATATTTGTTTGATAAATGAATGAATGAGTGAATGAAGATTTCCTTCAACCAATAACATCCCCCTACCTTCTTAGATATTTGTACTCTAACCTCCATTCATACTCCAGTTTAGAGTATGAACTCCTATATAATAGTCCTTAATGACCCTTCTTACTAACATTCCTTTTGAACTCAGGTCTCTAGAGAGAATTTCATCCCGTTTGAATCAGGAGACCAGTAGTCTTCACTCCATGTTCCCCTAGAAAAATTGTCAAAAAAATAAAATAAAATACACTGACTCTGTACATGGTCTTCTGGTCCAAAAGAGCAATAAGGCATAAGGGGGAACTCACCAAAAGGGAAAAGAAGTCTGAGCTGGAGGCCTGACTTAACATATGATCCCATGTCCTTAGGAAGCATGCTAACTCTGGAGCCAGACACCCATAAGTTATGGTGTGTACTGGGGAGCAGTAACTGAGCAATTACTATGTAATGGCACTCTTACATCACTTTTCCAATTTTACTCTCTACTCCGTATTTGGAAGCAGAAAAAAAAAACAACAGTTTTTAGACTGGGTAAATATCAGACTTCTTAGGTAAATCAAGAGAGTGAGCATAGAGAAAGCAGTAATGAAGATGGTGGCCAAAAACAGAGTTTCCACTAATAATGGCACATTAAGCCTACATATTTTTTAAGCAAAAATGATTATGACTATATCTGCATGCAGGGCTAGTGAATCAAACAGGAACAATTATATGAACATTTCACAAAATGTTATTCCATGAACTATAAATAGAAGTTACCTAGAAAAGAATTTCCATGGCCAAATAAAATAAGAAAATGTAAGCTTAAATAAATTTAAATGGATTTCTTGACTGGAAGAGTTCTCAAAGATACAGAGAAGCACTTCCTGAATTTATAGGATTAAGGAAACATTCTTTATGAGGGAGATTCCTTGAAACTAACATTCTGAGAAACACACATGGAGAAATTCTCTCAAATCTGAACTGTACAGAATAGAATGTGTTTTGCACGTTTTCATTAATGATTGATTCAACACCAGAATTTGGGGTCAGAAAAATATGGCACCCAAATTCATATTAAATAACTTTTTAATTTAAATGCTCATTTTAATTCTATAGTGCTGAAAATAAATATTTTTAAGCTCCTAAAGACAGGAAATTTGGAAGCAAATGAGCTAATATGTGTGGCAGGAATAAGTGATTGCATTTGTGATGTAAGAGTGCCATTACATTCTTTTCACAGAGACTTTATGAGATATTTATTGTTATCTCCATGTTTCATATTAGAGATAAAGCTCAAGCTGTTTAGGTGGCTTACTCAAATTAATGCAGGAGCAGAATTCAAAGCCATATCATTCCAGTACCAAAACTACAGAGTGCCTTCCTTCCTTCCTTTCTTCCATCCTTTCTTTTCCTTCTTTCTCATCCATGATGAAAATTTTAAAAATCAGTCAAATAACAGCAGTCTCACTACCAAGATTTAGTTTTCTGTTAAAGGAGAAATATTCTGGTTTTGAAAATCAGCAAGGATTTTGCAGGTTCCATGAAAATGGGTCCCACTTGGAGTTACAGTGATCCATTATTTTATATGGACCACCCTGTAGTTCCTATATTGTCCCCAAGCTCTTTTTATTTCATGGGAGCAAAATTATTTTTTCTCTTAAAACAAAAGTTTCATTTAAAAGAAAAATTAATTAGTACTTAAAGGGCAATTCAAATGCCATTTCAAATCATATACTGTTTCCTCTCTTCCAAGATATTCTACTTAGAATCTGAGTTGATTCAATGGGAGACCTACTATTTTTAAAATGGTCTCTTTTTTTTGGTAGTCAGTTGTGTGGTAAGAAGGAAAGCAAAGATTTCACACAGATGTGCTTGGGTACCACTTGAGACTAGTATTTTGTATTCTTTTTTTTAATATTTATTTTTTAATTGTAACTAGACACAATATCTTTATTTTATTTATTTTTATGTGGTACTGAGGATGAAACCCAGGCCCTCGCATGTGCTAGGCTAGTGCTCTACCTCTGAGCCACAGCCTCAGCCCCAGTATTTTGTATTCTTGTGTCTCCTTTATAGCCACAAAAAGAGTTACTCAAATTTGGGAGGTATTAAGTAACACAATATATAAATTTAAACAAATTAACAGAGGAAGGAAAATAACCTCTTCTTTTGCTTTTACCTTCTCTCAATTGCCTTTAAAACTGATTGTGATTTTGTTATTTCATAACCAAATACTTTTCTACCTTAAATACGGGTTCCCATCCTCAAGTTGAGCTCTGATATACTACTGTTATGGTAAATCCTGACTGTAAGGATTTGACTTCACAATACTTACTTATATTGTCTAACAAATTGAGCAATTTAAAAGTTTGAGGAATAAATAGTGAAACATCTACTTTGTGGATTTATTCTCTGAAAAATTTTAATTCTCACTTCATTCTATAGCATCCATTCAGATCAAGATTTCTATTGGGATTCTAACCATATATATAGATATAGGTATACATCTTCATTCATAACAAAGAAAAATGCTAATTTAAACAATAATGAGACACCATTTTTTCACCCATCTCATTAATTAAAAATAACATCAAACAGTAGCCATATTAAAAAATAAGAGTATGAATTGATTTAGTGACTTTGGAGAGTAATTTTGGAGATTGTAGTTAATTTTCATATTGGAAATGTGCCTATGTTCTGATTCAGCGATTCTATTTCCCAGTTGTCTTAGCTTAGACTGCAAGTACAAAATATTAGATAGGGTGGGCTAAACAGAAGACATTAATTTCTTAGCAGTTCTGGATAGAGGCTGGGAAGTTCAAGGTCAAGTTGTGGAGAGATTCGTTCTTGGTGAAGGTGCTTTGCCTGGCCTGCCAATGGCTACCATCTCCCTTTTCTCTGATGTGACCTCTTCTTTGTACATGGAGAGAGGAAAAGAGCTCTTTCTCATCTCACTAGGCCACTAATCCTATCCTGAAGGACCCACTCACATGTCCTCAATTAAGCCTAACTATTTCTCAAAGGTTTCACCTCCTAATACCATTGCTCTGGGGTTTAGGACTTCAATAGTGACTTTGATGGTGATGCCAGCACTCAGCCCATAACAATGTTAGGGGAAAACTTTTGAACATGTGCTATGAAGACTCAACTGTGGATGGTCCTGCAATATTGATGGTCCTGCAGTATTGTTGGTCCTACAAAAGTTAGTTCTCAAAATAATAATACTGAATAAATTGCATTTCTAAATTCTAAACTAAAAAGGAAGCTGAAGATGATAAAATGTGGAAGCACAACTCGACATAAATGTTTTAAAACAACAACCTATAAACTATTTATAATAAGAATATATATTAAGGGGTCTGGGGTTGTGACTCAGCAATCGAGTGCTCGCCTAGCATGTGCAAGGCCCTGGGATTGATCCTTAGCACCACATAAAAATAAATAAATAAAATAAATATATTTTTTTAAAAAAGAATATGTATTAAAGGTTGGGGTTGTGGCTCAGAGTTACAGCACTCCCCTAGCATGCATGGGGCACTGGGTTCTATCCTCAGTACCACATAAAATAAATATACTATGTCCACCTAAAACTAAAAAATAAATATTTTTTAAAGAATATGTATTAAAAAATGTGCACCAAATTCATAGTAGAGATTATCTATAGGGACAAGAAAAGTATAATGAGATTGACACTGATGATTAATGGAAAATATGACAAAATTTTTGCAACTGTTATTTCTATCAATGGGTGTTCCATTAGTCTATGTATTTTTTGGAAATATTTATATTTTTAAATTAATTTTTAAAACAAAGATGTTTTATGATTAGTAACAAATTACTGTTTTTATTCACATTCAAAATGCCACCAGGATACAGAGGTTTTGAGATCATGTTGTCTTTTATATGATTATGATATACAAGGCTACAGTTGAAAAATAACTAAAATTATTCAACAGTTCTAATAATGATATACTGGATGTTTTGATAAAATATTTACCCAGTTGGGATGTTGACAATACACCTAAAATATAGAAAATTCATGAAATTTATATTATAATTGGCATTAGTAATATGTTACATGATCACATTAGTTGAAATATGGGTAAAAAGTAGCATGAGCAACCTAAAGAAAGATTATAGTGTTGTTGGATGAAGGAAAACACTGCTGGTATTCAAATGCAATGTAAGCATGAATTCTGAACCAAACTGCGAAGGGATTTAGCCCTCTGAGCTTTGAAGGAAGTTTGACAATGTGTAGTATAAAGGAGAAAGCGGAGAAATTTGGCTTTAAATGGAGGAATAATGCATCATTCTAAAAACTCTAAGCTGGTGGTAGATATTTTGAACTTAATGCTTCCCTAAGCAGCACACTTAGAGAATCTAATGTCAAAATTTTTGATAATGGTCACATTGACGTTTTATTGAGATGTGCAGTATGGTAATTCATTTTCTGTTTGAGGCTTTTATATGCTAAAGATATGTCCTGGCCCAAACTGATGGCATGAACTCAGGCCCACATCATTTACTATCTATCTAACCTCTCAGCTTATTATTTTCCTCCAGTTTCTACCCACTTTTAAACTTAATATCCATTTCAACATGGTATTTCAGATATAAAGTTCTGATCATGTTAACATCCTATTTAAATGCCTGTGTGACTGGGAATTTAGCTCAGTGGTAAAGACATTCTTGGCATGTGGGAGGCCCAGGTTTCAATCTTTAGGAAAAAGAAAAGAAAAACCACAGTGAATTAGCCGTTGACTTGGAAACATTTCTTCTAAGAATAGTCAAGTAAGCAAGCAAAATATAGAAAAATATGCAAAGTATTCTTTTGGGAGTTTTGTTTTGTTTTTTGGTAACTGAGATTGAACCCAGGAGTGCTTACCCACTGAGCCACATCTCCAGACCTTTTTTATATTTTATTTTGAGACAGGATTTCACTGATTTGCTTACGACCTCACTAAGTTGCTGAGGCTGGATTTCAACTCGTGATCCTCCTGCCTCATCCTCCCTAACCTGTGGGATTACAGGCGTGTGCCAAAGTATTGTTTTGTAAAATAAATGCTAGTCAAAAATAACTGTATATTGGGCTGGGGCTGTAGCTCAGTGGGAGAGTGCATGCCTAGCACATAGGAGGCACTGGGTTTGATCCTCAGCACCAAAAAAAAGTAAATAAATAAAACAAAGGTATTGTGTCCATCTACAACTAAAAAAAAATATTTTTAAAAAATAGCTGTATATAGGAGCTGGAGCTGTAGCTCACTGGTAGAGTGCCAACCTTGCACGTGTGAGGCACTGGGTTTGATCCTCAGCACCACATAAAAATAAATAAATATATTGTGTTCAAGTACAACTAAAAAAATTTTTTAAATAGCTGTATATATGGATATTAAATATAAACATATAATATACACTTGAATGTGATTTTATAACCAAGGAGAAAATAAAAGAAAGAATACAAAGTAGTTGTGTGAGTTGGGGAAGAAAAAATGTTGCTAGAGTAGAGAAAGAAGATGGTGGAGAGAGTGGAGTGGGAGCAAGAAGCCAATGCTAATTTAATTTTTTAAAAAAGGAAAAAAAAATAGTATGTATGGTACAATCCCATTATAAATATATATAAATATATAGATGTATAATTTTTATTTGAAAATCATAAAGTAAATCACTGAATAATTATAATTTCTCATTGACTGTAGAAAGAAGTTCAAACTCTTTGGCACAAAACAGTCTTTTTCAATCCCTATATGACCTGACAATTGCACAAGTCTTATGTGCCAGCTGTACCTTCGCCATCACACCATCTGAACATTCCCTTTCTTACCCTTACACAACTCCTTGTGATGTAGCATATTCTATCCCCTTTCTCTGTCTTCATTCAATATTGATTTTGAATGTCATTTGCAAAGCCTTCCTTAGTTAAATTCAAATACTCTGTCTTCAGTGTGCCCTTAAGTTTTTGTAGAGCCTTCTATTGTGATGCCAAATGCATTGTGATCACTTTTAGACATATTTTATCCTATGATTCTCTCACTAGACAGCTAGTTCTATGAGAATTGAAACCATATGTTTAATTTTTTGCACATCAAGCACCCAGGATAACATCAGCATTAAAGAAATGGTAAGCAGTTATTGTTGAATGAATTTATTTGTTTCATTTTACATTTTTAAAATGATGCACAATATTGTTATGCAGCAACATTGTTCTGTTTATTGTATGCTCAAGATTGAGCATTTACATTCCCCACAAACCAATTAGTTTTATTCTTACTAATGGCCATGATTTACATATATCTCATACTTGTCTGTGCAATAAGGAATGAAGGACAAGATTATAAACTTTGGAGGCCCCCCTAATCAAGAAGAAAACAATAGGTAGTAAGTTATTCCATATTCCAAAATAAGGCACCAGGCCTTCTGAATAAGATTTGAAAGGAGGTGGGCTGAAACTGCTTGGAGACTCAACATCTATCTCATGAGTCTGAAGAGTTGAAATTGAAGGTAAGAAATTACAATTTCTCTGAATAAAGCTGATGGAAGCTGTGACAATTTTCTGTCTCCCTCGTTTAGGAAAAGTGTTTGGGGAACCCTCTCCCAGAGGGTTTGATGTTTATTCCCTAAAATTCAGAGGACAAAGGGGAGAAGTGCCTAGTCCATTTTTGAAAATTTTCACATGGGCCAGGCACGGTGGTGCACACTGGCTACCTCAGCTGCTCGGAAGGCTGAAACAGGAGGAGTACATGTTCAAAGCTAGCCTCAGCAATTTAGTGAGGCCCTAAACAACTGAGCAAGAACCTGTCTCAAAATAAAAAAAAAATAAAATAAAAAGGACTGGGGATGTGGCTCAGTCAGTAAGCACCCCAGGGTTCAATCCCTGGTACCAAACGAAAAAAAAAAAAAAAAAAAAGAATGAAAGAAAATTTTCAGGCAAAAATTTCTATCACTGTGACTGCTGCTTAGTGGCAATGCAAACAGATGCACTATACTTAGAGTCAGTTGCACTTCCACTGACAGTGGGGCAGAGATTCATATTTCCATAAACCAAAAGTGAGCCTTTTAGAAGGGAGCTGGCTACAGAATTCTTTAAAAGTGATTTGTTTTCCTTTAGGGCCAAGTCAACCTCAGTATAAGGAAGAAATGGAGGACAAACAGGAAAAGAGGCTGAGGAACAGTTACCAGAATCATGCAGAGAATAGGGGTGGCTCTGGTGGAGGAACCTCAGTGGAACACAAGAGTATTCCCCATGTCAGTTGAATACACCCAACAAGCCAACAGAGATCACTTGTTTCTCCTCACTCCTTCTCCACCAACAGGTGAAAAACCCAGAACTGTCAATTAAGGACATGTATTCACCTGCAGCAGAACCAAGATGGGGAATGAGATATTTTAACTTTATAATAAACCCAGATTATGGATTATTGTAAGAACACCAGTCATTTTAATCACTGGGAATTTTTGTCTCTTTGGGAATTGAATGGACTTAGGAGATGGACAACAGCTTGTGATGAGACCCTTCCCAGAAGTGGTTATATTTTTTTATATAGATTCTTTTATATGTATAGAAGTAGGTTCAGAGATTCCAGGTCCTAGAAGGAATTGGGGCTGGAAGAAACAAGATTTCCAAGACTTAAGTGAGTAGAATAATTGTATTGTCTAATACTGTAGCACTCACTTAAAATTTCAAGTGGCGATGGGGAAAAATCAAATCCACAGGAAGGGTTTGAGTTTATTATGTTTTAGTTGTTCACACAAATTGGTTGTTCTTGCTATTTTACACAACAATGGAATGATAAACATATATTAATTTGTATACATTTATTGCCACTACTAGAAAAAAAAATCCAAGTGTACGCTTGGCTCAGAGAGAAATATTGAATCATTTTCATATTGTAAACCAGCAATAGAGTAAATAGTCTATTTTATCATAAATATACATATACATATGAAATCACATAAAACAAAGTTGAGCAATAAATCTTATTTTATAGGCACAAAATATCCTTTTAATTCTTGATTGAGACTCACAAAGATACCACTACAGCAATTCCAGCACAAAAATATATTATCTTCATAAAGGTTTTAAATAGTCATAAAATAAGATAGTCAGCATAGTGTAACAGAATAACTCAAAGAACACTTTTAGAAAAATTTCATCTGCTATACTTATTTACTGCATGTCAGAAAAGATAGTAGGCACCAGTGATATGAACACCACATCTTTGTTGTTGAGAAGCTCACAACCTAGAAGCAAGATAAATACACCAAAATGCTGGTCACTAGGCTAGAGAAGCCCCCCTGTCAGATCACATCTGGACAATCATAGTGCTAGCCAACTATGCTTCCACTTCTGGACTCAACCCTCTTATCCATCTTTTAAGTTAAAACTAAATATGACCACAACACACACTTTCACAGAATGCTCTACTGGTATTGTTAAATACCTTAATCTGGGATCATCTTTCTAGTCTGCCCTCTGCTTACCTCTCCATCCTCCCTTATATGTACTTCCCTCTTCTGAACCTAGACTCTCAGGCCTTAACTGCTCCAGTGTTCCTGCCTCTGAGTCTTTGCACATGCCTTCATGTCTCCCTGGACCGTGCCTTATGCTTTCTGCTTGTGAAACTCCATTTTTTCCTCTGAAACCTTGCTAAGAAATTCACCTCTTATGAAAGGTCTTTCTTACCTACTCCTCCTTTTTACAAAAGCTTATCCTTACCACTAAATGATTAAGCGCCTGGTATTGTGACTGGCACGTTGCAGAAAATGAAAAAGGAAATAACTGAACCAAGGCAAATTTAGCTCGGTTGTATGATGATATTTACTGATCATGATTACAGACCAGCACAGTGGTTGGAGAGGCCTAATGAACTGGGCTTTCCTCAGGACCTCAGTGGAAAGTTGCTAATAGGTCCTTCTAATTGAGTCGGGAGAAAATAAATGAGGCAATTTTTAGGAGAATTGGCTACAAATCAGGCCCAGGATTTATGTGATGGAAACTGGGGAACACTGAGAGGTTCAGAGAGTCCAGGTCCTAGAAGGAATTGGGGCTGGAAGAAACAATTAGCTCACAACACTAAGAAATCAAACAAGAAATCCCTCTGGCCTGGCAGGGTATTCATCTGAACTTTTTTTTGAATTTTTGTTGTTGTTGTTGTTACTTTTCATGCTCAACTATCTTCCCCAAAGGCATACCTATGTGTAGAGAACCTGTAATGAAACAATTGAACAACAATAATGACTGTTTTTCACTTATTGGAAATTAACACAATTTATATAAATTGCATGAATGTTCAGGAAGAATTATTAACCAACCCCACACTCCCAAAATTACATGGCATCTTTCTTTTTGTTATTGTCGTTATTTTTCAGTTGTAGATGAACACAATACCTTTATTTTATTTTTTTATGTGGTGCTGAGGATCGAACCCAGTGCCCTCCACATGTAAGGCAAACACTCTACCAGTAAGCTACGACCCCAGCTCTGCTTGGCCTGCTTGGTCATTTTTTTAAAGAATAAAGAAGTAGAATTATTCTCAGAAGTATTATCTTCCTTGAATAAAATTGGGTGGAAAATCTTTAAATTAATTTGTACATAGCACCACAATCCCATCTTCATTTTTACTATTCATCATAGTAACTAACAGTTTCCCTATCCCCATCACTACCAATAGGATTAGAACACTCTTAGGGTCTGCTTATCCAGAAGATCAATTGAAGTTGGTTTATAGATTATCCTTGGTTTACAAGGCCCACATACACAAAGAGAAACTTAGTCCATCTCCATACAGTTTTTGACCTTGGTTCAACATGGCCCAAGAGGCAACCTACTGAACAGCCTGTTTCAAGATAACTGAGACATTAAAGCTTCGTTAATAGTTTCTGACCATTCACTCATTCAACAAATCTGTAGTGGGCTTCCTATGTTTATTGGCCAGTCCTCTACACTGGGCTGGGGGATGTAGCTCAGGGATAGACCACTTGCCTAGCATCCCCCAAACCCTGATTTCAATGTCGAACACCACCAAAAAGGAAACAAAACAAAAACATATAAGGACAGGAAAAGTAAGGGGCTAATCTTCTCTTCTAAGGATACCCAGAGAGGACTGTGGTCCCTAGTGTTTTTCTTCAATATACCAACATCTAAAAAATCAACAAGCAGCTACACAGGTTTGAAAATTATGTTATAAATTTCTTTACTGCACTTTCATATAGGAAAAAAATTTTTGATAAGTGCATGTTTGGATTACTCATGCTCCTCCAATAATAATTTCATCTCATATTTCAAGGAGTTACTATTCATATTTCTGGAAATAGGGGGAAAGATTTAAGCTAGAGATATTCAATATTCAAACAAGAAGAAAGGAATGGAATTTTAAAATTCTATATCTTTGGCATGTGAAAGAAATGGTGTCTCTAACTCTATCTTAATGATGAATGACCAAAATAAATAAATGGGTGTGAGTGCCAAATATTGCAAATAATGGACTATAGTAACTAACCAAGCATGTTGCAGTTTTTGTTTAAAGATCAAAAGCCAAACTGTCACCATGTAACATTTTCTTTTGTGAATGAATGTAAAAAGTTTAGCAATTCATACATTTTATAAATTACAGTTTCCAAATTAGTTTTGAAAACTTTGAAATGTTTAAAATGTAATTAACTCCAAAATTTATGTCTGCCTAAAAAGGAAATACTTCATTGTATTTTGATAAAACAGGCAAATTTTAAAGTCATGAAATTTTATAAGTCTAAGCTTCTCAAAATATTAAGAATTATACTAATGAAACTATACTATTAGCTCATTAAAACTTTTATTTCAGTTTCTAAACATGTTTTATGCTAAAATTAAAGATTATTTTTAGCGATTTCAGTTGGTGTTTTAGAAAAACACTGAGTTTTAAGTCCATAAAACTCCAAAATGTAAATGGCAGTTTATATCTTCATAAAATCACCTTATATAAAAGGCCAATATGAAGTAACACAAGAAATCAGCACATTTTCTACCACTTGATAATGGTGACTGGAAATAGAATTCTTAAAAAAAAAATTAAATAAATTAAGACTGGCTCCTTAGTTAGCAACTTTGGAGTTTCTCGGTCTGTTATGTGGTTGGAGTATTGCTGGAGTGTCTGGCTGGGGTTGACCACCCATCTAGCACTCAATCCACATGCCCAGTTGTGTGGGTGTCTTTCTGCTCTTGTGTTTTCAGAGCCGTGTTTGATTTTTCTTCACTGACCTCCTGTTACGATGACCTTTGAAGAAAAAACATTATTACTTCCCCGATGGGCTATGTGTGATGTTGTAAATGTGAATTAAGTATTGGGCAGCTGGATTATTTTAGAGCTAAAAATTCATGTAGGAGGCTGAACAAATTTGAGGAAAAATGCAAAAATCTAAATTGTAAACTTCTGAGAATTTCCCAGGAGCCACATATCATTTCCACATTTTTAAAAAGAATGTAGTAAGAAGTTTTGCAAAACAGAGACTGATGCAAATAAGTAATAGAAAGAAAAAGGAACTGTAATTTATTTTTGAAACAAAAAAGGATAATATTTTGAAAAGTGTGTTTCATGTAGTTGCAACAATGACTGGATGTATTCTAAGTGTTACCACATGGCTTCTCAGGGCAACCAGAGTCTTGTCTCTGCCTCAATGATGATACATGAGATGTTGAAGACGGGAAGAGGCTCAGATATTCTTTTGATGGAGGCTTTCGAAGCAGGACCAACTAAAGATTCTGATCTATCACCATTACATTCAGTTTAAACCAGCTTCAATTCATTCATGGGGGATATTTTACAGGTACCATCTGTTTGAACAAAATGCTCCATAGCTTAAGAAAAAATTAAAAACGAGTAATCTAACCTGGAACTCAGACCAATTTACTACAAGTAACAAGGTAGCAGATTTGAGCACAGAACCCCTTTTTCTACAGCCTGCTGGTCTGGACTTTATTTATCTGCCTCATGGTGGTTCAAATGAATTCAACTCACAAAAATGGAAGAAATTGTCACAATATCTTACAGTCAGGCAACAGGCCTAGCTTTTCTCTTAGGCATTCCATTCTTTTGTCAACTTAGGCTCTTAATTGTTTTATTTTGAAGCTCTGAGCCAGATTTATATTTTTTTTTATTTTGAGATTTGTAACAGAGATGATGAGTTGCCTGCATGATGTTCATTTACTCTGTCTTCCTCACCGACACAGTTCAATTTAGTTGCAGGTTACAACAGGATCAGCTAAAACTCTTTTATTTTTCAGCCTCACTTGCAGGTAGAACGTAGTCCTATGACTGACTATGTTCTTCCAGTGAAATGTAAGCAGAAGATGTTGGGTGGGACCAATTCTGCAGCTGCATGCCCCTGCCCCTTCCCCTTCTCTGTACTTTCTGCCTAAAAAAGGATACATTCTGTTTAGAATTTATTTTGTCACCACTATGGAGCAGAAATCTAGAAGGATTGTGAGATAAGGGACAGTATGAAATAACCCACCAGCCTGGAACTTTGGGCTTACCTCGGTTGGCAGCTGTCAGTTACAATCCTTCCTGATGTACTTTGGTAAATAAATAGTTAAAAATTCTGTAATTTCTTCCACAGTTGAAAAGTAGCACAGTAACAATAGTCCAAATTTATAAAGCCTTTTCAAAAGAAATTTATCATTCACTCATAGTAACATAATTTGAATCTTCTGCTCCTGGTTTCAAAAGAATCTCAAATTCTGAATGTGACAATAGGACCATAGCTTTTGCTTGATGTGTGCAAAAGCAGTTTCCTAGGACATTTCTGTAAAAAACAAATCCCTGAGCAGTAAAACTGATGTTAATCACTTTACATGAAGGAAGAAACATGTGTTAGTCCAATATTCTGATTTATAAATTATGTCTAAAACAAAACATTTTTATGGTTTTTCCCAAAGCTAATATCTGTTTATTAATAGGAAACACTGTTGGTTCTTTCAGGTTAATTAAATATATAAATCACATAATATCTAGCTCATCTCCTCATGTTACAATGGAAAAGACAAAAAAAAAAAAAAAAAAGAGGAAAGAGGAATTCAGGTGATATTTCTGAACTGCTTGACTGGATTCCCAAATCAAAGAACTTTATTAAATAGTGGGAAAAAAAACTTGTCATGCCTCCTTGGAGTTCTCCTTCTCCCATTTATTTTGATCACCCCTGGGCTAGGATGCTTTTCCTTCCCCCACTTTTAAAACTCCTGCCCTCCTTTAACCTGGGTAATGGCAAATCAGCCTTTAAGACCTAGGCACAGTCTCATCCTGAAAATTGCCTGGCTTCATTTTCCCTTCAACCTGCAAGGTAAGAAGTTGCTCCCCTTTTCTGGCTTCATCTTTGGGGTTCCCATTCGTACACTCCCTCCTGATCATGGTAATGTGGGTATACATCTTCTCTTTCCCTAAAGAAAACAAAACCTTGCAAGGGTAAGGACCAAATCTGCAGTCTTCACTGTGCAGCATGAGATCTGGCCAAATATATTTTCCCTAATACTTTTTAGAAAATATATGCCAGTGAATCTAGTGTAGTGAGGACAGCTGCTGTATCAGAGGAATCTTACTCAGCTTCCTAATGTATCTTGAAACCCTTTTCCTCCTAACTTCCATCCTACATCCCAACATCCATAATCTCAGGAGAACTGGCTCCAAAAGCAAAAAGAGATTTAGTAATACTAGAAAGTTGTACAGAACCTGTTTAAGATATGGAAATACAATTCAAAGTACACAGTTTTATCTTCAGGGAGGGTGTAGTAATTCAATTATAAGGAGCAAACAAGGGCAGGTAAATAATCAGAACATATTTGATAACATCATTGTACAAGTCTCTGGTTTGGTTTCCGAAAACACTGTGAAAGACATAGGTTTTGAAATTATTAGGTTAATCTAGGCTTAAGAAAAAAGATACAATGAAAAAAAAACACTAAGATAAAGTGCAATAGGAGATCCACTATTGGAGGAAACTTAGTTCCTAGAACAGAGATAAGGAAAATTAAAATGTTTCAAGTTATATTATTTGGGTAATGTATTAAATTTTTTCTTTACCACATCAACCATAATTTAGTGATTTCTAGTTGAAGAGATTTCTAAATGAGTGCTCTCTGGTAATTTCCCCCACCTCTTTTTTTTAATGAATCCATTTTTTCCCATTCATCATATTTTCAATGATTCTATAAATAGTTTTTCATGATAAAAATAGTTTTTCTTTTATAATAGAGTATTAAATGGGGGTCCTATATGAAAGATCCTACAGAGTGAAATATTAAGAAATAACCAAACAATTGATATAGACATTTTAATTACTACCTTGTTATCTGTGACCTAGTTTGCTTGGTAGTTTTTATGGAGCCTGATTTACTGGAGAATGGATGCTAGATTCAGAATGGATATAAGAACATCTTTTAGTTTTGTTGAATGGACAGTATTTCTGTAAAAACAAATCAAGCTAGTAAAACTCATTTTGGTATGTTTTTTCTAAATAGCAAATTTATATCAAATTAGATTTAATAAAGAAAGCAAGCAATTTTTCCTATAATTATGACTCCCTATAGTGTCTATATATCAAGGTAGACAAAAGAAAAAACAATCTTATATTCTCTTGGAGTACTATTATACACAATCAAAATAAACCTAAGTTTACTCTTTGCTTTACAAACTAAAAGCAAACATAATAACTTGGGGAGCCAACATCAAACCTTGCACTTAATTAGTTTCCTACACCCTATAACAGGTTTTAGTCATTTGCAAATGCCTTTAAACCCCAATGAGTCATCTCAGCTAACCAAGATACAAGCTGGCATTCATTTGTGATTATAGTATTCCCAATGGCATAGATTCCATTCCCAGAATGTGTAATGGTCTAAATGAAACCTATATAGAATAGTGAAAGCATTGACATTTGCAGGTACAAAGGCTTTTCATGAATGGTGAGAATAACAACAAACAAATGATAATAATCAAGGTAAGTGAAAGAGGGAAGAAGGTGTTGAAAGGCCCACATGTACGTAGGCACACTCACACGCACATGCATGCCATGGCATGACTAGAGTATAAGGATTTCCAGCAGTCTTTGAGATCAGACCCCTCCCATGAGAGTTATTTTTCAGAAATGACAAACTACCTCTCCAGCAAGAGTCAGCATCCAACCTGAGATGTGGACTGAGACCCCAATTGTGCTCCGGTATCTGTGTGTGCACTTTGCATGAACTTGTACAAGAGATTATAATGATAACATGAGAAATTAAACCAGACCTTCAGAGACCTGTTTAAAATATCCTAACCAAAGACATTCTAAGAAATAAACTGTGTAAACTACAATGTTGCTGCTTTGAGGTAACTTCTGAGTAACTGGTGTGTGAGTTGAATGACCATGTTTCTTTCTAGAGTGTAGCTGCTAAGACTCTTAACTTCATCTTTGTCATGATAAATTCTTTGGAAATTGATCAGTGGGGACTTTCTGACTAAGGCCATGATCCTACAATTAAGCTTTGTGGGTGCGTTGTGTTTTCCTTCTTTTGTTTAATGGTTTTAAGTTATTTTCGTTTATTTTGCTATATTTCTTTTTTGAAACATTCTGACTTTTATGATATAAAATGAAAAGAAGAAGGGAGGGAGGTGAGGGGAAAGAAGAAACAGGGCCTGTGTTCTGGGACTTGGGGTCCCATAAGGCCTATACCCTTTTACTTTGGGCATGTTGTCTAACTGGAACTTACTTCTCTGAGTCTCAATTTCATCTAAAATAGAAGGATATCAGTTCCTACCTAATGAAGAAAATGTGGTAAGAGATCAATTAAGTTTAGTTTCTTTGTTCCTGATGTTTCCATCAATTTTCTGTATTTGTTATATATGAAATATACATATAAGTATGTCATGTATGAACATGTATAACAAGTATATGAACAAGTATATATATACACACACATATTTAGGCATACTATCCACCTGTCCCCCACAACACACCCTCAAAGCTTAATTCTGGGATCAAGGCCTTAGTCGGAAAGTCCTCACTAATCAATTTCCAAAGAACTTCGAGGAAAGCAGTTAGCAAAATAATCTATCCTTCACCACAATTGCTGTTTTTTGTTTTGTTTTGTTTTGTTTTGTTTTGTTTTGTTTTTTTAAATATGACCTACTGAAGATATTGGAAATGGGTCTAGGAAATGAACCATTTTATTAAAGCAGTGTTTGGGTAGTCTCTTAGCGTTAAATAGAAACCTAAAAGAAAGTCCTCCCCTTGGGTCCCCCCTACCTCGTGATCTGCTCTGTCTGCTACAACAATCATTGCCATGGTACACAGTGCTCACCACTGACCTACTGCCGACAGTTAATCAAGAGCAGAAAGCAGCTTTCACAGTACAAGCAGTTACTTGTTCTCAAGTTTTTAAAGTTCATAATTCAGTCTTACTGTCATTTCTTTCCTCTTGCCGGTGCTTTTATGAAAGGTATAGCTGAACAGAAAGAAAACCAGAGTCATTAACTGTTTGAAAGTTTAATGTGCTACCAAACCAGAATGAGATGTGATAATGAAATTTCCACTGCTGAAAGAAGGTTTTGCTATCTGATGTATGTAGTGAGAAGGTGGTCACATAACCAACAAAAATAAAAACTATGCTCACTTTTTTATATTTCTCATTCCTTTTTGTTTAAATAGATCAAACACCAAATTAGACTTCAGTTAGGATATTTTAGAAGGTGTGTCTAGCAAAATTCCACTTGTTTCCGATAGAAAATATACTCTATCTGTACAGCATCAATGCTGATCAAGTATCCTCATATCTAAGATAATCTAGAACAATGGATAAGGACTAATGGCTCTACATAGGTAGACAGTATTCTGCCATCCTAATTGGTCAGAAGAGCCAAACACATCACCAGAATCCTTTCCACAGGGTCTATTCATGGCATCCATCAGTCTGCATTCAAGGTATGCCCAAATGAAATTCTAATTTACCTTTTCTCACCATAGATAATTCCCAACTTATAATGATTTCATTTGTAATCTTTCAACTTTACCATGGGATTAGAGCATAGTTTGAATTTGATCTTCTGCCAGACTAGTCATGTGCAGTACAATACTCTCTTAAGATACTGGGTAGTAGCAGGGCAGCAGCTTTAGTCTATCACAGGGTCTACAGATAAACAACCAATCCTCTACAGTGTGCTATGTTGCTAAGTAAGGATGCTCAGTAGTTTAGGTGATCAAAGGCATTTTCAATTTATCTTTTCTATTTAGTGTGCATACATTGGAATATAAATGAGGGATTATGCTCAATAGTCAAGGAGGGTTGGTACTTCAGTTTTTTACTTCTATGCTCAATATAGACAAAATGAATCATAGTTGTTTCCAAAATGCAACATGCTGTTTTCCCCTCCGTTGCCTTTGCTGTACTAACCTCCTAAAGTTCTCAGCCATAGCATCTAGGAATCCATTGTGCCCTTCTTCCCATGACTTCCTCTCAGAGACCTCTTACAGATCACCATCTGTTGAAATTATATGCATTTTTAAATTCGATTAAGATGCCCTATTTTTCAAGGAAGTTTTCCTTTTGCCTATCTCAAACTGACTGTATCTCCTTCTCCTCTCCCTCTGATATCACTTGGATTTAACTCTAGCACATCACTCCTCATAGTTGTTGACACACAGTAGGAGTTCAATCACTGTACATACGATGAATGAATTAATGACTCCTAGGCTATAATGCATTTCCATTTATCCCCAGCTTCTTCCTTAACTTATAAGCCTTTTATTAGTAAAGGGGGGGGAGTAGGTTGGTGGGAGGATGGTGCTTATTAATCTTTGTAACCTTCCCATTATCTAATAGGCTCATTGCACATAATGAAGGTTTGATAAATATTTCTTGAATTGCATGATTAAACTGGGTCAGCCAGGTTAGAGGCACCTCAAATCACTCCTGGATTTATCAGGAGCAGTGCTAGTGATGCAAGAGGTAATTTTCTTTGCTGAATCATAGCTGAATTTATATCACACTAAGCTTTGGAAGGTACCACTTTTCAAATTAAATATAAAAACAATAACCTTTCTGTGCGTAATGTTTTAAGTTCTTCTGGCTCCTTTCAGGCATGGGGGCATCTCTGTAAGGTGTTGACCTAAATTTCTTCTGACCTAATTTCCTTGTTGCAAAAGGAATTCGGTGCAGCCAGCCCCCACTGCGGAAAGGTTTTGTTCTACATCACTGTCAAATTTCAATGACAAATGGAATGAACTTTGTTAGTCCTTTTGAGATTTCAGAATAGCTCAGGATATTCCTCTCTAATATCTAAGAGGATTTCAGTGATTCGTCCTGCTGGCTACAGAGTGTAAAAAGGCCTCAGTCTGTCCTGAGCATTCCCCCTGAGCAGCCAGACACGCCCCACAGAAGCACGAGGCACTACTTGAAAACATTTTTCCTGCACAGTAGCTGAAGAGATTGCCAATGAAATGGAGAAGAATGTAAGTGGCAAAAAGGACTCATTAGGTTCTTGATCCAAAATATAGAAACAATCTCAGCACCAACAAAATCTACTTTGGTTCTAGTCCTAAGTGTCTTGAAGCAAAAATAAATAAATCTCTACTTCTATGATTAAAAAGAAATTTCCTCCAATGATACAAAAATCTTTTTTTCCACAATGTTGTGAGCATGTTATTTGTGTGTATATATGTGTGTGTGTGCATTGTGTGTGTGTGTATTTGAGAAGGGGGAGCTAATGAAAGAATAAGATTTAGCTCAGATAAATTAGTAGCTTTAAAAGTTAAAAGACAACAGACAGGAATATACTAAAAATGCATTCCTTTGAGTTTTTAAAGAAAAGATAAGACAGTATTCTATTAAGAATAGCTTCAGTCTATCAGTTGCTGAAGGAAGATGGATATACTAAGATGACTACCCAGGGCTTCTTTCCGATGTTGTTATTAACCAATGACCATTATCTAAATCATGTACTCACATGCAGTTTTAATATAGGATAGATTGATTTTAAGGTTCAAATTTTTTATAATCATTTCAGTAATATGGGGAATGTACCTTAAATATTTGAAATTACTAGAATTCTTTCACAATTGATCACAAATTATAACTCAAAAATGTTATTCCATTATTTCCATGGGAAGCAATTCTCTGGAAGACCTTACAGAACCACACCCTGCCAGTTGGTGATGTGGTCAGCAAAGTCTAGAGGAGGTCAAAGAAAGCAGCTGTCCCAGCAATCCACCCTGAACTAAATGGGAACTTAAAAGAGCATAAGAGGAGAGGAAAAGCTGACAAAGGAAAGCAAAGGAGTCAGTCTCAAAAGCAAAAAGATGTAAGAAAACCTGTGACATCTTGATATTAAAGAAGTGCATGGAGTCAGGGGTAGCTATTTCTAACAACAATAACTAAAGTCAAACGAATAAACAATCTGAAGAGGAAAGAATTTTAACCACCCCCCAAAAAATTGCTGAATATTCATTGAGGCACTCCCCAAAAACGTAAAAAATAAGTACATAAATTAATTAAATTAAATTAAATAACAAGCAAAGTGAAAGATGCATTGAAATAAACTGGTTATATGAAAATAAAGAAAGCCAAATGGTAATGCTCCGTCTGCAAATAGTCACTAAGCAAGTATGGGGGGCAAATGCTTCTCTGGGTGCCAGGTAAGAGATGACCAAACAAGCAAATACATATCACGGAGTTATTACACCAAGATTGTGTTACCCCATGGCCAGAACTAAAGAACTGATTATTTAGAACTGAATTTTTTTATAGTACATAGTATTAAACCATGATCAGAGAGACAGAACTCTAGACAAAGAAAGAGAGAAAGGAAATGCATGTATATACTGGGACTATTTCACTGGTTCTTTAGCAGAAGGGCTGACATGTGACCTGGATCAAACAGAATAGATTCCCCCCTGAGAGTACTTGCTGGAATCTCTAGAGAGATCATCTACTAAAGAATGAAAAAAAAAAAAAGAAAAGAAAGAAATCTTTTGTGAAATCAAAGGAAATTATTATTCTGGAAAGTTATTTTCTAAGAAGGAACTTTTTGGCATATTTCTGTGGATTGTAAAGGACAGCAAGGATTTCCTAGTGTGAAATGAAATTAGAAAAGTTAAATGGTTCAGTGAGAAATGATTTCAGAAGTTTCCATTACAAAACGGCCAGGATCAGTTGTATGCAAATTAGAGAATTTGCCTGGGTCTCTTGCATCTCTTTGGTATCTTCTCCTAATCAAGGACATGATGATATGATCTCTTTACTTTGATTCATAGATGAGGCAGTAAACTTTTAATAACCAAGCCTATTGGTAACAAAAAATACATCTTAACATACATGTAAGCTCTGTGGAAAGCTTTAAATTTATTTCTTCTTATGCGACCAGCTTTCCGTGACCATCTATTACATGATCTATTTGAGGAGTTAAAGGGCCTTCATTTATTGACTTAGCACCCTGGCATCATTATTGCCTGATCCTATTGCAAAACACACCTGATGCTCTCGGATCTTGCATCAAACACATGGAAAGGAGAACAACTTCTAAAATCCAGTTTTACTTTACCAAGAGCAAAAATGACAATTTAAAGCAAAAGCCAGGTCAAATTTAGCTTTTCATAAAATTGGCTGGGCCTGTCTCTGTTCAAGAGAAAGACTTGCTGAATCTCTGCTTTCAGAAGCCACACTAGATTGAACAATCAGACTGTTTGAAAAACCCATCATCCCACAAGGATTTGTGAAGTGTTGAACGTCTGGCATATGGGTGTTCTGAATAAAAGGATTTTGCCAAGAGTTTTGAGATCAGAGATTCACGATTAATTCTGACTGCTTGGATCAATAAAGATTGTTTTCCTTTGAAACAGAGCACCTATAAAATTATGTAATTTGAGGTATAGGAAAATCATTGCGAATGAGCAAAGAGTACTTTGCTGCCCACAGAATCCATTTGGTAATAATTTCAGCATGAAAAGTAAGACCATTATTTTGATATGACAAATGCATTTGAAAGTCATGAAAGATTATATCAGTTAAAAATTTTATTTGCATTAAATATGTTTTCAGCACAAACTCATTCAGGTGTAGCACTATTGACACCAGAAATGCAATTCAGTGTGAGCTGTTTCCTAAAGGAAAAGTACATGTGAGAATTTAGATTATTTTGTCTAGCACAGCTGCTGCTTGTACTGCAAAAGCAGAGATGCAGCTGATGACAAGGTAGAATGGAACTTGACACCTCCATTGGCATTCAGCCAAGAATACAGAATGTTTTAGCCAGTCTGTGGCATGTGATCCATTTCTTAATTGTTGATAACATATAATTAGGACAATCTAAGCCTAGTTTAATGAATGCAATAAGTTAAACTGCAGTGCTTGACTATACTTGGATAGACTTTGTTAGTCTTGGAGCATGGAACTGCAGAGTAACATTTTATAAACAGTACAAAATGGAATCTTCCCTTTACAAACTATCGACCTAGAATTATGGCCGACATCCTAACCCACAGTATAAATTGTGTGCACTGTATAAATGTCAACTGATATTCATGGCCAATGTGCCCAAAATAAATATTCCCCTTGAAGATTTTAAAGGTAAGATTTATGTGAAGAAATTGGGCACATATTTAAAAATGACAGACTACACGTTCTGCTAATCAGTTATCAACCTGATTTATTTTGACAGACTTCTTTCTAAGATGATCAGAGCTCAGTCTAGTGTACTACACATTTTTTCAAAATGCAATGATTTTCTTGAAATTAATGAATTGATTATTAATTTCTTATTAAAATAGATTCACTGCATTTATCTTTTTCACACTCCTATTACTTAGCTGCAGGTTTTGTAAAAACATTGTCAATGTAAAACTTGCAAAAGACTTTTACCTAGGCCATAAAAATAAAATTCAACTAGATTTTAAATATCTTTGATAAAAGATTTATCTTTTCTAAAGGAGCAAAAAATCTTACCAATATATAAAATAATGCAAGAAATTAAAAGTTCCAAAAAATGTATTTTAACTTCTGACAAAAGAAAATATTACATACATAACACTTATCTATAGTATGTATACTTTCTGATTTATTTATTAATTTATTTATTTGGTCTTTAAATTTGTTCTAATGTTATCAGAATTGATTTTTAGTCTCACTCATCCCCAAGGAACTGTCTTGAGTGAAGCTCTTATCGGGAAACTGTAATAAAGAATCAGCTCGCAAAGCTGTTACTATGGTGCTCACATATCTGAAGAAATTTTTAGTGGAAATAAAATTCCAAAGCACTAAATTTAGAGGTATTTCGTTTCCTAGTAAGAGGCATAAAAATAGTACTACTAGATACAATTTAAATTCCAAGGGGGAGATATTTATTTCTGTACGATGCTCAACCATGTACATTCTAGAAAGCTAGCTTCTTTCCACAGGCCTTGAGACAATTAAAAGTCATATTAACTAATTTCCTGTCAGGACCGCTAACAGAGAGTACTTTTTAGAAAAGGAGACCTTCTTCATTTTCACATTTTAATTTTCATGTTACTTTTAAGAAGAAATTTTACAACAACTTGGAAATGTAATCTTTTACATGTATTTAAGAAAACCCAATTTTGACAGTGATACATATCTGTAGTTTCAGATGTTAAATTGTATAGTAACTCAGAGGGCAAGAAGAGTTAAAGAACATCATTGGTGCCCTGGTATGGTTACTAGAAAGCTCAGGTTAAGCAATATTTTACATTAAAAGTAACAATTACTACGATGTGCACAGTCGCAAAATTCCTTTTTTCAAAAATAAAAAAATGAACATTTCCTGAAATCATGACAAAGTATAGTTCTGAAATGAAAATAATTCTAAGTATCATACTTAAATACTCTGCTCACCATTCAAAAATGTACCAAATTCCTCAAACCAAATTACATTCCAGAGGTGTTGCCTAAATTACTGCTTGAAGAGGAAGAAATTTTTTAAATTATCATCAAATTTTTGCTTTTATGGTTAAGTCACCAAAAAACAACAGAAAAAAATCCTATAATAACATTACATGGGTGAGAATATTATATTACATCTGTAACTTCCAAATTTATAAGGAAAAGGAAAGAAATTATCATCTCTCAAGAAACAAGACTAAAAACAACCACAAATCTATAACTGTTGAATGAATGACAGATACACTTATAATTATTGAAGAGGAGATAAACACTGTTGCCACATTTTTCCCATTCATTATTTGTAACTTAGATCTAAGTATAAATGTACATTTGCACACAAAGAAACTTTTAAACATTCAGATTTGACAAGTGCAATAGAGAAATAGATTCTTGACTTACGCAATTTCATGTACACAGGAGAGAAAAAGAGAAGAGTTCATGTTATAATTGACTTTGATTTTATCTGTTCTTCCAAACTGTCCTTAAATGAAATTATTCAGAAAAGCAATCCGCAACTCCATCCTCTAAATTAAAATGCAAACCTCACGTTAACACGAATAAATGTGCCCATAATTTCAGAGACTATTTTAGGAAATGTGGTCATTATATGTGTTTCTTTCTATGATGAATTTTGAATTTGGGATAAATTTTGGCTCATAATTAGAACAGAATACCAAGACTGAGAGACATAATGCAATGTGATAGTGGGCAGTTCACTAGTCTTTTAGAGTATCTAATTCAATACTTCTAATTATCAGTTTGCACCAGGAAGGAATATTTCTTTGCTTAAAGTAAATGCAGAGCCTTCGTTAAGTACCCACATGATTTCCAAGGTATACTTTCCATATTATTATAATTTAATTTTCATCTTTATGTGACAAATCCTGCTATAAACAGTGAAATCTAATGGGGAGGAAAAGTATAAACGAACTGAATTTATTTTGCTATCACATAAAACAGAATTTCACACTGTGGCATTCATAAAATAAAATTTTCTAAAGATTTTTTTCTGTGACAAAACACTAAGGATACAATCTCTAAAAATGTGAGTTTAAAAATTGCTCACTGTAAAAGTCACCTTTTTGTTAATTTGTTATTTCTTGATTTAAAAAAAGTGTTTTCCTTTTTTGTTGTTGTTTTGGGGGTTTTGTCACTATGACTGTAATTATTTCTCTTTTTAAAAGACTGTATATTAAATATAATCTATTAGTTTTTATCTACTTTTAATTTACAGTTAAAACTTGCTTTCCACCTTTTCTACTTGCTAGACCAAATGGATTAGAAAGTGATTCTCATGTTAATTTTATCAGAAGCTAGAGACTGCAAACTGCACATTCAGCCACACAGATTTGCAGACTTTTAATTGTGCCCATGTAACTGTACCCGATGATAGTATTTTGTAAGGATTAAACCAATACATTTCAAGATATTTTCTAAATCATGTTTCTTTTCACTAAGGCCAACCCAGAAATCTTATTGCCCTAGTCAGGAAAGGAAAAGTAGTTAGTTTGACAACAAGGCTTTGTGGAGAGTAGATAGATTTCCTAAATTCTTTTAAAACCTCCTTCACATCTCAAGGACTAAGCCTGGGGACTCAATCATAGAATTCTCATTAGGAAAGAGACAATTCCTCCACCTGTGAACTCTGTAGGTCATGAGGTTGCTGCTCTATGGCAGAAGGGCTTAATATAAAGAGAAAGGAGAACAACCCTCTCTTTCTGGCAGCTAAGGATGACAGAGAGTGAAAACAATCAGAAACTGCATGTAGATTTCCCTTTCTGGTTTTCACTTTTTTTAGTGATTAGATACAGGAAAGTTCAAGAGAAGTGCAGCCTCAAATTCCATATCTGATTTCCGATTGCAACCTCATAAGAGCTCATCTGTTACCCTTGAGGAATAGCTTTCTTAGACAATTCTTGGTTTCAGTGTGGCCTGGATAGAAACCAGGAGTTCCCATAGAACCCCACCCCTAAACCCAGGGGAAATTGACCAGCTCTGAGTAAAAGCTAGTACACAAGGTGACTCCATGGCAGAGACTCAGTTAGGGCTTTCCTCCAGAGAACTACATCAAAATAAAGCAGACATGAGATTCTGTAGCACCAAGCAAATCAAAGGTGAGGGCAAATAGACCAAACCAAGATAAAAGGCATCCATATCTGCTGTAGTATCTGTAAGACCAAGAGACAAAGGACATCACCCTGAACACCAGAGGATCAATCAGACTCTGCAACAGAGGATGCCAGTTCTTCCCCACCAGTCTTAGACTGCGAAAGCTCCCACACACCAACTTGAAGGGGTGCCCAGAACTGGACAGAAGGTTGAGAAATCTGGGAGACTAAGCATGTTTTCCTAAACAGACAGCATTACCTAAAAGGACAGTTTTAATTATTGAATTGGACTGAATTTTAAGATGTACAGGACTCTAAATTTATAAGAGAACCAGAATAGTTATAGACAAAATAATGGAGCTGTTTTCCAGGCATATCCAAGTGGCTGTGTGAGTGAAGTCAGTCTTACATAACCAACACAAAGAAGAAAGTTTCTGCAGTAAAAATAATTCCCCCTCCAAACACATATTCATACACATATGCAAGCTCACACCAGGTTATTTGGTGAAGAGAGGGGGGTAGCTTTTTTTTTACACAAATTGTCTACACTGGTGACTATTTTATTACCTCTTTCATTTCATTATTACCCATTTGAATGAAGAAAGAAAATTCAGTTAGCTAAGGATTTAAGTTAACTAGTTTCAATTAATTGAGGTTCTGGTATATATGCATTATGTTAAAAAATGTTCACTTAGGATTTTTTGACTAACAGTTCATGTATTACTAACACGTGCTTTCTTAAAATGTTAGAAATTCATAACTTTCTTAGAAAATCTTTTTTAGTATTAATTTCAATTTTGGGAGACATGAATGTTAATATACAGCTAGTTGTTTTAAATTTTTGAGTTAGTGACCACTATAAACAACACTTGCTCTTCCACCTGAACTAAAGTTCAGAGTTAAATTTGGACCTTAGCTGAGGACATGTCATTGCAGATTCTTGTAATATATATTTCTTTGCTCCTTTAGATTCATCTTTATTCTAGTATACTTTTAATTGATTCATGCTGTATATTTTAGTATTTTGAGTTGTTTCGTATTCTTTATGGAAGTTACAAAACAGAAAAAGAGGGACATGGAGGAAGGAAAAAAGAGGAAAGAAAATAGAGAGGGTCTTGGAGGAAAAAAGAATGATAGGCTCTTTGCTGAACAGTTGACAAATAAGAGGAAATCAATGGGAGACAGGTGACTGGTTGGAGAAGACTTTGTAGGTGCCACAAGAGAAGGAACAGGATCCTGACTGAAGGTCAGGCAGTGAGAAAGGAGAAAAGAACTTTTAAGAACATTTAAGAACTTTTCAGATGAATGACAAAAAAGTCATTCAAAGAATGATGGTAATGGGAAGCAAAATACCAGTGATACTGAAGGTTTCTCCCTAGCTGACCTTAAAAAAGGTATGAAGATCAGTGAGGAAGGGGTGGAAATAAAAGTGCCAGACATGGTGCCTGCCAATTCACAGAAGGCCCTTAACTTTACAAGTACTTCTTCAAGGAAAGGAAGAAAAAGAATAGGAGGAAGAAGAGGAAAAAGAAGAACAACAACAACTTTAGATATACACTGGAAGATGCAATAGTTTTATATTGATTTCCTAAAGAGTTAATTAATATCAATAGTCTTTAGATGTACAATATTCCCAGCATCTAGCACAGTGCCTTGCCCACTTTATTTCTGAATGAAAAGCAGTTTTTCTTTATTTTTTGAATGAAAGAAAAGTCTGATACACTACAAAAACTTTCAATATAGATCTAGAACTGACTGTTACTATGAACACCAGTTTTCTTCTTCTATTTAAAACAGCAACAACCATCTCTAGCATTTGGAGATATTATCAGCATGGTTTTACAAATATCTCATTTGATCTTTACAAGAAATCTAGGTTTCTGAGAAGTTCAATAATTTGACTGGGATTACACACTAGTAAATAATAACACAGAGCTTGAACACAACTTGCCAAGTTTCTTTTCACAACTCCAATCAGCTTCAATTGATTGATTGATTGAGAGTATTAATTACAAGCAACTAGAGCCTGTGTCACTGAGAATATATTCTTCATTGCAATCTCATCCAGGCTCATTTTTACATGTTATATTGTCCTCATTCCCTGACATTTGTTTTAACCAAATAGGTGGTAGAAGTGATAATTGTGAAGGAGAAAAGTGACATCTTGCATGTGTATGATGTGTATGATGGACAAATAAAAGTTAAGCATATGTTTGTTGAGGGCTTTTAGGAAAGAAGGTTCTATAGTGGCTACAATGTGTCTGCAGGACATGAACAAGAAAACAGGTAACCCTGGTATCAGCTGCTGGCTACCATCTTGTGACTATAAGAGAAATTGGAAGGCATAAAGGATACAGGGTAAAAAAAAAATCAAGTTTTTACAACAGAATATATCTTACCTATACTCTATCACCTATCAATTAAGAGGCCGCTACATGCCCATCATGCAGTTTGAAATGGGTTTCATGCTACGTGCAACCAAAATGTATGAACTGATACTCAAGAGGAGAGGAGAGGTGAGGAAGAGGAAATTTCACACTTTCCTATGTATTTCAGTCTGGTGTGCAAAGTCATTAATATCATATTGGCATTTAGTGTTTTAAAGCTTAAATGTTCTTCAAGATGGTTTGTATCACACTAATACAACTTGCAAGAAGTGGAAAATAATGTCCTAACAGAGTCTAAGGGAAACAGCAGATGCCTTTGCAAGAGTTGAAGGAGGAAACAGAAGACCCCTCCTTGTCCTACACCACTCAGTATGTCAGTAGATATCCCATCTGGTTTACAGGTGCCAGAAACAGAAAACGTTGGGGGAAAAATTAGACTAGAAGGGAATGTCTAAGTGGAACATCTTCTGAAAGGATCTCCTCTGCTCAAGAGGGAAAGGGGAAGTTTTCTACCCACACACTGGGCATTCTGTTTTTATTTTATAGGAGGTACCCTATCCCAGGCCCCTTTCTGCACTAAAAGGCAATGGGGAAAATAGACTTCTCCAAAGCACAAGGCAGAATGACCCACAGTGCTGTTCTGGAAGACAGCCAGTTCCCCAGCATTGATGTGGTCTCACTTAACTCCTCTGGGGTGGACGTATGTAGAGGCTTAGTGACAGCAAGCTCTTGCAGCAGCTGGCATACACTGTACTGAAGTAGTGGAGTCACTGCGAGTAGGGTGGGCAGAAGAAATGCTTCAGAAAATGCTGAAGAATCATTTCGAGCAATGCCGCATTGTTTTGGAATGCGGGAAACCACAGGAGTAAACAGGCCAAGCTGGCATGCAACAGGCAAAAAATAAGGCAGGACTTTTCTTTTCTGACCCAACAGAGAAACCAGATCAAAGATCTGAAGTGACTGGCAGGGAACTGCTATTCCACAATATTGATCCATTCTGTGTCCAACTGTTTATTGCATGCCTACTACGTGTCACACACGCTGGCACTGGGGTCTACCAATGAGTGGGAGGCCTGATGCATACATACAAAGCTGAGCCACTGAATTCAGATGTGCAAAAATATACATCTAATTTTACTTTTCTCCATAACAATTTTAGTATTTGAAATCCTCACTCATATAGTGGCAGAAAGAGGGTGTCCTTCTAGCCCCTTTCACCTGGGTTACCATTAACTTCAAGGAGTTTAAAGTGCCAGGGAGTCTGGGGTGAGGAATTGGGTCCTCACTGCCATTGTCCCTGTGCCTGCTCCATGGGGACCTGCAGTCCCTTTTGGTGCATCTCTGTCCCCCCTCAGCTGGACAGGAGCACTCCTCCGGACCCTCAGACATTAATTTTCTGTTTCTTCACCATTCCTGGCATTGTCTGGGCCCCTTCTCAAGCACCCGCCAGCATTTAAACTCTTTCAGATCTGTTTTCTTAATTTGAGGCCTTAACTCTGAGTTACAAAAACGCAGAAGTTGCCTCCTTTACTGTTGCTTGTTTTCCCTCCCTTGAGGTAGCACAGCTTCTGAAATGCAGAAGGGTAGAGGGCATAAGAAATATTAAATATTAGGAGGACAGCAACATCAATTCACATCTCAAAAGGTTATTCTACTACAAAAGTTTTGTTCTTCTTTGGGAATATGGAAAATTTTTTCCATGAAGAAACAATATATAAACTGGGTCTTGAAAGTTGGTAGGTGTTCATTGAAAGAAGAAATAAGAGCAATATTGTATTTGTGCAATGTCCACCAAAAAATGTAGAAATAAACTGATATTCCATTTTATGTGATTAAATGTCTATTTTAAATTTATATGCCTTCCCTCAATTTAAAAGTTAAAAATTTGAAATACTTTAATAAAAATATAACCACAGAGTAAATCCCCATAGCAGAGATCAGGTAAAAAATTAAGAATATTTCCCTTTCTTTCTGCAGCAAGTGCCTATTTGACTGGAGACTTGCAGTAGAATAATTGAGAAATGGAATATTTCATCGTAACTGAAGGAGTCCCTAACAACACTGCCGCTACTGAATTAAACATTTAATTGTACATAACCGGTTTGATCAGCTGTTTTGTCAAAGAAATGTGGAGACACAACAGGCAAAAACACTTTTAATCACCCGTGAACACTCAACTTCCTACCAGCCTTTTGTCTTACAAACTTTACCAGCACGTGTGTAACCCCCTTTTACTTGTGCGAGTTGTGTGGGCATCCACGCACTGAAGAAGAGAATCCCAAAAGCACACATCACTCTTCCCAATTTACATTTTTGGTATCCTGAACTTAAGCATGTTCAATGAATCTGACAGGGTTGCTACTGAAGTCTCAACTTGAAATAAATAGTTTAAAATAAAAAGTTGTATAAATATCAGTCTGTGCCAATGATGCGGTTTGAGAGGGAGTGCTATAAACACAAAGTAAATTAAATGGGATCTACTTTTGTGGGGTAAAAGGCTACTTAGACTGGTTATTATAGAGAAAATTTTGTTGTGTGGTGCGACAGCACGTACCCATGTGGCTAACCTACAACTGGTAGAAGAAACAAATCCCACCCATACCTAGGAGCGGTGCCACAGCCAGACCACAATTCCTGTGAGGGATGAACTTAATTTGCTGAAAATGAAGGCCAGGCTCTGTTGCAGCTCATTAGCTGGTTACAGACACACTGCAAGAGAAGAAAGTGGAATTTAGTCGATGTTCCAACTTCTACATGTGCTGCGAATAAAACAGACTATTGTTTTTTTGATAAAGAAGTATTGTTTTGAATGTGCAGATTGGCTAAGTAAAGCCAACAGAATTTTTTGGCCAAATATAGTCTCTTGCTCACTCCTAAAAATCCTAGCTTTCAAATTAGGAGCTGAAGTCATTGAAAAAAAAAAAAGTTTACATTCCTGCAGCCTGCTGCAGCAAAGCCAAACAAATGTTTGGCTTAAAGCTCACTTACATCTCTTTCATGAGCCTTTTCTTTAACATGGAAGTCTGAAAAATACCATTTCTTTTATCGAGTCATTTAATGCCAAGTGGTTGTGTGTGTGTATGTGTGTTTATGTGAGGACACGCACACTCAGCGACAGTACTATAGGGTCAGTGTAGTAGTTTTAAAGCATGTGGGTCATATTTGAATTTAAAGAAACCATGGTTTTACAGCTTCTGGCATAATTTAGGTCACAGTCACAAAACTGTGATTTTTTTTTAAGCATCATTAACCACTGAATGGACAAGGAATGTGTTATTTTCAAGGAGTTTCTTTGGTGCCAGTTCAGGCAATAAAAACCCAAGGACAGGGTCAAATGGGGAGGGTAACTTAGTATATAGTTGCCCTCCTGATGCACTTTTTTACTGTAAAAATTGCATGCTTTATGACATACAGTCTCCAAGCCTAAACTGGATAACATGGAATGTCAGCTTCAGTTTACTGGAGACACCTTGATGGTCAGTTTTCACATATCCCATTGGATTGGTCATTCGGCACATTAAAAAGCCCACAAAGATGACCCAATTGCAGGAATGAAAATGCACCAATCTGACATTCTTTAGGATCACAGGTAGATTCTCCTTGCAATATTCTCCACAGATCAGCCAAGATTTTGCTATAAATACAGGTGAGTTTTGTTTTACAGATGACATTCACATTAAACAAATTCCCAGTCTGAGAGCACTTTGTAGGTATTGACCAGAAAATGAAGTGCTTTAAATCAAGCCTCTTTATAATTCATCGGCTGCTGACAATCTGTGCCCAGACCTGAGAAAAGGGAAATGGTGGGAGCCATGTGTACATAACTCTTGTGGTCCCCTCTTAGCTCTCCATTAGCTCTGCATGCTGATGGGTTATTTTGTTTGCAGGAGTGATTTGCTGTTTCCTAAGTACAAAGGAAAGATTACTATGTTTGAAAGGTGAACAGAGGGTAAGGACGACTCAGGTCAAACTATAGCATGATGGGCAGCTGAGGGCCTCCTTAGGCTAATTCCAATTCCCTCACACAGGAAGCATTTTCACTACAGAGGGCAGTTATTATGCAGAAGGAAATAAATGAACTACTTACTACAAAATATTATTTATATATTAATTTTTTTAATAACTTCAAAAAACCCTGCTTTTTTGACACATCCACAGGAACCCCAAACTTTCTCTTTAAGGTGCTTTTTTTGTAGTAGCAATGGCTATAACAGAATTTTATCTGCATGGATTACAACATATTATATTTGTGAACATGTTCATATCAGAATAAGAACAAACAAAATGGGTTTGTTGTACATTTTTTTCATACATCTCACATATCAATTCTTATACTTTTGATGAGTATTTTAATATATTGTAATCTGCCAAAGAATGTTTTTGATTTATGTCAAAACCTCTAAGAATTAAATCTGGAGAGGCCATAAAAGGAAGAAAGAAGGCCACTTTTTAAAAGAATGGACAATAAAGGTCTTCAATTCTAAATACCATGCCACCTCATTAATAAGAGGTGCCCAGTCATGCTTTTTCTCAGATATGCATTTGTCAAGTATGTAAACTAATAATTTAATTTTAATCATTTTTTGCCAGTTAGTTTCTAAAATATTTTTATTTGCACTTATTGCCATCAAGATAGGTTTTAGGATGTAAATTTCAGTTTTGTGTCTTTTGTCACCATTGTAAAAACCCACTATTATGTTATCCGAGTCCTGTTTGCCCTTTTAGTTGCTTTCTATTTTAGTTCCAGATTCTTGGTTAAGACTTTTCTACTGCTGCTCCTGTGTCTAACAGCATTTCACATTCTTTTAATCTATTCTGCAATAAAAAAAAGAGAGATCTAAATTTGTTAACAACTGATGCTCAATAGTAATTTGACTCTAAATGAAAACCTACTGTATAAATTCCCAAGAAGTTTTGTGACTACATTTTCTGCCAGAGTTTAACTTGCCAAAATACTGAGGTAAGGAAGAAACCTTGTACTATACGAGTCCTGCCCACCTCTAGAGACTAACTGAAAACTCAAGGAATACCCATTGCAACAGATTCAAGTTGACCAACTGCTGACAATTCCCTTGAAAAGCACTTAAATTTGAGAGGAATTTGTATCCTCAACTTCTTATATCTTATCTTTGATCTTTAAAAATTTTTTTTAGATGTTGATGGACCTTTATTTTATTCATTTATTTATATGTGGTGCTGTGACTCGAACCCAGTGCCTCACACATGCTAGGCAAGTGCTCTACCACTGAGCCACCACCCCAGCCCCTTATATTGGATTTTAAGACAATTGACAGTTTCAAAAAATCTTCGATGTAATGTATTATTCTATATTACTTTTGTAACATGAATGTGTTTGGCTTTTCCAGATTAAAAAGAATAGACATGTATGTCAGTTACTCAGGGTACTAACCCTGAGGTTGGATTTGAACACATGATCCTCCTTTATCAGCCACCTGAGCCTCTGGGATTACACATGTATGCTACTGTGCCCAGCTCCTACCAGTATCTTTAACTAAGTACCAATCACCTGGAAACTTAGGTAGAACAGGAAAAGAATGAACACAAGTGTCTTTACAAGGAGCCTGTGGACACTGGACGCCATGCAGGGAGGCGAAGATCACTCAGGCACTATGAGTCTGCACAACCTACTCTTCCCATTGTCACTTCAGCCACAGGAGTACGTGTCTGACCTTGCTGCAGCTTCATCATTATTGTCACCTGTTTTTTTTTTTTTTATTTTAGTATGTTCTTAGTAATAATAAAAAATATCCAATAAAACACTTCTTAGGTATTAAAAATATTTTTAGTTTTAAAAATATTATCTACTATTTAATTAAATATTGCATTAAAGTGATGTGTCAGTGTTGGAGATGTGTTCTGAGAAATTCATCATCAGGCACTTTTGTCATCATGTGAACATGAGACAGTACTTTCCCAAACTAAGACCCCTACAACAGTAGTAGGAGATAGGATCTGATAGGACCTCTGCCATACGTGCAATCCATCATTGACCAAAACATCATTAGGTAGTGCATATCTATATTTCAAAATTACTAAACTATTAATAGTATTTTCAATACTGTATGAAGGATTAAATAAATGTCTCACATTTTAAATAGCCAAAACCAAAGTTGGCTTGTGATACACATACTCTCTGTCTCTCTCTCTCTCTCTCTCTCTCTCTCTCTTTCACACACACACACACACACACACACACACACGCACCACAATGATTCACTGATAAAAGTAATAAGTCTTTGGGTATGAAACTGTTCTGATGCTCCACAAGTAAATTTTCCTGTTCTACCTAAGTTTCCAGGTGATTGGTACTTAGTTAAAGATACTGGTAGGAGCTGGGCGCAGTAGCATACATGTATAATCCCAGAGGCTCGGGTGGCTGATAAAGGAGGATCACGAGTTCAAATCCAACCTCAGGAATGGTCTCACTAAGCAACTCAGTGAGACCCTGTGTCTAAATAAAATACAAAATAGGGCTGAGAATGTGGCTCAGTGGCCAAGTGCCCCCTGGTACAATCCCTGGTACAAAATTAAAAGATAAAAGTTCAATCCCTGGTACAAAATTAAAAAAAAAAAAGATACAGGTAGGAGAGGCTACACCTTCAGTCTAGAAAACTAGGAACTATTCAGTTATTGACCTCAATTTTCATTTAAAAAAAAAAAAGTCAAAGTTTCTAGTCTCCCTGCTGTCTTGACTGCAAACTGAACACTCTTAGAGTGTTCTCAGCCAGAAGAGACCACTTTACAGTGAAGAGAGACCAAAAAAAAATCTCAGACGGAAAAATAGAATAAAAGTTGGGTGAGGAAAAATTTTTCAGAGCCATAAAAGCTGGGGAGAAACATTAACACCACAGGCTCTTCAGGGTATTGACGATGTGTGGCCATTGTTTTGCCAGTTCCCCTGACCAAGTCTGCCTTAGCAAAGCTCTCATCTCAGTATCTTGAGAAAAGAAATAACTCAAAAGGAAGTGTGGTGGAAATTTCCAAAATACAGAGAATGTGTTTGGACAAAAACAGTGAAAACAGGCTTCTATATTTAATGACAGGGCCCGGCTGCCTGTCTTCTGTGATCACTGGCTCTGTGTGGTACACTTTGGTGAGTTTATGATGGTGTAATTCGGCCTATGAATGAAGCACTCCCTTCCCTTCAGAGCTGTTTATTCTTAGCTTATGCACACAAAGAGCAAGAGAGTTGTCAACAACATATCCAGTTTATACACTGAACACTGCTAAAAGCCAGCAGACTCAAGTGAACCAAGAAATCCTTGTATCCTAAACATCCTTCATTCATTCATTCACATACGCAAATATTGACTCTGCACCTACTATGTGCCAGGCATAACAGCAGAAGAGGTTAGTTGAGGAAACATGAAGAACAGGGACATGGTAGTGGTAGAGAGGGCAGGAAAAAGGAATAAATAGTTTGTGTTTGTATTAATAAAAGAGGAGATTATTTTCCTGACACCCTGCAAAAATCTGTGAAACTCTTACTCTAAGGTCTCTGTCATTGTAAACAAGTTCACTTCTAATCTGAACCATAATCATCTGAGAGTGGGCTACCATCTTGGAGACCTGTTCCCAATCTACCCCAAATTCTCATAGTAGTTAAAAAACACTCTGTAGTTCTCTAAACTAATGTAAACCTAAATAGTATACAACCCATACATTTCTAAAACAAAGACAATATGATTTGTTGCTTTTCAAGAAAGAATGATAAATTTCATAATTATAAATCACTTATGTCAATTTTCCAATTAGAAAATAAATAAACAGATTGTCAGGCATGATGGTATACTCTTATAATCCCAACAGCTTGGGAGGCTGCGGCAAGAGGATCACGAGTTCAATACCAGCCTCAGCTAAGCAAGTCAGTGAGACCCTGTCTGTAAATAAAATATAAAAAAGGGCTGGGGGTGTGACTCAGAGGTAGAATGTCCCTGAGTTCAATCCCCCTGAAAAGAAAGAAAGAAAGAAAATAAACAGATTAAAGTGAATGTTGTCTTAGCACCTAAATTCTAGTACCTTTCAGATAATAGTTTGGGGAATGGAATTGGAAAAGAATGGAAGACAAGTTTTTCAGCTGGAATTTGGAGGAGTTGTAAATCACTCTGTATCTTTAGAAATGGAACCTGCCCTTAGGGGGGAAATTTTAGGAGTTCTGGCCCATAGCAGGCTGTTTTAATATCATTCTGTGAATTGGGACAACAGAAATAGCACTTGCTCAGAGAACGTTTTCAAGTCATGATTTCTAGAAGTCATTCCACTTATCACTGCGTCAGAATATTTTTCTTCAGTCCATTAAAAGCAGGCTTTGCCTTTATGCTGCTTTCAAGGATTCCAAAGGTTCACTCACAATGTCAGACTACAATAAAACTCAGCGTAATGTGAACCACTCTATGATATTGCCTTTCCTTATTGCCTTTCAGTTACACCATTCTAAACGCAATAAAGGAGAAGTTGTTCTGAATGGGACAGAGAGAGAAATGAGTATCATTCCCTGAGTTGAAAAGTCACAGGCTGTAATACGCTAACAGCTTACAGGAGAATTTCTTATATTGATGGTTGGTTATGCGTGTTTGAACATCTGAGTAACCTGAAAAGCATACAAGATCGCCTATTTTGAATCATGATGGTTTTTATTTGGCATGCATTCCACAATGGGCAATAAAGCAGTGCCCCACCAGCTGCAAATGTATCAGGGTGTTATTCTGGAGAGCAAATCTGAGCAGCACTGTGTCAGAGGAAAGGGAAACTAGTGGCCACTTGCTCTGCAGAACAGACCTTGTGAAAATGAGGTGCTTCTTTTGACATACTGGCCTGACTCTCAGCAACAGGTCAGAGCTATTCAGGGGGCTGTAAACCTAGGAATGTTCTCAGAGCTGCCAGTGGGGCCCCAAAGCATCTGGAGCAGTTTGCAAACAACCTCACACAGTACAGACCAGTCTTTCTGTATGCATTAGCCTGCAGGTGAGTTTCTTAATGGGAGGGCAAAATACATAGTGCAGCTTATTTTTCAGGATCTTATGTGGACTCAAGCAGGAACATCAGGGCAGAAAGCACTGATTTTTTGTAGGTGATATTAGGAGCATTCCAAACACAAAAGTCAGATCTAAAATACTCAGAGTATTCAATGGCAATTTTACGTACAGTCATCTGTTTATTTTAAGATGAAAAGAACGACTGCCAGACAATTCTAGCCTATAAATATCACTATCCTCAGTCATTATTTTAAGTGTTTCCTTTACCCTCAAAGAAAAACAAAAGAAAAGAAAAAACTCAAAGTAACATTTGAAGAGTAATTATACTCATATTTTGAAGTAACTTATCTTAAGAATATGAATGATTCCTGTCCAGCTCACATCTTGGGCAGTTTCTTACAGAATTCCCACTAACGATCCCTTTACCCAGTACCTAAAATAAACCCATCTATCCTTCTTCCAGAAGGAAAATAACAAAAATCTCAATGGTCACAGGGAGTGAGTCATCTAAGCCACTGAATGCAAAAGCTGCCTTTGACTGGTTCTCTTCTTCTAGGGAACCTGCTTTGCTGGAATAGGATGGGAAAACATGGGCTATGCTTCACTTTATGCCCCAGAAATAGCTTGAAGATTTGTTTAAAATTAATGCTAGAGCATAGTTGATTTTCACCATAGAGTTACAGCTCTAGACAAAAGGAAAGAGTTTCTCCTAAATTAATAAATACATTATAAAGTTAATCCATTTATTCTAGAAGTTTTCCAAATATTTTAAAAATTTGTCTTCAATTTTGAATTTCCAGTTTTTCAAACGTTTATTTGAAGGTGTACAAACATTAGAGACATGGAATTACTTTAATATGAAAAAAAAACCTACCAGCATTTAGAGGGTTCTTTAAAATTAAGACTCTCCAGTCTGCCCAGTTGAAGGCAGTGCATTTTCTGACATGAGTTTTCAGAAATACAATAGGAAACTTTAGTTAGTATAGTTCTCCATTAAAGGGGTCAGTGCTTTCCATTATCTGTAAAATATTGGATATAGAATAGAAAGGTAAGAAAGTTTACATATAATGGCATATATTGAGCCAAATTTAATTAAATCTTAGACCCATGCCAAAACACACACACACACACACACACACCACACACACACACCACACACACACCTACCTTACTAAGTGGTTATCTTCATAGGGTCAAATCCTCCCATGAAGACCACAACACAACTGACAACCACAGAGAAATAAGCCATCACCTCAGCAGACCCAAACTTCCTGAGAAAAATTTCTAAGAAAAAAATACAAAATAAGAACCACTGGAATTTAGAACTGAAAGGAAACTGTATAGGTCAGTGGTGAGAAAACTGCCATTTGTGGAATAAAATAAAAGAATTGGGTAAATCATAACATTTTAATGATTTTTTATTAAATGTTTGGCTGATACATACAAATATAAAAATTTTATATATTTATGGGGCACCATGGGATATTCACTCATATATATGCAATTTTTAGGTTTAAATCAGGTTAAACATCTCTCTTTAGATATATATAGATATACTTTTGATGAAAATATTCAAATTTTTTTCTTCTAGCTTTTAGAATTATGCTGCACCTTATTGTTATCTATAGTATCCCTATTACACAGTGGCCCAGCAGAACTTCTTGCTCCTATGGAAGTGTGGTGCCCCCATCCCTTCCTTCTTCCTACTTTGATCAGCCTCTGGTAACCACCATTCTACTCTCAACTTCTATGAGATCAACAATCTTAGATTTCATGTATGACTGAGATCATGCAATGTTTGTCTCACTGTGTCTGGTATATTTCCCTTAACATCATGATATTCAGTTCCATCAATGTTATCACAAAAGACAGGATTTCTTTCTTTTATGGCTGAATAGTATTCTAGTATGCTTATCCATCACATTTTCTAGTTTTTTTTCCTTCTGCATTTGGTTATCTAATTTTTCAACACCATTTATTGAAAAGACTTTCCTTTCACCAATTTGTTAAAATTCAGTTAGCTATAGAAGCACGGGTTTGCTTCTTGGCTGATTCTGTTCCAATGGTCTGTGTGTCTAGTTTTATACCAATATCTGTTGTTTTTCTTTTTTAAGTGAATTTTAATTTTACAGAACAATGGGTTTCATTATGGCATATGCAAATAACATACTTTGATTGTGTCTACTTCTTATTACTCTCTCTTGCCCTCTTTTCTACCTTCCTCCTGACCCCCTTCCTCTAATAATATCCCTGCAACTTTCATATCTTTTCACCCCTATACGAGGGAAAAGATATGATACTTGTTTTTCTGAGTCAGACTTACTTGGCTTAACATTATGATCTCCCATTCCATCCATTTTACAAATGATGTGATTTTACCCTTTTTAATGGCTGAATAATAGTCTGTTGTGTATGTGTACCACATTTGCTTTATCCACTCATCCATCAATGGGTACCTAGGCTGATTCCATAACTTGGCTATTATAAATAGTGCTGTGATTAACATGGGTATGCAGGTATCTCTGTAGCATGCTGACTTTGATTCCTTTGGGTATATACCCAGGTGTGATATAGCTCAATCATAAAGCTCAATCATATTTTGATGACTGTAGCTTTGTAGAATATGGTGAAATCAGGTATAATGTCTCCTGCTTTGTTCTTTTTGCTCAAGATGGTTTTGACTATCAGGGGTGTGTGTGTGTGTGTGTGTGTGTGTGTGTGTGTGTGTGATTCTACACAAATTTGGGGGGATTTTCAGATACTGTGAAGAATGTTATTGGTATTTTGATAAAGAATGCTTTGAACTCATAGATTGCTTTGGAAAGTATGGATGTTTTAACAGTATTAATTCTTGCAATCTGCAAAAATTTTTTATTCCATTTTCCTTTGTCATCTTCAAATAATTTCACCAATGTCTTTTTTTCTTCTGGTTCTGGTGATTTAACCCAAGGAAACTTTACCTCTGAGCTGCTTCCCCAGCCTTTTATATTTTTTTTATTTTGAGATAGGTTCTCTCCAAGTTGCTCAAATTGGCCTTGAACTTGAAATCCTCCTGTCTCAGTCTCCTGAATTATTACACATAGTCATGTGCAGCCATGCCCAGTTCACTAATTTCTATAATTTTATTATATATATTAGCTATAATAACTGAAATTTCTTTTTTGATTTCTACTTGAGATAATTGGCTACTGGTATATACCAACACTATTGATTTTTAGATGTTGATTTTGTTTCCTGAAATTTTTATGAATTCACTTATTAGTTTTAATAAGATTTTTTAGTGGACACTTTGTATATACATGATTTTATATACACACACTCACTCAAACACACATTCACACATACATACACATACCCACTCAAACTCATTCAACACACAACCACTCACAGATACTCACACACACACACACTCATATGCACTTACTCACACTCAAGGAGTGACAATTTGACTTCTTCATTTCCAGTTTGAATACCCTTTATTTCTTTCTCTTGCCTGATTGCTTTGACTAGGATACCCAGTTCTAACACTGAGTAAATGTGGCAAAAGTGGACATCCTTGTTTTGTTCCAGATCTTAGAAAACTTTCAGTTTCTCTCTATTCTGTATATAAGCTGTTATCTTATTATATGTGACCTTTATTATGTTGAAGTATGCTCCTTTTATACCCAATTTGCTCAGAGTTTTATCATGATGGATGTTGAATTTCATCAAATTCATCTTCTGCATCTATTAAGATGATCACATGGGTTTTCTCCTTCATTCTGTTGATATGTTGCATCACCTTTATTGGCTTGCTAATGTTGAATAATTATTGCATCCCTGGGATGAGTACCACTTGATCATGGTAAATAACATTATAATGTGCTGTTGGATTCAGTTTGCTAGCATTTTATCAAGGATTTTTGCATCTATGCTCATCAAGGACATTGGCCTGAAGTTTTATTTTTTTGTTGTGTCCTTATCTGGTTTGGGTAGCAAGGTAACACAGGTCTCACAGAATCAATTTGAAAGAATTCTTTCCTCTTCAATGTTTTGTGTACTTTAAGAATTAGTATTAGTTTTTCTATAAGTGCTTTTTTAGAATTCAGTAGTGAAGCCATCTGGTCCTGGGTTTGTCTTTGATAGGAGACTTTTTATTACTGACTTGAACTCATTATTGGTCTGTTAATTTTTATTATTTTAAAAAATTAATGAACATACATATTCTTTTTTAAAAAGAATAAAGATGGTTACAGCAAGGCTCAGCAAAATAATTATATAACCAGAGTTTAGCAAATTTTTATAACTTTAATAAACAGATAGTAGACAAACATTAGAGTTTGTAGCTCTCACTTTCAGACCTCTCTCTACTTTTTCAGTCACTTCCAGGTGACATCTCTATATACTATTTGCATAGGCCTACTTTTTATTGTTTAGATATGAAGTGTCCCCCAAAAGCTCATGTGTAAAACAATGAAAGAATGTTAAGAGGTGAGATGATTAGATTATAAGAGTCTTAACCTTAATCAGTGTGTTAATCCCCTGAATGGTATTAACTGGGTGGCAACCCTAGGCAGTTATTGTGTGGCTAAAGGAAGTAGGTTTCTAGGGGGGTGCTTTTAGGGTATATATTTTGTCCCTGGAGACCAGATAATCTCTCTCTGCTTCCACGCTGCCACATCTTGAGCTGCTGTCTTCTGCCAAACACTTTCACCATGATGCTCTGCCACACTTTGGGCCCCGAGGAATGGTGCCTGTCATCTATGACCTGAGACCTCTGAAACTGTGAGCCCCCAAATAAACTTTTCCTCCTTTAATGAGGAAAATTTTTCAGCTCTTTTGGTCATAGCACCAAAAAAAGCTGACTAAACATTACTTCTCATCAAGTTGACTACTTATTATCATTCAAGTATTAGTTGTAGCAGTTCAGCATGTTATCCCTACAACATGTATTTCCATTGAATACTATCATCTCTTAAGACCTCAAAGAATGGATATTAGAAATTCAGATAGTTAATAAACAATGAGAACAATAGTTAGTTCCCAAAGGATTTCAAATTTGTGTTCAGGCATAGTTACCTACTCAATAGACCGGCATCAGTTCCAACAGTAGATGTTGCTAGATTTTTTTAGATGATGCTTCAACAGAAATGAATGGTAGCCTTTGTTAGAGTGGCTCAATTACAATTATATAACTGCTAAATTATAATAAATTCCACTCAGGGAATGGCTCCATTCCTTTTCCAAAGCAATATTTTCATAATGCAATTTCCTGGAAATGGGGGAAAAAATGGTGGGAAGTGTGCCTTCCCTCATGAACATACACATCTTACTAATTAAGCCATGTGTTGTAATTTTATCTAAGCAAGCAGGAATGCACATAAAAGTGCCTAAATTTTACCATAAAATCTTGATCTAAAACATCAGCATGGAATAGAAGAGTAAATTATCACTAAGTGGAAGGTGGTAACATTAGTAGTTCAAAATTCATAGTCAGCAAAACAATGTTTACACAAACTAAGGCCCTAGGCATACCCTTCACTTGAGTGGCAGAATAGTGTGGAGCCATGCACCACACACTGAAGAACTCTGTCTGTAGACAGTTGTGACAACCAGTGAGGCAAGTATCGAGAGTCACAACATAGCATTTTTAAAAGGGATAATCATTCTTTGTGCCCATTGTAGTTCATAGCCTAAAAGCAATACTGCTTTGAAAATGCTGCAGTTTCTGTGGCAATCTCTGCTGGTCCTTTGAACTTCTTTAGCTCTTATCACTCTGGGAATTTCACTGGAGATTTCCAAGGAGCCAGCTACAAAACCCAGAGTTGTTCAAAGTTGTCACCACAAATTTCCATAGGTTATCCAGAAATTGTCAATAATGGAAGAAAGTAACGGCGAGAAACAGCTGTACCCTGAGACCAGACCGACCTGGTGGTCTGGCAGGACAAGTAGGCAGGGACTGGGGACATCTAGGCAACAGAAACAATAAGAAGTCAGGTGGCAAGTGGACACAGCTGGGAGCTTCATGAAGAACTAGAGAGCTCCTGGGATCCAAAAGCACCTTTTCTCTGTGGAGTGGGGTGTGGCAGTGATATACCCAGGGCTAAATACATATATTGGCCCTGTACTCAATTCTTCATGTGTGTTCACCTCTGAAGGCCACAGTAAGGGTTTGAGACACAGCACAATGTGTATTAATAGAAAAAAAGACCGGGAAAATGATCTAGAGAAAAGAGATGGGGGAGACAAGGTAGTTGTTTGTGAGGGTAGCAAAGAAGAAAAGGAATGCCTAATAGGACTAGATCTTAATTCAAAAATAGTGTAGATTAAATAGGACTATATTGAAAGGTCCATGAATAGTCTAAGCCTTTTTCCTTTAAAAAAAATATTGCTTTCTCTGACATTCTGGATTGATGAGCTGATGTTTCTTGCTTCTCTCATTTTCCTCAGTCTAGAAGTCCTGTGAAAATAACAAAAGCCTGTTAGAACTATATGTAAAATAAAAAATGATTAGACTCTGTAAACAAATAAAGGTCTCTTTTCCCCTTTTTTTCTCTTTGTATTTCTAGCTCCTTTTTACTTTTTGATTCTTAACTATGGTCTCTATGCTTGAAATACTGACTTGTTATAGGATGCATTAGTGTGTCAATCTTCTTGTTCATTTCCTCTACCAATTTTAGTTCTGAATTAAATGAAGACTTTCAAATGAAAATGGGGGTTTTGATACTTCTCTATGAGTCAAGATGTACCTGAAGTAACTCTTTCTTATGAAGTGTGATGATAAAAGTAGTAGTATTAGCTCACAATCTGAATTGTCAAGAAAGCAAACACATTATTCAAGGTAAACGAACCTTATAGGGGCTCTTGAATGTCAATGGTATGCATGGAGAGTTTCCTTGTGTAAATAGATTTTTCAACCTGCCTCATGTGGGATATTCTGACTATATGTGACAGATATTATACAAAGGTATACTTCCTTAAAAAAAGTTATATTGTTTCTCTCAAAGTCCAAGAAATTTTTTTAAGTATATATGTAATCCTTACACTCAAAGATTCACAGTCTTACTTGAGTGATAAAACTTACCTTCAAGTACTCAACAAGGTGAGAGAGCATGGATAAATGTCAAAACTGGCAAGAAACTGAGGGAGCTACTGACTTCCTGGTATGGTCAGTGGATATTTCTTTGAGGAGACATCATTTGGGATCTATCTTCACAGGACAAATACTTGTTTCTAAGGTAAACAAAACCCATAATGCTTTCTTGGAGGAAGAGAGTCCAGCTATAATCAGATTACAGTTAATATTTGGTAATCCATAGCTTGGTGTTGCTATGAAGAAGTGGTGTAAGTGAGTCTGAAAACTAGATGATGCATGAAGTTTTTTTATGTACTACTTTATCCTGTAGATGACAGCAGACCATTGTAGCTTCTTTGCCACATTTGACAAACTTTTCCAAAGAATTAAAACACAATTTAAAAAGTTAAAAACACAATTTTTAGCTCTGTACCTAATTACCATCTACCTTCACTCTTTTTACAAGTCTTTGTACATTTGACCAATCTCCAGAAATATGGTCATAGCAGAGTGGTCCTAGACCTCTCATGAGAGATTTAGGCACTGATAGAAAGATTCTTCAGTCCACAAGAGGCCACTTATTTTATACTTGATTTTATTTCCAAAATGTGGCTAGTATTTTTCACTACACTCAAATGACATAGAAACCAATCAACCAGTAAAATATTTCCCAACTCTAGAAATATTCAGTAAAAGGGACTTTATCTTGAACATTCCAGGAAAACATAATAAAACTTTCATATAAGAATTTATAGCATGATTGATAGCATCACTTTTGTCTCATGAAATTCTCAGTATCATATGAAAGTTCAAAAACAAATGAGAAGCCTTCACAATCTAGTAAATCTAGTCACCTTGCAAAGTAGAGTTTTATGGCTTTGAAGAAGGATGAGGTGGTGGGAAGTGCAACTGTTTGAACTGGTTCCGTGATATCTCTGATATTCCACAGAAGACCATGAAAGACAAATTATCCTCACTTCCTGAGCATTATTGGGTCAGAAGGTAAGTTCAAAAAGTTTATTGAAGAATATAATTATTATAAGTATGTGCTCAAAGAAATGAATTTCTTTTTAAACTATATACACAAACAATGGTTTTATTTTCGTCACACTCTTGGCTCTTGTCTATCAATGACTATAAATGGATTGAACCAAAGCTTCAGAAAGATAGTGACAGTGAGAAGATCTGAGTGCCAGATAGATTATAAACTTCTGTAATTGGAAATAAAATGAATACCAAAAAAAAAAAAAAACTAAGACCAGAACTTCATAAAGCTCATAAATGACAAATTATCATTTTATTTTCAGTCTATGATCTCTTCCAAGTACAAAAAGTCATTATCAATATAACCCTAATGAAAGTTTACAAAACAAAAATTTGAAAACTTTTCTGAAATGAAAATTGGCAGCAAAAATCAGAGCATATCCATGGTTTTCCTGCCTCCGTGCTCTTATCTATTGATACACATTCTGATTTTCTGTATTTACTCTTTTTTTTTTGACTGCTCATATGTTTAACCTGTTTCTTCATCTGAACACTGTATGGTAAATTTCTCCTTTCTTCTCCATTTGCTACTTGAAAATAAAGAGCTTGCTGTTGCAAATATTTCACAAAGATTTTTATACTTCCTAAAATGTATAACTGACAGTAGAAACAAGACAGATGTTAAAGGTTATCACAATTATATTGATTTTCATTTTATTTCCATTAGCAACTTTTTTGTTAACTTATCAAATTATGCATTGTTACCTTGACCCATTTTTTAGATGTCTCAATGGATCTGAAAGGCAGTAATTTGGGACTTAAAATTTGAACTTTCAGTTGCTATATTTTTAGTACAACCTAAAGGTGTTCACAGGAAAATGTGAATCTAGACTAGACAATAAGAGTTGTTTCATAAAAGCACCCACGTTTCTGGTTCACAAATCTTTTCATCTTTAATTTTTCCTGCAAGAATATTGTTAGCTAATATTTTTAACTACTTACTTACTCATGGCCAATGGATTATTTTTTTATTAGTGGGTTTTTAAATTCTATCTCTCTGCTAAGCTGTAAGAATGAAAAAAATTTCAAATTGTGTGTGCTACTTTAACTTCAAAACATAAATGTAAATTTCTCTTTTTTTACATTTCTTTATTATAATTTGGAGCCCAAAAGTTTCAGACAGTGAACATGGTATTCCAATTCCTAAAAGAAATTTTTGAGATTCAGGAATCATGAACCATGCCTAAGTTCTTGGAAACTATGTGTCTGCTATGGAGGCTGCTGGCTCCTGTGAATGGAAAAAAGTGCCACCGAGAATTTCAACCAACATGAAGCAACTGTTCCAAAGAATGTGGCTTAAGATTTTCAAAGACAAGTCAGACAGTTAATGCATGCAGCTGTACTAGAAGGTGACCAAGAATAAGAATAGATGAATCACACAACAAATGCATTATTACAAGGCAGGTCTGGGTTGTCAAGATGAAATTAAAAGTTTTATATTTTTACCTGAAGAGCATTTATATTTCAAGAGAAACAAAGAGTAATATAGACAAACAACAAATTTTAAAATGAGCATCCGTAAATAAAGTGGTGAGTAAGCTGATGCCCAAAATCAAAGGAGTTAAAGATTATCAAAGTTACCTTGACAACATGAAATACCTAAATCCTGTATGTTCTTTTAAGGATAGCACATATGACAATTTTAAATCACACTAAAATTCAACTACAAAATTCTTCCAGAATAAATTAGCTTCCAAAAATCAAACATTTTCAGAGAGCCTATAAAAAAAAGATAAGTGTGAAGTGTAGGCCTTCTGTGGAATCACCAAAATCTCTTAGCTCTTTATTCTTCTAAAAAGTTTCTCTACCGAAATATAATTTAGAGAACATGCAGAAAATAAATTTAGGACGGGCCAAAAAAGTAAGAGGCCTGAAGTTCCAATGACAATTTAAAGAATGTATGTCATTCAACTTCAACCTATCTCTTCTTGGTGAACGCATCTCATTATTTGCTCAGGAAATGAGTCTTGACCAATATCATTGTGAGCTACTTATATAAATTAAATATGCTACTTCTATAGAAAACTTTAGGTCAGCAGCAGATGTTGGTAAATTCCTACAGAAATGCATGCCCAGAGAATGTTGTTTTTTTTTTTTTTTTTTTTTCTAAATGGCAGAAATCTGCTAGCTATTCCTGCCTTATCTGCAACAGCTGAGCAATCTTTCAGTGCCACGCGGAGACGGAAAACTTGGCTCAGATATAGCGTGGACAAGCTTGCCTTAATCACATTGCTCTTTTACATGTGCACAAGGACATCAACATTGACAGTACAGAGTAAAGCAGCCATTTGCTGAAAACAACTGTCAACGTTGTCAAGTTTTTGGAACCTCTTATAATGTGATTTGTATGACAAATCTTGTGGCATTTTGTTTGTCAGCAACAGTAGTGAATTTCCATGTATCTGGAAAGGAAGGAGAACTGTTCATAAGTGGATTGCGTTTCTTTACACAGACTGTATTAAAGGAAAACAGTTATTAATTTTAAAATGACAGATTTCAAATAGAACTAGAATCTTGAAGCGGAATTTCAGTTCGAATATCACATGAGAGTATGTCCCCTCTTCGGCTCCAACCTTGAAAATCTACAGTAGTCTCTCAATCTTCCTTTGTTGCTCTAAGTTTTGAAAAGTGTTGCCATAAAATTATGGACCTTTCCCGAGGCTTGAATCTACATCAGTAATTAGTAAAGTGTGTTGTAAGTGACAATAGTAGGACCAGTCCTTTCCTCAAGAATTAGGTGTGTATGGCCATAAAGCTCATAAAAGATGGTTGTACTAAATTATACATAGCCTACCGTACACACCAGTGTTATTTAACAACGTTCCTATTAAGAAATGATGACAGAGACCTTATGGCTCATTACGTTTTCAATATTTCCCTATTTCTACTCTGTGATGCATTTTTCATACAGCTCTTCCTTAATGTGCTTCATTGGTCTGTCCTCAGCCAAGGTCCTCCTCCATGTGGGTGGAGTCAGCTCAGACATGCTTATGCAACAGACCAGGAATACTCCCTCTGTGCAGATGCCAAAATGCCCTTGGATGCCTGATACTAGAATACCAACCCAGCCAAGAAAATCTCAGGTTCCTCACCTCTACACTAGTTATGGTTTCTTTAGAACAGATTTGCCAAAATCTATTGAGAAAAATCTTTTTATGCTTTCTTCCACATGGATCTGGTTAGAAAAATCCCAGAAATATATTCCTTTGGGATTCTTTTCCCCTCTCCTCAAAAGTATGCTCAACATAATACTTAGGACCACTCTTATAAATTAGGAACTTGATGGTGTTTTAATAAGCTGAATTGAAAATGATGGATATAATTGAGACACACTCTTATCATTGAAGGTCAAATGCTTTGCTTCAAATCCATTACACCCAGCTATCCCTCTTTTCTTTCTTCCTTTTATTTTTCTGGCAAAGTACTGAATGAGGTGCCCAGAATACCCTTAGAAATAGAATGCAAGCTATCAATGCAAGCTACAGAAGTAATTATAAATTTTCTAATAGCTATACCAAAAAAAAAGTTAACAAAAAGAGATAAAATTAGTTTCAATAATATTTTATTAACCCAATAGGATCCATAATGCAATATAAACAATATTAAAGATTAGCAATAAGATATTTTGTATTCCTTTTTCTTTGCTCTAAATCTTGGAAATATGGTATGTGTTTTACACATATAGTATATCTCAGATAGTAGGTACATTTCCAGGGTTCTGTAGCCCCATGTGGCTAGCTGCTATCATGTGAAACAGCAGAGTTCCAGAGGCTTTATTCTAGTGCTGCTTTATCCACATGCTTACATCACTTCAGGTAAATTTCTATTCAGTCTCACATTCCCTGTCTTTTAAAGGATTTTTAATAACTTCTTCCCTATTTAATTTGTGAGTAGTTCGTGATGAGCACATGGAAAAGCACACATAGTTTGAAAATTAGAAAGTTCTCTCCAGGCTAAAATTCTTGTTGCCATTTCCACTTTAGTTCCCCAAAATTCCTTCATTTTCCTTTCTTAAAAAAATGTTTAAGTTACTAGCTGCTGGTTAAAATCGTATTTGGGAACACTAGAAGATTTTTTTTAATTACTGCTAAATACTTACAGTGTTCAGTCTTCCCCAACTTTCAAGAGCAATTTGTCTTCATAAAATCATCTTGCCTTTTCTGTGACAGTCAATATTTCTAAAGACACATTCCATGTTTTTGACCCCTTCCCATCTTCTAGTTCTACTCTGATGACTCTAGACTAGAACTCAGGTATGTGTCAAAGATGGGTAGAGATTAAAAGGCAGGACTTCTATACCTAGATTTATATCAGATATCCAGCTTTTTCCTGTTTATAAAATAATTAAAATTAATACATCTATATGTATTGAAATATATATGTTTATATATATGTATATATATATTGAAAAAAAAATATATGTTGAAAAAAATATATGTATATATATTTCCCTACAGTCCTCTTCTTCACCCTATGTGGTCTCCTTTCTGAGTGACTATAGCAACCTTGGCTCTTTTATTTTTTTCTTTTTAGTTATACATGACAGTAGGGTTTATTCTGACATATTTATACAAAAAAAATGGAGTATATCTTATTCTAATTCAATCTAAAGCTGTTCACAGGAAAATATGAATCTAGATGAGAAAGTAAAGTTTTGTGAACACAACCACCTTTTGTAGCTCATCTCTTTTCTTCCTTCATTTTTCCTAAAATGGTTTTCAGCTAACACTTTTAGCTAATTACTTGCTCATGGGTAGGAAATCCTACCTTAGGATACTATAGTTCCATTATTTAAATTCTGAAAAACTCCTTTGCCATGCAGTGGTTCTTAGTGGCTATTTTCCTCCCAATTTTTTCAAATTCATAGCCATAGTGTTCCTTCTCTTGTTCCTGACTTCTCAACCTCTTTACCAAGTGTTTTTATACTAAAGCTTTATTTTATGTATTTATTCTTATGTGGTGCTGATGATTGAACCCAGTGCCTTAAACATGTGAGGCAAGCATTCTACCACTGATCTGCAATCCCTGTCCTAAAGCTCAATTTTAACTAACCCCTTTCCTTTCTCTACCTTTCCTCTCACATTTACCTTGAACTCACTGCCTAGGAGACTCTTAAGTTGGCTGTAACAAAAGAGCTTTGAACTTTTTGTTGGTTTTCCAACAACTGTTGTCCTATATCCTGCAAGGATATAAGGTTAAAGAACTTTTAAATTTAACACAGTCATAAAACAGCTAAACAAATCTAGCAGAATATATAAGTATCACTGGCAAGCCAGCTCACCTAGTATCCCAGAAAAACAGCAATCTCTCTGAACAGTGATCTAAACGTTGTGGGGGTTTTTTAATTCTTTTGAATAAGATTTTAATCACCCTTTCCGGTGGTGTGTCTATATACTAGCTGCAGCCACACTGATTAGAGCATCAATACCAATTGATTTTTCCAACACATGGTTGCAATGTCTATTGTATCTCATTGCACACTGTATACTATTAGTATTTAGCCAAAGCTAAGAGGGGGGAAAAAGATTTTGTTTACAGAATACATGGGTTCAAGTGAGCTTCCTAATTCCCACAAGAATATAAGAATCAGGTACTCAATGTCATACTAAATGGCTTCTTACTGTTAATGTGTTTGGTGACCTCAGCCTCAAATAATTCTCTTGTCCAGAGCCTGGGTTACTCAGCTGTATAATAACCTCTAAAGTCTCTCCTTCGCAAAGGACTCAGGATTCATGGCTTTAATTTTGCCACTGATAATATGAAAAGTATACTCCACACAGTACTGAGCAAGCATTCACTCTCAGCTCCCACTATAATGAAATTCTAATTGTTTCGAAAGTTTAGGAAGGATAAAATGGTTAATCTCCATGATGACAAAAGGAAGCCAGGAAAATAAAGTGACACACTTGAATGAACTGTGAGGAAATAAAGTGCACAACATGCGATAATGCCATGACTCCGTGTTATTGCGCATTTCTGGGCTGAAAAGATATGGCTTGATGGGTAATTTGTCATGCTGTGCAATAGAGAACAACAGTAAAGAGACTTCAGACAGAAGAAAATTACACAAATAGTAGGGTGGAAAGGTATAATTGAAGATGGCAAAAGATTGAAAGAAAGACATTTAAAATTACTGTACTGACCTACTAAATGCACTTGGGCGTGGAATCCTGGCCTCACAAGAAGAGGCATTAAATGACTGCGGGCTGTGACACTACTGCGGAGTAGTGCCAATCTCCTGAGCTCTCAGAGAAGAAAAACACCATGCACAGCCTGATGGAGCAGCCTCAACCTGCTTTCCTAATGAAAGGAGTCTGGGCTTTGGGAGGCAAACTTAGATCGGAAAAGTTTCCTGAACAAGTTTGTTAAAATTATAAATATATTTTCTTTAGTATTTTGTGGACTTAACTTTAATTTTCTGAAGTCAATAAACCGCTACTTGTACAACTATAAAATCAGGGTAATGTTGTTTTTTTTTAAATGAATCCATGCAAAAGAATTTTGCTTCTCATGTTAGGTTACATTTCTTTAAAATGGAAGAATCCTAGAGAGCAACATGGCATTGTGCAAAGCACATCCAAAGCTCTGAGAACCAGGAGACACAAGCACCACCCTGCCTCTTCTGCAGGCTCATTAATCATACAGAGCTCTGGGAAAGTCCCTTAACCTCAGGAAGTCCAGGTCCCCTTCTCTATGTAAGGGAAAGCATAGACAAGATATTTTCCCAAGACTTTGAAAAAGTCCAAAGATTCTAGGGAAAAACAGCAGATGCTCAAAAGGGCTTCTCCATAAAAGTTATTTCATTTTCCTTCCCGGGATTGCAAAGCAGGAGATGTCCCAAACAAGATTCCTTTGCAATGACTCAAGTCACTCATCTACTTTATTCCCTTAAATTAAATATGCCTCCTATCATGTTAAGATGGTTACACGAGAAATAAAATCGTTTGAGGCATGAGTTAATTATAAAGATCTTTCCATTTCTTACACATAACCATATAATCATAACTTATCTTTATAAAATTAATTCTTAATGACAATAAAACACTTAATGACATTTTTTAAAAAAGAAAAAAGAGGATGCTATCCATGATGACAATACTAAGTGAAAAATGAAGTGGTATCATTTTTCAGTTCTCATTATCATTATCATGTCCACATAGCTTACTCCAGGAAGAAGAAACTTCCAGGTTATAATAGATGTGATGCTCCATGAGCCACTCAAAAATATATTCCAATGGGAAATGTCTCAAATACATTACAGGTAGGGCAAAAAAGTGTAAGCAATATTTATAATAAATAAAAAAGGATTTCCATTTTTAAAATTTTTTGTCATCTGAAGAAAGTTAAGTAAGATAAATGAAATCATAATAAAGCCAGTCTGTCTAAATGACACTGTACGGAATACACTAAGAGGTATCAAATTAGTAAGGATAAATAAATTCAAAAGGTATCTAGGAAGACTACACATGACAGATGTGTGACAGACTATGGGGAAAACATCAAGCTATGTCTTAGCTTTAAAGGCACAGTAGACAATTAGGCTGCCCCACCAAAATCACAAATAGACTTTGGGGTTGAATTTCATCATGATATATCATCATATTGTCTTCTGTTCTTATATTCTTTCCCCCCCAAGTTAAGTGGTGTGTGTGTGTGTGTGTGTGTATTTGGAAGGGGTAGTGCTAGGACTGAATCCTGGACCCTGCACATGCTTAGCACATGCTTTCCCATGAGCTACACCCTCAACCTTTTTAATACATTTCATGCATCATATTTGCAGATCATAATGCTGATGATAGTGAGCAGCAGATACAATTGGGTATACAACTCTATCCAAAGACATTTTTTCTAATTCATTTCAGTATATGACTCTCTCAAGTGGAGAATGCATAAAACAAAGCAGACCTATATGTGATTTCTGACTAATGTCAATAAAATAATTTGTAGATTTCAATCTAAAAATTTAAAAATGATAAATCTAGAGGAAACATAAGAAAGTCACTTGAACTGGAGCTTTACACATTGGGGTTAATATTTTGAAGAATGTGGTGAGCCAAGACTCAGTCCCCAAAGACACAAACACTTACTCATGCACCAAGTAAGAGTCTTGATGACACTTAAGGTCTTTTCCTGCTCTGGGATCATACTGTGTATGAAAACACATAATTGTGCTTCAGAAAATTCTATTCAAAATAATTGGTCATATCAGAGTCAAAAACCCAGAATTCTTAAGTCTCTATAAGAAATCTAATCAGGGTCATGAAAGTTATTATTATTATTACCAATATACAAATTACCAGATCCATGTGCTGACAGTTATTAAAATTATAATAAATTTCACATTCATTTACACATTTGATGAATATTTATTAACCATCTACTATGTTCTCGATACTGTGTTAAGTAAGCATTAGGAACGGAGAGAATTAAACAGACTGTACCCTCCCAGTGTCTAGTGGAGAGAATAAATAGTAGAATGAGTAAGATGAAGGGTGAGGACAGTTAAGATGGGACAAATACAGGGAACTGTGATGCCACAGAAAGGATCTGTGAAATCTCCAAGGTGCAGCTAAGACCTAAGAATGAGTAAGGTAGCTGTTTTATGCACTGTGCCTCTACTTCTGTGTCTTGGCACGTAATGCCTTCATTCCTGCAATGCCCTTCCTTCCTCCTCACTGCTTCTCATCCTCTTGGATTCAGTTTCAGCAGCACACTGCAAAGAATTCTTCCTTCACCTGCACTAGTTGGGAGTAGATGCCTCTCCTTCCGTACTGTTCATTGAACCATACATCTAAATCCACTGGTTCAGCATAATCTCAGTCTCTTGGACTAATAAAATCAAAGAAAAGTTTTCTTGGAAGCTTCTGGGAAGGTTTTTCTAGCTCTTCTATAAAGCCTCCTGATAGCCATCTCCCACCCAGCCATGGCTGAAACTGATCCCCAGAGAGGGCAAACAATGAAAGGAAAACTAAGTCCAAACTACTGGGTTAAACTGACCCTGAATCCACCCTCCCTCTGGACTTTCAGTGGAGTGAGGCAACAAATTTGCTTTTAACTAAAGCCATTTGGACTTGTGTTTTCTATTACCTGCAGGGAAGAACATAGTGTGTAATAAAACATTATGGGTGGAAAAACATGTCTTTTTTCGTCCAATACACTTTTTAGCACATAGCAGCTACTTAAAAAAAAAATCCTGAATAATTGAACTGGGTAATTCAAAGAAAGTATCTGTACCTCAATAAAATTGAAAAATATTTCAGTTTTTCAACCAAGATATATTCAAAACTATATTCAGAAAGTCTGACATTCTTTAGAGATTTTCCTATACTATAAAGAAAATAAATATCATCTTGTTTTGTTTCAAGCCGCCTCTTTCAGTATCTTCCACATTTCCCCACTATCTCCCTCAAGCTAAAAAGCACTTCCTCTCACTCTCCAGTGACTAGAGGGCTTCTATTTCTCTATCCAACCCCTTTCAAAATATGCTCTCCAGGGACTAGTGTTGTGGCTCAGTGATAGAGCACTTGCCTGGCATGTGTGAGGACTTGGGTTCGATTCTCAGCACCACATATAAATAAATTAATTAAAGTTTTTAAAGAAACATGCTATCCAGAGAGAGCTAGTAAGACTATTCACAGTATAGTCTAATGATACAATTTAAATTACGTGTTATAATTTTTAGAGATATTTGCAAAATCCAAAGATTTTAATCTCGAAGTATGCAACTTCAGGTATCAGCAAGCAGATAAGTGGGCACTTGAGGAGCTTCCAGCTGACTCGGTGGTCATAAAACAGCAGAAAGAGATGATTGATTTCCCTCTACACAAGGGCAACTCCAGATATTGTCATCCATGGCCAGCCCAATGGCATGACAGGGTCCTTTCTTGTTCCTTTTTCTTAAAAGCGAATACATTCACTTACCAATGAACAATGTTCACCAAGGGATATTCCTACCTCTAAGAAGTTGTGGTTGTAGACTTTATCAGTGGATAAGATTTAACACCATGTGTTCTGTGTCCCATTTGGAACCAACTTCACAATTATAGTAAGTGTCTGTATTAGAAACACCTCTGCCTCCAAATCCTATCAGCAAATTATAAATAGTGCTTGGTTTTTTACAAAAATGGGCAAACTCAGGATTCTTTGTTCTAGATCCTAAATACAGATGAAAACTAAACTCTCAAATGAAGTAGATATCCCAACATAAATTCTCTAGTCTCTCTTGGATGCAGTGGTACATGCCTGTAATTCCAACGGCTTGAGAGGCTGAGGTAGTAGGATTGAGAGTTCAAAGCCAGCCTCTCAAAAAAAGTAAAGTACTAAGCATCTCAGTGAGACCTTGTCTCTAAATAAAATACAAAATAGGGCTGGAATATGGCTCAGTGGTTGAGTGGCCCTGAGTTCAATCCCCAGTACCCAAAAAAAAAAAAAAAAAAAAAAAAAAATCTCTAGTCTTAAGCAACTACAAACTGATTTGGCTACAGTTTTTTGAATCAGGCATTCCAGAGCCACCTTTATTGCCAAACATAAAAGCATCCCACTGCACACCTCAACAGAATTGCTTGTACACCCTTAATGTCTTTTCAAGTAATTTTATGCAGTCAGCACCCTATACATTAGGAAAAGAATGGACATGTGCCCTATGGATTACTTATAATAGCAATGAACCTTCATAATCAGACCCATTCCTTAATTTTGCTTACTTTTTTTTATGCAGCTGCATTAATACTACATTGTCAGACAAAGACAAGGATGAACATGAGACATGAGACCTTAGTTTAAAAAAAAAAGCAGAAGAAAACAATACAGCCTTCCAAGGAGCAAGTGCTGAGCTTGTGAAAAAAAACCAGCTCTCATTTTATTAAATAATAGTGTTCCTGCAGGGATGTCTGAAGTATTCTGCAAGGCTAATTAGGACAGATCAATGTACACTTACCTCTTCAGAAGGCTGAAAGGTGTGTAGTGACTATGTGTCATTAAAAATTTACTTGACCATGGGCATCAGATGTCCATGAGAGAATGACCCTGGTGAGCACTCTAAGTTTCCATTTTACTTATGTCATCCTCAATGTATCAAAAATGCCATAGACACCATTGCTATAATCTAGGCTCATAGCAGCTGATGTGCTATATATGTTTGAGAGGGTGGTATCAATTAACTATATTATCTATAAAGCCATACTTGCAATTACTACCACTTCACAATTTATCATTAACACATTTGGCAGATTTTTTTCCAAAGTAACATTTATTTAAAGGTTAATCAAAATTCTTAGAACAGCATTTATTATAATGTGATTTTTGATAATTGACTAAATCAGTGGCTCTTAAGAAAACACCCTTGTCTCAGTCCTGCTCAGTATACACCACAGTGCCATTTGGGGAAAAGAAATACATATTAGAAATGTTCATTTCAGACCTCGTCATGGAAGATCATATATTAATGTAATCAGGTGGTACATTTACATGCTCATTAGTAATCCATCATTAGTCCAAATGCTCACTATTAGGAATAAATGTACAACGAGTTATTCAGAATACCCAGAAATAGTATTTCTTATTTAAACATTCAGAATAAGCTGACTGAAATAAGTGCACACCTTGAATTTGAACTTTCAAGGAACATCACAGAAGTCAATCAGTTATGTCAGGACACTCTTCCATAATAATCTCAATTATAAAATTCCTGCCCCTCCCTAACATAGGAGATGGGGGTAGTTCAAACAGAAATCTCTCTAATTCACTGTAACTGCAAAAATTCCTGATGAAATGTGTGTTTAAATTTTATGCTTTAATACATAGCATGCCACTAAAACCACATTAGTTATGCTTTATGCTGTTTAATCATATGTCAAAATCTGTAAAATCTGTTCTTGCATGCTAAGGTAATTTAACTGCAATTAATCAATCAAGAAAATAAATAAAATATAATAAGTGCCGAATAATATAACTCCTTTAAAACAAACCACTATCTACACGTTTGTTCTAAAAACTCTTAACAACCTCACAGAAGGAAAACACAATAAAAATTAGACTTTGCTGAATATTTCTCTCATTAGTAACTTGCTCTAAACATACAAATGGTTTACAGAGGGCTTTGATATGATCTGATTTTCCAACCAAAATGTGAGCAACTTGAGAGTCAGGCTTTTTAAAATTTTTTATGCTCTGTACCTAATACAATGCCTTAATCCTCATGGGTGCTCAGTTTGTTGAATGAAAGAATTGAGTGATTCAAATATTTACAAAGTAGATTCTTTTGCCATAGAGGTTAAGACTTATGAGAAGAACATGTTTTTTTCTTCTGGCAATAATTATATTTTATTGGTATTTAACCAAAGATAGTTACACTCTTCATAGCTTCTTTCATAGATCCATGTAAGAATCCACAGGGCAGGTTGGTAGATATGTTTGTATTTGTTCCTCCAAATGAAGATTTTGTCCAACTATGTAATTTAACAGTTTGATGATTATAGTTTTGGACTAAGACTAGGGAGGACAGTTATAAGTCCTCCAGTCAGCAAGAACTTATTAAGCACCAACAGAAAAACCCATACTAAATTAGCAAACAAAAGTACACTGGAGAAGTTAAAAACATGCTCTGCCTTCCAGACTTTAAATCAGAGAAGGCATGTACATGTCCATTCCACAAGCATCTCTGAGTACACCCTGCTTCATGCGTGGCACTAAAGAGGCAGGACAGCCAGCAAGTCTCAGTTCTCCTCAAAGAGCTAACAAAAGAAATTAATGAGTAACTGTATATCAAGAAAAAGTCATGATATCACTGAAAAATTGCAAACTAATTCCCATGGGAAACTCAAGAGAGAAAACTGATGAACTCATGGAAGTCTTAAAGAAGCAAATAGCATAAAAACAGCTCCAGAATTTCCTAGATAAGATAAATTAGAGCATTCACTAGAGATGAGGGAATTGAAAGTAAGGGTCCAAAAGTTTTCAGAATAAGTTGTTTATTTGCTTGAAGATGACTTAACATAGCTATTCTTCTCATCAAATTAGTTCTGGTGACATAAAATAATAACTTCTGAATTAATGCCCACCCCATTCAAAGAACCCTGGAAGACTTTCCCTTTCAAGGTTCCTGATGGTAACTATTGATGAGGTATCTCACAGCTGAAAGCATCCCAAACACATTACAACAAAGGAGAGTTGCCCTTCCTGCCCACTCCATTGTCCACTGCTGTGCTGTGCAACACAGAAGCCCTGGCCACATGCAGCTACTGAACACCAGAAACATGACCAGTCCAAACTGAATCGTACTATAATTGTAAAATGCATACTAGACTTCAAAGACTTTCAAAAAAGAATGCAAAATATTTCAATAATTTTGATATTAACATCTATTGATATAATGGGATTTGGATATTATTGACTGAAATACAAATATTATTACATTATTTTCATGCATGTCCTTTTACTGTAGATACTAGAAAAATTAAAATTAATTTTATGACTCACATTACATTTCTAATGAACAATGCTAGTCTAAATGCACTGCAAAAAAAAAAAAAAGATTAACTTTTTAAAGTATCCCATACCATTCAGCAATGTGAGCTGATGCCTTAATACAATTCTCTGATATAAAACTTAACATAATAAACCATTCAATGCATACTGCCCCAAAGTTCTGAAAAACAAGAACATTTGTCCTGGCTCCCTGGGGTCTCCAGCCCCACTCTGATCTCATAATAGGGACATCATTTCTTATGATTCCCTTTTCCTCTGAATGGCAGAAAGCATGAGCCTGAAACCAAGTTATTCAACAACTGAATTTGGCTAGAGGGTCTTAGTGTTCTGGTTTAGTTTTACACTGTCCCCTTTTTTATTGTTTGCCTTGGTTTTGCTTTTTTTTCTTTTTTTTGCAATCAGTGAGATGCCACACTCTTCAGAGTTTGGAAAGACTCATTTTGTCTGAGGCCTTCTTCCTTATTACAATTGTGAGCAATGATAGACATTTAGCAAAGCAGGCCAGTATGCACATTTAATATCACAAATGTGGAGCTGTCACTACCCATATCTGTTACTAAGAGTCAGCTCTGAAGTCATACAAATGGCTGGAAGTAATAAGTCATCAAATCAAGCAGAGGTCAGAGCAACTATCAGAAATACCTAAAAATCAAGCAGGTACTGGTCATTATCAGATCTGATCCTATTTTTTTAAAACCAGAGTGTAATGCAGGCATAGTGATAGCATCTAAGGATCCAAGAAAACTTAATAGATACTGAGCCCTTTTTCTAGAGAAGGGGATAATTTCTGAAACAAGGGAGCCACACCAGCCCCTAGGACGTAGTTCAGAGAAATGGCCTCCCCAGGTCTAGTGAACCATACAAATTTCAGTTGAGAATGAGCAGTAACATATAGCCGAGCTGTTGGAGCTGACCCACTATATGCACCCAACAAGGAAGAGAAAATTAAAGGCTTAAACATGCTTCTTGTTATCCAGGGACTGATGGGCTTTTCTGCAGGTAGGCGCATTAGCTTTGCTCAGGTGAACACGAGGAAGAAGAAAGATGGGGCTTATCTTTAAAAACTGGAGAGTTAAGCCAGGTATGGTGGCGCATGCCTCTAATCCCATTGGCTTGGGAGGCTGAGACATGAAGATCGAAAGTTCAAAGCCAGCCTCAGCAATGCAAGGTGCTTAGCAACTCAGTGAGTCCCTATCTATAAATAAAATTCAAAATAGGGCTGAGGATGTGGCTCAGTAGTCAAGCACCCCGAGTTCATTCCCCAGTACCCCCCCCAAAAAAAATAAAAACTGCAGAGTTATATTGATGGCTATGCAGCTCTCATTCTCAAATTAATATTTCAAAACTATTCAGGAAACTTAAAAAATCAAGCCTCTTCAGTGGGCATCTGAAATCTATGTAAAAGGCAACTGGCTTCCTATTAATTCCTATTCCTTTCCAAAAAAAATGCTTGTAACATTATTTAATAACATGGTTATACCTGCCTATCCAGGGAAAACCATGGAATATGTGGAGTGTTATGTAATCTCGAGAACATCTATTATAACTGCATCTTAAAGATATAAATAAGAATAATAAAAAAGCCAACAATTTTCTCAAATATAGAGACAGAGATAGGAGAGGACACAGAAAAGACCATGGCCATATACAAATCAGGACCACACACTCACATAAACTACCAGAAGGCAAAAAAGAGGCATTCTAAGTCAGCTAGACTTTTGACATACTCTCTAATGTTTTCTTAGAAAGGTGTTAAAGCATGTAGCACACAAATAACCAGTTTCGTTTCAGAAAATCAAATCAATATGTTAAAATGAAACCTAGTACACAGTTTGCCTCAACAACAAAAGAATGAAAGTCCCAAGATCTAATCAATGATACATGACCTGTTACATGTAAAATATCTAGAAAAAAAATTAAATATGAGTCAAGGACGAGGAGTAGAAGGAGGAAGTAAGGGAGAAGAAGGAGGAGAAGACGTGAGTCAGAACTAAGTGGCCAATTTCACAAATTATATTCATTCATTTCAAATTGGCTATTCCCCTGATGATGATAAAGGATACAAACCAAAGCTGCCTATACATACACTTTGTGATTCTGTCTCAAGGAGACTCAGACCAGGTTAAAAACTCCAAGAACATTTCCTTCCCAGGGAGCATTCTAGGAGCACACAGGTGCAGACTCAGACCCCTTCTAAGTCAATGGTGATTCTAAAGGAGGTTCTCCTGGCATTGATAAGAGAGGGTGCATTTTAAAAAGAAAAAAAAAAGAAAGAATCAATATATTTCTAGCCCACATATTATATAAGCCCATTTATTCATGGATTTGTGAAATTCAGAAACAACCTAATGAAATTTCTAAGACAACTGAGTTGTCACAATTTGACAAGAGCACAAATTCATATTGAGTGGCTTTTGTAGGGCCTCCTACTAATATCAACAAAACCCAAATACGGATTTCACCTAACATTCAGAGAAAATTCTACTTGGTTACTAGGAGGAAAAAAACGCATATAACTTAACAAAACTCACAATATATATCAATCTGTCACCAAATTAAAATGAGTTAGAGCAACAGTAATAAAACCCACTGCACCCATGTTCATCTTCACATGCAAAGGCTATTTCTAAGCAGGTCTGAGTGAAGCTTTGACTGCTCCATGCTAATGGCAGAGCGGGCCAGAGGTGAGCCAAGGCTGTGCGTAACAGAGAATTCATGGATATTTAAATTTGGAACCAATTTTCCTACTTACATTAGAGTGTGTTGTGGAAACACCAGACTCCTGATGCTTGATACATACTCATTCTTACACAATGCCTGCTTCGTATGGTTAAGGCATTTCACACAGGCACCTGTGAGCAGGACATGTCATTGGGGTAGTGATGGTGGAGTCAGTTTCATCCATTCTGTTTCTCCATTACTGCTGATGGAACCAAGTCCCTCAGACAAAAGCATGACTTGCTGGAAAGTGAGAGACATAGTAGAGACATGGTTTTTTAACTGGGGAATAGGAACAAGATATTTGCTGTTATTTGGAAATGTGCTGTTTCTCAAAGGTTCGTGTGCTGGAAATATGGTCTCCAATGTGGCAAGAAACTTAAAAAAGTGGGGCCTAATGGAAGGTGATTACGTCATGGGGCTTCACGTTCATGTATACATTAATACTGTCTTACAGGGGTAGGTCAGGTGTGGTATTAGCTCTCACAGTGGATTAGCTCTCAGAAGAGTGAATTTTTTTTTAAGTGAATTTGTCCTATTCTTCAAGCAGCCAGTTTTCTTTTAACTTTTCTGCCATGTTGAGACGCTACTAAGACTGCAGAAGCATGCTATTTGGACCCTCTAGAATCAGGAGCCAAATAAACATAAATACTTTATAAAGTACCCAGCTTTGACTATTTTGTTATAGCAACACAAAAAAGACAGTATTCCTCCATATAAATACTCTATACTAATTCCTCTTGACTAAAGATTATTACAATATATTATAATGAGCTATTCAGTTCCCTATATCCTCTACAACATTGCACTTATTTAAAAAATTAATATGAAATAATTAAAATTAGCAAAAATGTACAAATAATTGACAGAGAAGCCCTGTGGATCTTTCACTTGGTCTCTGTTTCCATATTAACATCTGTGATATCCAAACCTGGAAATTGACATTGGTACAATCTATAGAGCTTGTTCACATATCACCAGATACACATGCACTTATTTGTGTTTGTGTGTGTAGATCTCTAAGCAATTTTATCATGTTGTAGTTTTAAGTAACCATTAGCTCATGCCAAACCCTTAACTGCATCATCATAAGAATCCTACCCTTTTACGTCTACCCCTACTACATCCCCTGCCCTCTCCCTTGCCCCTGAAAACCACTAATCAGTTCACCATCTCTATGATTATGTTACCTCATAAGAATTATATGAATGGAATCATTCAATAAGGTATTCTCTTAAGGTAAGTATTTTTCACTCAACATATTTTCTTTGAGGTTCATCTAAGTTGTTGCCCATAACAACAGTTCATTTTTCTTTATTGCTGAGTAGTATTCTACTATGTAACTAAATCACTCTCTATTTAATCATTCACTCATTGATAGACATTTGGATATTTCCAGGTTTTGGTTATTACAAATAAATTTGCTAACCAAGAATAAAAACAGGGCAAGGATTGTGGCTCAGTGGTAGAATGCTCGCCTAGGACATGTGAGGTACTGGGTTTCATCCTCAGCACTACATAAAAATAAATAAATAAATAAATAAACAAATAAGTTATTGTGTCCATCTACAACTAAAAAAAATATTTTAAAAAAGCAGCAGTAAATGTTGGCGAGGATGTGGGGGAAAGGGTACACTCATGCATTGCTGGTGGGACTGCAAATTGATACAATCACCTTAGAAAGCAATATGGAGATTCCTTTAAAAACTAGGAATGGGACCACCATTTGACCCAGTTATAACTCTCCTTGGTATATAACCAAAGGACTTAAAATCAGCATACTACAGTTAGGCAGCCACATCAACATTTATAGCAGCCCAATTCACATTAGCTAAGCTATAGAGCCAACTTAGGTGCCCTTCAATAGAGGAATGGATAAAGAAACTGTGTATGTAGACACAATGGAATATTACTTAGCTCTAAGAAAAGAATGACTTCATGACTTTTTCTGGTAAATGGATGCATCTGGAGATTATCATGCTAAGTGAAATAAGCTAGTCCCAAAAAACCAAAGATCAAATTTTCTCTCTGATATGCAGATGCTAATACACAAGGGGAAGAGAAAGGAAGAACAGAAGTTCAGTGGATTAAACAAAAGGGAATGCAGGTGAGGTAGAGGAATAGGAAAGACAGTGAAATGAATCAGACATAACTTTCCTATGTTTATATATGAATACACCACAGTGAAACTCCACATATGTACAACCACAAGAATACTATCCTAATTAGAATAAGTTATCCTCCATGTATTTATAATATGTCCAAATATACTCTACAGTCTACTGTCATGTATATCTAAAAAGGACAAATTTTTTAAAAAAAGACACACAGTTCTGGAAACTACCACTTGAAGCAGTGCAAGCTGCAATGAATAAGGTAGAGTTACCACCATCAAAAATCCAAATAATAATAATAAAATCTGGACACACACACACACAAAAAGAAAAGTTGTTATGAACATTCACATGCAAGTTTGTCTGTGAAAATAAACTTGCAAGATTTTTTTTTAAGGGGAAAGAGAGTGTCTTCTTCACTATGGTATCTACCCCCACACTGTAGGACACATAGTAGTTAATCAAAATATCTGTTCAAGAAATGAATGAATGAGCCACCAAATTGACTCTAAGTCCAGAAAATAAAATTGGATCATCTGGTAGGAAAGTTAGGTGGGAGGGAAAATGCCACCACATGGTTCTACAAGCTGTACTGACAGTTGCAAAACTGCAGTGGGGAGGGCTGGAGCTGGAGTTCGGGGGTAGAACACTTGCCTAGAATGCATGAGGCCCTGGGTTCAAATCCCAGGAACAAACCCCCTTACCCCTGCAAAAGGAGAAAGGAGAGAATAAAGGAAAGAAAAAGAAAACTACAGCAGTTTATTCAAGGGGGTTTTCTACACACACTACAGTCAAATGTTTTAAAATTCATTTCAATTATTGAACTTCCTATTAAGATACTGATTGGATAAATAAGGTATTGCTGAACTTTTTTGGAAACAACTTGGAGAGACTTCTTATTCTAGCCCAGATGAACTGACAGAGGGATGGGACAAAACTTCCTTCTTAAAACTACCAAACAAACAAACAAAAAAGGAAGGAAGGAAGAAGGAAATAAAATGCACAATACAATGGTTTTCAAGACATAGGTCAACAGGCCATGAGGGACAGTGATTCCTGAGGAATGAAAAGCCAAGAGGTGAACCCTTCCATCGCCCCAGAACACAGCCTTGAGGGCTTCTCAACAGCAGCATGGGGAGGACACCCAACTCAGGGGAGCCAAAGGCTCTGAGTTCAGGAAACAGAAATGAAAGTATCAAAGAAAGTGGCCAGAGTTTGCAGGACAAAGTCCCCGGGAGGAAAGACATGAAGCACAGAGAGTACCCTAAGAATTTAGCAGATACTAATCTGGGCATGTGCATGTAGAAACTACCCAAGCCTGGGAATAAAACATTTTTAAAGAATTACAGAGGAAACTGTGCATGGCATTAATACAGGGCTGGGAATAAACCTTTTGCCATTAGTTACAATGGAAAATTTCATGACTTCTGTGTTGTTGGTAAGAATCTCAACAGTGGGCAATAATTCACCCTGAACCATGCACTGCTCTGGTCTCCCCTAAGATTTTAATTCCTAAAAATTGAAAGCAAAATGAGCCAAATGATTCTGTGTAGCTACCTGGTAACATAATCATACCAAAAAAGAACAATTCCATATAGTTGAAAATCACAGAAATATGTACATTCCTATGAGGGGAGAGAATTCTACACAAGGTATATGTACATTCCTACTGATGGTGGTCTTCTTGGTATTATTATTCTGAGCCTGTTGTAAATGTATTATCACTTAAAGCTAATAAGCATACTAGTATTATTAAGAATTGGAATTGTCAGTTTAGAAGAAAGGGCAAATGGATAGAGGATTTATGATTAAATTAAAACCTGTTGTCCTTGATGTGTATTAAATTTAAGTGTTCCTATGGATGTCTATGTATTTTGTCTTAAAAAAAATTGCAAGTTCAAAGTCAGCCTCAGCAATTTAGTGAGGCCCTAAGAACTTAACAAGGCTCTGTCCCAAAATTAAAGAAAAACAAACATAAAAAAGAGAGCTGAGTATTCGACTCAGTGGTTAAGCATCCTTGGGTTCAATTCCTAGCACCAAAAAAAAAAAAAAAAAATTAAAAGAACATATATTCTAGCTCTTTCCTTTGAAAAGACCTAGACTAAGGGCCATGTGAGTAAAAATGAGCTCTCCTAATTTCAAGAACATAGTTTTTAAGTACAATTTCCAAGACAAAATTCATAAAAAAAAGAAATACAACTTCTTAGAAAATTGCCTGCTTCCAGATTTGGAAAGGAAAAGTCCAAGATAAGCCTGTTAAATTTTGTCATATCATTATCATGGAAATTTTCAAAAACTTGAGGTTCTTTCAAAAATATATAGGAACATGGCTGGGATAGGGCTCACTGGCAGAGTGCTTACCTACCATGTGTGAGAAACTGGGTTCAATCATTAGCACCACATATAAATGAACAAATAAAATTCAGGTATTCTGTCCATCTACAACTACAAATTTTTTTAAATAAATAGGAATCAACTGAAATAGACTGAGTAACCAAAGACGTAAAAATATGGGCATCCATAGGCATTAACAACTGTAATAATTGAAACACATCAATGTTCATAATGACATTTTAAGAATAATATTGATTACATTTTGTGCGTCTGTGTGTGTGTGTGTGTGTGTGTGTGTATGTGTGATGCAGAGGATTGAACCCAGGGCCTTGGGCATGCAAGGCAAGAATTCTACCAGCTGAGCTATATCCCCAGCCCCATTGATTACCTTTTGAGGATGGTTAGAAACTCTTTACATTGTGCTAAGAACTTACAAATTAACAGAACAAATTAAGAATTTATTCTGATTTTCTTACATAAATTGAAACTCAAAATAACAAACTAGTTTATCTATAAAGAAGAATTCTTGATAATAAATGAAGCAGATATGATAGAATTATATTACTATTCTTACAAACTCTAGGAATAAATGAATTTAAGCAATGATCATCAACATCTGCTAACACCCAAAGAGAAAGAAAACAGTAGTTTTGCCTTCCCTCCCCTAAATAAATATGATCAGATTTTTAGTCTTAATTACAACAGTTAATTAAAAGGAAAAGCACAGGGGGCTATGGTTGTGGCTCAGTGGTAGAACACTTGCCTAGCATGTGTGAAGCACTGGGTTTAATACTCAGCACCATATAAAATAAATAAATAAAATAAAGGTATTGTGTCCATCTACAACAACAACAACAAACTTTAAAACAACCCCCCCCCCAAAAAAAAAAGGTAAGGCACAGGACAGGGGATGTTATTAAACATCTCCGTGGGAATCAGCAAATTCAGACTATGGAAAGATTCACAACACAAACAATTCAGTTTTTTTCAACAAATAAAGAAAATACACGAAAAACTGTAGATGAAAAGAAGAGAGACACATTAACCAATTGCAATATGGACCTTATTTGAGTTCTGCTTCCAAAAGTATAAAGTATAGAAAAACTATACAAATAGGAAAGTTTGAATATTGGCTTTGTGTATCTGAGGATAGTAAAGAAATATCAACATTTTTGGTGTGATAAACTTTTTAGATAAAGTTCATTTCCCAGCATTAAAAAAAAAAAAGTTGTGTTGCAATGAGTACAATGAATCAAAATGCATTCTACTGTCATATATACCTAATTTAAATAAATAAATAACAAGTTTTGTGGGAGCCAAGGCCAAGATTAGGACCTAGACCACGCTGCCAACCAGCAGACCCACACTGGAGCCCAGGCCTAGCCCACCTCTTACTTGGGACACTGCAGACATTGCCATAGCCTTCCGCAGGCAGTAGTCTACACCTTGGGACAATAGATAGGGCCTGGAGGCAGCTGCATCTCCGAATAGGCAACCCACCCTTTCAGCCCCATCTCTGAAAGTGGTTGCAGCCATCTTGGAAAACCCCTACTGCTATTTGAGTTACCTCCACTATTAACACCACCACCTTTAGTTGCAGTAGCAATTTTCGTGGGACACCGACTAGGGACTAGAAGTCCAATACCTTGCTGAGGTACAGGTAATCTGCGGGGACACTACATGATTATAGGGTAGAAACTGTAATATCTCAGATCTGCATTTCAAAAAAGGGAGACGCATATAAATCATGAAAAAACAAAGGAGGAAAGTTCCCCAAACAAACCAATATACTGCAATAATAGAATCCATAGACAGCACAGTTAATGGAATCTCAGAGAAGGAGTTCAGAATGTACATAATTAAAATGATCCACGAATTAAAGAATGACCAAAGTGAGCAATACAGGCAAAAATTTATCACTCCAACAAAGAGATAAAAGAGCAAATATGGGCAACTATTTATCACAACAACAAAGAAATAAGGAGCAGGGCAAAAAATAAATTAAAAAATTAGAAATCCTTGAAATGAAGGAAACAATAAATGAAATAAAAACTCAATAGAAATCATCACCAACAGACTAGATCACTTGGAAGATAGAATGTGAGATAATGAAGACAAAATATACAATCTTGAAAATAAAGTTGATCACAGTGAAGATGGTAAAAAAAAAACATGTATTATGTTGTGTCCATCTACACCTAAGAAAATAATATAATATTTTTTTAAATTGACAAAACAAAAAGCTGGTTCTTTGAAAAATTAAATAAAATTGACAAACACTTAGCCACCCTAATGAAAAGAAGGAGACAGAAAACTCAAATTATGAAAATCCGTAATGAAAAATGACATATCGTAAAAGACACTATTGAAATACAGAAGACAATTAGAAATTATATTGAAAATTTATATTCCAGTAAAATAGAAAGCCTTGAAGACATCAACAAATTTCTAGAGGCATATAATCAACCAAAACTGAGTCAAAAGGAGTTACACAATTTAAATAGATCAATTTCAAACAAAGAAATAGAAGATACCATCAAAAGCCTACCAACCAAGAAGAGTCCAGGACCATAAGGATTCACATCTGTGTTCTACAAGACCAACAAAAAGAATTAATACCAATACTCCACAAATTATTCCATGAAATAGAAAAGGAGGGAACCCTTCCAAACTCATTCTATGAAGCTAGTATCATCCTGATACCAAAACCTTGATGTGTCTCTACACATCAAGGAAAGAAAATTTTAGACCAATATCTCTGATGAACATTGATGCAAAAATTCTCAATAAAATCACAGCAAATTGCATACAAAAACTTATTTAAAAAATAGTGCACCATGGTCAAGTGGGATTCATTCCAGGGATGCAGGATGGTTCAACATACAGAAATCAATAAATATAATTCATCACATCAATAAAATAAAAAATAAGAATCATATGATTATATCAATTGATGCAGAAAAAGCATCTGACACAATACAGCACCCTTTCATGTTCAAAACACTAGAAAAACTAGGGATAGTAGGAACATAGCTCAACATTGTAAAAGCTATCTATGCTGAACCCAAGGGCAAAATCATTCTAAATGGAGAAAAATTGTAAGCATTCCCTCTAAAAACTGGAAGAAGAGAGTGATGTCCTCTTTCACCACTTCTGTTCTACATAGTCCTTGAAACTCTAGCCAGAGCAATTAAAGAGATGAAAGAAATTAAAGGGATACAAATAGGAATAGAAGAACTCAAACTATCATTATTCACTGATGACATGATTCTATCTGTACTTAGAGGATTCAAAAAACTCCACCCCAAAACTTCTAGAATTAATTAATGAATTCAGCAAAGTAGCAAGATATAAAATCAATACCAATAAGTAAAATGTATTTCTATACATCAGTGATGAATCCTCTAAAAAATAATTTAGAATACAACCCCATTCACAATAGCCTCAAAATAAATAAATTAATTAATTAAATACTTGGAAATCAACAAAAAAGGTGAAAGACCTCTACAATGAAAACTACGGAACACTAAAGAAAGAAATTGAAGAAGACCTTAGAAGATGGAAAGATCTCCCATGCTCTTGAACAGGCAAAATTAATGTTGTCAAAATGGCCATACTACCCAAAGTGCTATACTGATTCAATGCAATTCCAATTAAAATCCCAACGTCATTCGTTATAGAAATAGAAAAAGCAATCATGAAGTTCTTTTGGAAAAATAAGAGACCCAGAATAGTCAAAGTAATCCTTAGAAAGAATAATGAAGCAGGAGGTATTACAATACCAGACCTTAATCTATACTACAAAGCTATAGTAACAAAAACAGCATGGTATTGGCACCAAAATAGATATGTAGCTCAATGGTACAGAATAGAGGACACAGAGACAAACCCACATAATACAGTTACTAGACAAAGGCGCCAAAAACATATATTAGAGAAAAGATAGCCTCTTCAACAAATGGTTCTGGGAGAACTGGAAATCCATATGTAGCAAAGTGAAACTAAAACCCCTATCTCTTACCATGCAACTCAACTCAAAGTGGATCAAGGGCCTAGGAATTAGACTAGATACTCTGTGCCTAATAAAGGAAAAAGTATGCTCAAATCTTCATCACGTTGGATTAGGCCTCAACTTCCTTAACAAGACTTCTAAAGCACAAGAAATAAGATCAAGAATTAATAAATGGAATGGATTCAACTAAAAAGCTTCTTCTCTGCAAAAGAAACAATCAATGAGGTGAAGAGAGAGCCTACATTTTTTTAAGAGAGAGAGAGAGAGAGAGAGACAATTTTAATATTTATTTTTTAGTTCTTGGTGGACACAACATCTTTGTTTGTATGTGGTGCTGAGGATCGAACCCGGGCCGTATGCATGCCAGGCAAGCACGCTACTGCTTGAGCCACATCCCCAGCCCAGAGCCTACATTTTGAGAGCAAATTTTTGCCATACACACATCAGATAGAGCACTAATATCTAGGATATATAAAGAACTAAAAAACCTTAACACCCAAAAAACAAACAACCCAATCAATAAATGGGCTATGAAACTGAACAGATACTTCTCAGAAGAAGATATACAATGAATCAACAAATATATGAAAAAATGTTCAACATCTCTACTAATTAGAGAAATGCAAATCAAAACTAATCTAAGATTTCATCTCACTCCAGTCAGAATGGCACCTATTAAGAATACAAGTAACAATAAGTGTTGGCAATGATGTGGAGGGAAAGTCACACTCATACATTGCTGATGGCACTGCAAATTGGTGCAACCAGCCTGGAAAGCAATATGGAAATTCCTTATAAAACTTGGAATGGAATCACAATTTGACCCAGCTATCTCACTCCTCAGTTTATACCCAAAGAACTTAAAATCAGCATACTATATATAGTAACACAGCCACATCAATGTTTATAGCAGCTCAATTCACAATAGCTAACTGTGGAAGCAACCTAGATGGCCCTTCAATAGATGAATGGATAAGTAAACTGTGGTATATATACACAACAGAATATTACTCAGCTTTAAAAGAGAAAAAAATTATGGCATTTGCAGGGAAATGGATGGAATTGGAGAATCATGCTAAGCAAAGAAAGCCAATCCCAAAAAACCAAAGCTGAGTGTTCTCTCTGATAAGTAGATGCTGATCCATAATGCGGGGGGAAGGGGCATGGGAAAAAAATGTATCAAAAACTTTGATTGGGCAAGGGGGAGAGAGAAGAAGGGAGGAGGTATGGGCCTCCTATGGTGGAATGTGATGGACATTATTACACTATGCACATGTATGACTCTGCGTATGGTGCAACACTACATAGTGTACAATCAGAAATGAAAAGTTGTGCTGCAATGTGGAAAATGAATCAAAATGCATTCTGTTGTCATATGTACCTAATTAAAATAAATAAATAAATTTTTAAAAAAGTCTTAATGCCTCCTGAATTACTAACATGAAATTGTTATATTTGATATTAACTTCAAAATAATTTGGGGTGGAGGTGAGAAGCAGACAGAGAATGATGAAACAAAATATCCATGTGATGATAGTTTCTGATTGGAGTTGCAGGTTTACAAAATTCATTACACTATTATTTTCACTTTTTAATATTTGGGGGATGTTCATAGTAAAAAGATAAATAATACTACATAAACAAATACAGAATAAATTGAGTTTGAGTTTAAGGTCTCAGAGCTCACAGTCCATAGTTCTGAATGAAAACACTTTCTCAGATATACATACAGATAGCAGACAAGGATTTCACAAGATTATTGAAGACTGATTCGTAGAGATTTCCTTAGTGAAGAGCCATGTTTTCTCCACTCAGAACACTGATTTCTGAGCAAAGATAGGCCTTTTTTTTTCTGAAAGTAGATAAGTCAATATGATGTGCCTGATTATATTACTGAACACATGAAAAGACATAAAATGAGACACAAAATGTGGGTCCACAAATGTGGTTGTTAGTTCTCCCTATTTTGAAATAAGACCAGTTTCTGAGAAACCTAATAGAGCATATGACTGCTCTCCTTTTAACAATATCTTTGCACATATAACCCATGCATTCCATTTGGCCATTCCTGCCTTTCCTGTTTGCCATTTATTGCTCTTAACTACAGTCTTCAATTCACACTTTTTTGGTTTTTAGTTTTGAGGTGAGGAAGAAGAATCTTTGAAGATGTTCAAAAATTTCCTTCAAGTCAAATAAATCATTAGAAACTACGTTTTATCCAGAATCTAGTTGTTTTGCAGTAGGAGGGGCATTCTAAGTAGCTTATCCAAGGTTTTGCCAAAAATAAACAAACAAAAACACTTCTCTTTCTTCTTATCTGAATCCTATCCATCCAAAAGGAGTTGACCAAGTCTAACAAATGTAGCTCCTATAGGGTAAATGCTGGGTCATCATTTTTTTTGTGTGGTGTACTAGGAATTGAACTCGGGCACTCAACCACTGAACCACATCCCTAGCCCTATTTTATATTTTATTTACAGATAGAGTCTCACCGAGTTGCATAGTGCCTCACTTTTGTTGGTGCTGGCTTTGAACTCTAGATCCTCCTGCCTCAGCCTCCCAAGCCGCTGGGATTATGGGGATGTGCCACGGCACATATTTGGGTCACCAATTTTAAAATATATTTTTCATGGTCTCTAGTTCAATGTCCTACTAATAATCAGCATTCAATAAATGAATTGACTGATTTTTTAATCAATGCAAATTTAAAATTTGTGATATAATTTGTAAATCAGTATTTTGCTTATAATATTACCATGCTACCATTACTATAAAAATATCATCATGTATCCTAATGTTCACTTTCACTAAATGCCTAAAAAGGTCATAGGAGCAGATTTAAATTCTGATGTGTGTTTTGGGAGCAGAATCAGCTATGGAGAAACAAGGGTAGTCAGCATTTATGTAGGCTGGTTACATTTTGAAAATTATTTGCAAGATTTATTACAGAAATTGTAACTGAACTTTTCAAAAATATTTATCATGGTAGTTAGAACATACACTACAGTATCTTTTTTATGTGATCATGTTTATAAAGGCCATTTTAAAATTTGCTACCCTAGGCTTATACAGCAATAATCTAATGTCTTTCTAACAATATTAAAAACATTTATCTCTGGGAAAATGTTGTAGAGAAATTCTAGTGCAATGATAATCCAAATACTTAAGTAAATGTAAAAAAATAATATTGTATTTCAGAATACCAAAGAATTGAATTTTTTTGAAAAGGGTATTTTAATTTCTCATGAAAGCAAAATATTACTTTCTGAAATTCAGTTGATCATATGACAATATTTCTTAAAATTCAACTAAATAATGTTGAAGTACATTTGTTCTTTAAGCATTAATGATTTGAGTTATGGTCCATGATAATGATATGCAGATAAGAAATAATTGACAATAATATTATATCTATACAGATTTTAATCTCTCCACATTTAAAAATGTGATCTAGACTAGAATTATGTTGTCTAATATTATAGCCACTAGTCACATGGAGGCTCTATAACTGTAATAAATTAAATATAAATAAAATTCCAATTTCAGTTTCTCTGTTGCACTAACCACATTTCAAATGCTCAACGGCTACATATGGCTAGTGGTTAGCATTTTGAAAGTGTCCACATGCAACATGACCATCATCACAAAAAGTTCTACTGAACAATGTCAGTCCACAGTAGAGAGACCAGTTACTGTTGAATAGAATCTCAAGAGTGTGTGTGTGTGTGTGTGTGTGTGTGTGTGTGTGTGTGTGTGTAAAGAATTTTCCCTTTGGTGTAAGAGGTTGAATTGAATCTATCAAATTTAAATGATTTTTCTGGAAAAATCTATATTCTGATGTAAATAGTTAAAGCTGTGCCTCAAGCATTTCAGTATAGATTTTTTTTCTTCTTGCATGAGAATGATTCCATTTCCTCAAGATAGTGAATTATACCATTAGTCAGTCTTTTCTTCAATTAGTGCTTTCTTTCATTATAAAGCTCTATTCTAACCCTTCCCTGCTTCCAACTTCGGCCAGCAATAGTTCAACTTCTATTTTGCAGCAAGGAATTCCTATTTTAGATAGCAGCATGTCAGGCCTCGGACTCCATACTTGGGAAGTTTGTAACTAGCATGACTTCCTTGTCTCATATTTTTATTGGGTTCAGAGGTTTTTATGCCCTTCAGATGTTCCATCAAATTGTGTAGCCTAACACAACTTCTTATCTCTCAATTCAGAAAGGTACATTTTTGTAACATATAAAAAGAATCATGGAAATGAATAAAGAATGCAATTTGACATAGTTATGTGATAAACAAACTCTGTTCCTGCAGTTAGAGATTGAACATAAAGGGTCCCAAAAACCGTAAGAAAGATTCTCTCTGTCATTTATGCTTTACTAGGAACCATACTGCAGAGGAAAACTGGAAAGACACATGTAACAAAAAACAGATGAAAATATTATAAAAAACACACAAACCACAGGGCATTTAAAGGCAATTCTCAAAAGCCCCAGTGAAAAGTAATATGGCTATCTGTATTTAAAAGACCAGATAAATCATATGGCAGATCTAGAAGGTAGAAAAGAAATTCTAAATTACTTGAACATAAAGAAAAAATTAAGTATTTTCATGAAAAAGTATATAAATAATCATGAATAATCACATCCTATTGAAAATAATTTGATTTTATAGGTAGATAGTACAAATATGAAAAAGATAATGATTCCAGATAAGGAAATATTTTAGTACAAATTTCAAATATTTTAGTAAAGGGTCTTTCTCCAGAGTGACAATGTGTTTCTTGGAAACTAAACTTCCACATTAGATTTTATAGCTTCTGAAAATAAATTTGAACCTTGAAATAACCTATAGAAATGTACATTAATTTGGAAAGAAAAAAAAGAAAGAAAATAATACACCAGCCTCCCAACCCTTTTCCCAAATATATATTTGCATTTTGGTAATTATACTTTCTTTCAAGATTCTCTGTGGAGTTTAAATAGATAACCACATCTCAGTTCACATGCTTACTCCTCGAGAAGCCTAAAACCAAATTAATTGCTATTACTGTTTACCAGTAAGATATTCTTTTCTGACCAATTTTTTCTTCATTTTTGAAACTTAAAAAATGTTTTATTACACTTAGGAAACTAATCCTGGCACAAGGCCTCTGAAACATGGTTTTTCAGACACTAATGGGTCTTGGAAAAGTTTGAAACTCTCAATTCATTAAAACTTTGAGTAGCTGTTTTGTACCTAAGAATGAGAATTGATGGAGAGGTTGGGACTAAACACATAATTTTATGGAATATGATGAAAACATAAGGGTTTTGTTATGACGCACATAACAATCAAGAACCTGTTTCTTTTTAGCAAGCTCCTAAAAAATACCTCCCGTATAATTATTAAATAAAAACACTCACTCATTCAGTACTCAGCTAGCTTTTAAACTCTGAATAAGAGAAGTACACAGTGAGAGAGGTACTTACATGGTTTCCTTGGATACTGGATGATGCTATTCAGGTCTATGTTTTTATCTGAAAGTGGTGCCCTGCGGAGAAATGAGGCTTGGTGAGTGGCTGTTTATACATAGTAAGTAAATAGGAACTTTGTTTATTTTACAAAGCATTTTTTATTTTGACCCAGATTTCTTTTACTCATCACACCCAACCCTTGTAAACAGCAATAATAGGGTAGAACAGGTATTCTGTACAACTCTTTTTAACTCCACTTAAGAAATCATAATTATCAAGGCAGAAGCTCAGAATGCTTTGGCTAAGAATGTTACTCCTTAGGCTCCTTTATATATCTTGACTACTATATTTATTTCAGACATATTACTGAGTGTTGCCTGCCTCTCTAGTTGCCTCCACAAGGACTTTTTCCAAAGCTACCAATAGAGAAATTCATCAGAAAATTTCACATAAATGATAAATGTCCTTACCTTAACCAATGAATAAGAGAACCCTAGCTTTAGCCAGCTTCCAACTACCAGGGGTTTCCACAGACATGAATTGCCATGTCAAGTGCTGCAGGGGAAGCCTAGATTCCCAATAGTTTAAGTGCTATGAGCACACAATTTCCACACTCGGTCTTACAGAGCTACATGCTTTCTAATTTTGGTAGCATGATTAATCCCTCCTATGTGATAAGTTTTAACCTTCTAATATTTCTTTGGATCGAGAAGAACAAATGAGGTACAGCAAAGAATTGCAACTAACTTTAATGCTTAACACAATTTAATAACCTGAAATGAAGTAAGTGTGTGCTATGTTTCCATTAAAAAGTTTCCAGCCACAATTAATTGAACAAAAACTTGTCTTGTTCCAAGATTATTCTTGGAAATGTAATTTTAAAGCCTGTGTGAAATGAGGAAACTTACTTTTTTATACCATATGAAAGCAATTTCATTTTTTAGGAATGATTTTTGGATAGACTTCCGATTGGATATTTTCCATTGGAACTAGTAGTGGAGGGGCTTTGGAGGGGGGAGGGGAGGGAAGTAATTCTGTGTTCTTTTGCCAGCACTGACAAAGGTCTGGTTGTCAATGATACCTTTACAGCTAAATTTACTCCAGAGTGACATGAACAGGTGCACCTCGGCCTGCCAGACACTTGTGCAGAGAGATCACGCATCTCGCGGCTTGACGATCAGGGGGCTAAGCCTCGGTCTTCATAGAAAAGGAGAGGAGGCAAGCGCAGCCCAAACTGGGGGGTTTCTCTTCAAAGCCAGCTGGTCTGGCTTTATTCTACAGGAATTTTTTACCTGTCAGAGTTTGGACAACAAAGCCCTCAGCAGGTGCTGACGGGTACAACTTCCTGGAGAAGCAGAAAGGCACTGGTGAGTTTCAATTGCCAAATTATATATTTTTAATCTCTAAAAATTGATTTTGTTACCTTCAAGAAGCATTGCTGTGGTTCCTACGTTCACAGAGCTGATGAGACCATTGGAATCAGAGCCAACTAACTCAACAGTGGGTTTGCCTTCTGTACAAAATAGAACTGCTACTATTTGATAATTTTTAATTTAAAAAATTATAAAAAAAAAATTCGTACTTTTAATATTGGTCTCTCATTACTGTCTTCAATGTCAGAAAAATGAAGAGTTAATTACATATAATACTTGCCTAACTAAACAGCATTTTAATCTTTTTTTAATCTAATTTTGTCATAATTTTTTTTTAATAAAATGTTGTTTCCCAATAATTCTCCAAAATAAAAGTATGAAATGGTACACACTCCTTTCAAAACTTCCATGTACTGGGTTTTTTAATGCGTGCATGTTATAGAAATATGATTAAAGATAATAAGGAATTAACTTAATTTAAACACATTTTTTAAAACATATTACACAGATAATTTAATATTTAAAAGTAACCACATTTTCTCATTACTTTACAAAGAGTTTTTGTTTTTTAGTTTGTTTTAGAGGAAAGTCTTTGAATAAACAAATAAGACAGTACTAAAGCATGTTTTTACGTCATTGATTTCCAAAATTAGTACATTTATATATTTGGTATTTTTGTTTTGTGAATTCAAAAGTTTAAGCAAAAAAATTTTTTTTTTCAGAATAGGATTTTAATTAATGGAAAAATGAGACCACATGTTAGGACATATTTTTAAAAAGTGATTCTATTTCAAGGACTCATTCTTTTAACTATGCTTCACAGCATTTCTCTACAAATTGTTGTATTATAGCAAATTGAAAACATTTATTTAAGCAAGTAAGCAGCTCAAAGCTAGAGACTATACATAGTAAACATATGAAACCATTTTAATAACTAAATTCCATATTCGTAAGCAACATGGGCTAATGAATGTAAAAGACATAACAGCATACATTGATCAAGAATGCTATAAATTATTATGCATAAAATCAATTTTCTGGGCTGTGGGGGGTAGAATTAGTACTTAAGAAGAAAAAGGCTCCTACCAATATAAATTACTAAGACTATAAGACAATTGTTTTATTCTGATGATCCCATAAATAATTTCCAATCTACATGCTTAATACATTATTTGTATAGTAGGAAAAAAAATAAGATCTGACTTTTGTTAATGACTATTGTATCTAAAACAAAACTAAATCAATGATTTAGATATGACAACAATTTATAAATATCATTCTCTTTTAAAGTGGCTTAATTGTTTTTTAAAATCATGAAATATTTGTAATTTAAAAGTAATCAGCAATGGTTCACCCGCCAAAAATTCAATATTTTAAAAATATAGTCTTATCTACAAACACTTTAATGAACTCATATTTTAAAAATTAAGACCCAAATTTTCTTTTTATTATAAATTATTACATGTAAAACAAACTGAATAATTAAGATATTTTATTTTAAAGTATACATATATAGAGTTTCAAACTGTTATTTTCATGTGATATTTTGTTATGTTTCATTATATTCACTTGGATACTTGAGTAGCCATAGTCACTGAATGTTTTTATCTAACCTCATTAGTCTCTAAAAGAATGAGTATGTATTTCATGCACTTGAAAATTTTTTTCTAGTGTGTTAGATACTACTTTCCAAATGAATCAGAACACTTTTTTTTAAGAGATGATAACTAATTACTGAAAAACTGAACAACTTACATTCTTAGGTCAACTTCAAAATTATATTTAAGTTTTCATGTGCATTAGTATTGACTATAATTATCACATTGTTTGTCATTATCACCAAGGATAAACAATACAAAAGCTTCTATCAAACTATTGTTTATGACTCTGTCAATTATTTAAGGGCAATAGAACCTATTAGAAACAATGTTAGTTAGATATAGTTCAAATAGCCAAAATAATTAAAATTCACGTTTTAATTGTGTCATCAGTTGTGGACTCAGCCTAAAATCCCATAATTTTTTTCTTTTAATTGTGAAAAATCATAAATCTTTGTTCAACATGAGTTTGTCCTTACTAATAAATCTTTGACATTGTGTTACAAAAATACTCATGCCAAATCCCTCAATGTATCAAAATAGTTTCCTTTAATAATTTTTACTAACAAATTTCTACTTAAAATGATGGTGACTCATACCTGCCATAAAACTTGAATTTTAAAATGTATGTACCTTAAGCATTATTTGCAATACAGATCCACATCTTCAAGATACTTTATTTGCAGTGGGGGCAAAGTAATCATTCTCTTGCCTCAAAAAACACCATATAAAACTGTTTTGTTTATTTTATGTATTCATATGGAAAATCCAGATTCTTCCAGCAATTAATTTCATAAATTATGTTGCAAATATCTATTTAATTTTAGTACAATGGAGCTTCCAGTTAAAGTAGTTTACTCGTAATTATTTAAAGAAACAAAAATGTTTTGGCAACTTTATATGTATATCCTCATTGACCAGACACCTGACTGACAGCTGTCAACTGTCTGTGGGCCAAATGTAACCCAGTAAAGATAAAAATTACATATTACTCATCCCCGTTGATAATACCTGGTGCCAGTAAGTTTTCAAATAAGAATAATTAGACTATAGACTAAAAGAAATAAAAGGGGAATAATTTCTACTACCTACCAGTCTTCCTTTGTCATTAACTCATTTTACCTTCCTTTTCTCAGTTATCCCATTTCTCTCCTTGTCCATATGTATATCACATTTACGAAAAGTTCATTTCCTTAAAGGAATTTTCAGAGGGTGCAACATGTCTGTGTCCATGAAATACTAGGCATGCATGTAATGATGCCCACACATATCTTTGAATTATGTTTTCTTTTGAATTTATGAAATCTTTAGGAATCGTAAGAAAGAAGTTCTAAAGTTTTAACTTCTCATTTTAAAGAAAATGAAATTAACCCAAAATCTCTGATATGGGTATTTAGATGCACACTAGGGCCTATCCCCCAACTTCATATGCAGTGATATTTCTTTCATTTGACTTAAGAATTTGGACACTCAAACTACAAGTTTGGACACTACATATTACATTCCTTTCAAGAACATTTTTCAGTTACTAGTCAATACCTTATTAGAGAAATATACACTTTGTCATAGAACATTAAAATATAGTTATAAAAAATAAAAACATAAGCACATAAAACATCTGTGCTACAAACTCCTTTAGATTCTCTTTACCATTTAAATAGATTTAAACCTGAACATATTTACAAGGTATATGAAATAACAGAAATAAAAATAATCAATAGCAATATATATGTTTAAATGATGAAAGTAGAAATCAAATGTTCAAGTTGGAATTTTTTCTTGAAAAATCAAGGAATAATTTAAAATACTAAATAAACTAACACACAAGCATATCTATAGTATTCAAGTACAGGATATCTTAAACAGTTCATATAACTGATTTAACCAATTAACTTAGTATTTGTGTGTGAATGTGTATGTGTGTGATTGTGTGTGTGTGTGTGTGAGTGCACCCATTAATTACCAAATCTTATGAGATACCAGAGCCCTCATCAGCAAGGTGTCCTAAAAAACTTAGAAACCCTACCATTCAATAATCCTCTATTTATGAAGTATCTGATATTTGTCCATATAATTACTAATTATATTAATTTTTTGTATTTATAAAATTTGTTGATAATTCTGTACTGGTTTACTCAAGGATATGAAAATAGTAATATACAAGAGTGTATTTCATTGTTTTCTGTCCCTTCAGAGAAGAAATTCTTCAAACAAAATCCATCATATTCTGAATTTAAAAGAATTTATCTTATCCCTGGGCTTTGGAGCAGCATTTTCCAGTGAGAAGTACAAATTAATAAGAAAAAAAGGGAGGGGGGTTTTAAATAATGCTATACAATATGAGAGGAAATTGTAGTTTCCTTGCAAGGAATTGATGAAAAATAATCAACAATTTTATGACTAATAACACCATTTAACAACTAAATGATATAACTAACTTTAAAAATGTATTTGCTTATTCCATTAGATCTGTTTCAAATCAACATTAGGCATCAACCGGCAAACCATTTAACAATATGAGGTGTTGTATGATTATGCAAACAATTACGAGCAAAATAATCAGTAAATAATACCCACTTCTAACTATTGTGAAAGACAGGGTGTCAAGGCAAAACATGCAAAATCACAAGAATTTCAAGTAAGTTTATCTTGAAGGAGTTTTAGTGAAAGTAGTGACTTGCCCCTTGCCTGCTTTTGAAGGATTATAAGTGTTTTCTCTTTAGAGCTGAAGAATGCCGCCCAAAAGCATCAGAGCAGAAATAGGAACATTTGCGTCTTAGTCTCTGTTTCACTGCTAAGTAATTTTGTGACTGAAAACAAGTCACTTAACCTTTGTGTGGCAACCAAATGGATGGGACTTTTTGCTTAGTAATAAAAGAACCACGGGAAAGGAAATTTTAGCTATCCAATAGAAAGTAATTTCTCTGCTTCGTGTGAGTAGGTCCCAAAAGGAGTCTGGACCATTATTGGTGGGTTCCTATATGTAATGGCATGTCCCCTCTTCTCTATATTGCTACAAGTAGCCCATCAAGCCAGCATTCCAAATAACTGAAGCAAATAAAAGTATAGCCTATGAAGTCAGTAGGTAAAACAAAATCACTGAAGACCACTACAGACGAACAGGCCATATTTTTTTCCCCATTTGGATACCCTAGTAACATAACTTAAAGATTTCACCCCCAAAATTCTATTATCACACAGCTGGGAATATGGATTAGTCAATTGTCTGCTAGGGTAATGTTATGAAGGCCCTTGTGATTGCTCAGCAAATTAGGTAATTACCAAGGTCATAAGGAACATTTGTATTGATTGAAAGTCTCTTTATTGTAAGGCCACACTACCAAAGTGATTGTGAACAGTGCTGTCCCCTTTGCAGGGAGTCTAGGTTCAGGAGCAGCTGGCTGTCACTAAAGCATGCATGTGTATTTGGGTTAGCTGACACCAGCAGGAGATATCCTGATTGGAAGCCCACTTTACATGTTTTTCTGAAGTACCAGATCTAAAGAATAGATTCCATCCAAAAAAAAAAAAAAAAAAAGATAAGGACCATCACTCAGAGAAATAAAAATGAAGAACTATACCAAAATTTGAGAGAATTTGCTTAATCATTGTTCTAATTAAGCAGTTTCCAACGGGCATAATATATGTGACATGTCTTTTTTTTTTTTTTTTAACTTGTTCACAATCTGAACCAAAGCAGGCAATGGAGAGAGTCATATCAATTTTCACTCTTGTTCTTACTATACTGAAACGTATTCATGAATGTAGAGTTTCCATAAAACTTTGTTAAGATTAGTTGAGAGAATGAAAGTGAATAACAGAGAACCAAAGGAATGGCATTGGAAGACATGTAGATCTTACACTTTCTCTTACCATAACACAATGGCATACAACAAAACATATGTGAAAAACACAGGGGGAGCCTGTTCAAATGCAGATTCCTGAGACTGGGGTTCAACAGGCGTGAGATGCATCCAGAAATATGCATTTGACATGAACCCTTGCTGATTTTGAGGTTGAAAAACTGTTCTCTGCATAAGTCTGCTAAGTTCCTCGCCAGAACCATTTCTCATTCAGTGTCAATTCTCATACTCTCCAGTAGCAAGAAAATAACACTTAGTGATCCCAGGTCCTGAGAGAACAAAAGGGAACATATAAATTCAGCTATAAATGTTAGCTGTTTTTATTTATTTTCTGGTGTAATTAATTACTACCATGCTTAAGTAGTTTATTCATTTTAATTATTTTATTTGGATTAGCAAATGATAAGTATCACCCAATAGTAGTAAAGTGCCAAAAATCATTCTCAAGTATTATTGTGAGTTTAAGCACTAAAAAAAAATGTATCTTAAAATATAATAGAATGGCTGGATCTGACTCTCCAGCAAAGTCATTTTCGAAAAAAGCACAAACAGTGCTTATTATAAGAAGCTCACATGCATGCACATTCACCAAGTTTTAGAATACTTAGTTGTCATTGATCTGGAGGGTTTAAGAGTGTGTAGCCTAGTGATGATGTGAGGGAAACCACAGTTTTTATTCTCCTGTAGGTAAGTTATTTTATGGCCATAGGCTACATAGATTAAAATCTCACAGCTCTGTAAGGATGAGTTGAGAATGTGTAGATGAATGAACATGAATGTTTCACAAATACTAGATAAGCAGCACAAGCATGGCCTTATTCATTGTGAGTTAACCACTGTTGTAGTCAGATAATTAAAGTGATTAATAACAAAACTGACCACTGAATTTCTTCTGTGGACACATTATCTATAGCATAAATCATCAATTATTTTTAAAATAATCTCCTTTGATAGTGGTATTTTATTTTGAGGTAATTCCAATAAATAGAAAAATATTACTAGTATAGTATCTTATGGTTCTAAGACAGAAAATGTAACTTCACAAAGGAAAAAACAAAACCCAAATGTGGTTATTTTTTTTTTATATTCTTTTAGTGGTGAGCGGGTATTTATTTATATGTGGTGCTGAGAATCGAACCCAGTGACTCACACACACTAGGCACATGCTTTACCACTGAGCTACAACCCCACCCCTGGTTAATTGTTAATACTAGTCTTGCACATGTGTGTGTGTGCATATGTGTGCGTGTGTGCTCCTTTGTGGAGTATACAACTGATGAAGAATTCACAACTGAAAAGAGTTGAAGTAAAAAAGATACAGGAATCAAGGGAGGGAGGGAGAATGGAAAAGATGGAAAGAAAACTATTGGTTAGCTGTTTAGTCATCGGTAAAGGAGTCAAGAGACAAGAAAGTTGCAAAATGTTTCTTAAGTAGTGTTCAAAATTTTTTATTTAGCCAGCCACAGCCACAGTGGTGCACACCTGTAATCCCAATGGCTCAGGAGGCACGAGGATTGCAAGTTCAAATACAGCCTCAGCAATTTAGTGGGGGTCTAAGCAAATTAGAGAGACCCTGACTCAAAATTGCAAAATAAAAAATTTTAAAAAGGACTGGCAACGAGGTTCTGTATTTAAGTGCCCCTGGTATCAATCCCTTGTAAAAACAAAACAAAACAAAAAAACAAAAAACCACCACCACAAGAAAACATATTTAGAATTGTTATTTCTTCTGAATCTCTTCAGAAAGATTATGTTTAATACAACATGCATTCCATTTTATATAAATGCACTAAATTTACAAGTTTAAGGCCATACAATATTGGGTAATATTTGTTAAGTGCCTTATCTTTGCACAGAGGAAGATGTTTTATTTGTGATTTCATGCAGAAAATAAAGGACAAAACAATCTTTGCCTTCTGACCTTAAACCTTTCCCCAACCTTCTTCCTTTCATCTAAGAAGTAGCACAAATTCTCCAAACTGGGTTTTTATGCCACTTCGAGGCATTTCTGGAGAAACAATCACTAATTACACCTCTGGTGGCTTTTTAGGGGCAGAAGGGAGTGCACATACAATAAGTCTGAGTGACAAACAGAGACAGACGTGTGACCAACTGTGCAACCCATATGCAAAAAGTTATCAGGAGGCCAGAGAAACAGGACATGAAATGTATAATATTTGAAAAAATGTAACTATATAATCTTCAAGTAGCATAATGATCTCTGCTAATCAAGTTAATCTTCCAAACCCAGTATTTTCAAAAACAATACATTTCTTCCTCATACATGAATTAGGCTTCCTATGCACTTGCATCCAGTGCTTGCCTCTATGTGGACAATTAAGTGGCTGGCAGTGGGAGAGACCTGAGACATGCTGAAAGTCCTCCCTAAAGCACCTCTTAATCAACACAGCAGTGGATCTGTGGACCCATGGAACTCCTTTGGATTATGAACTCTTTTTCAGAAAAGTTTTAAAGAAAGCTTCACTTAAAGGAGTAACAACATTGATATCGTGTCATGGATCAGACAGCTGGAGCAGCAGGCTCTTCTGATAGAACATAATCCAAGAGAATTCTGGGGCCTAAGGGGGCTGCTGAGGAATGAAAGGATGTTGTAAGTCACATCAGTGGAAGGCCGAGAGGAAATAGAGGCACTCATGAAGGAGCTATTATTGATTATAAAAACTGCTGCTGGGTAAGTGGAACATGCCAAAGTGAAAGAAGGGCATATTGAAGGTGAATGAAGGAAGGGCCTCAAAGACAGACCTTGGCAACTCCACAATTCTGCCTATACCACATAGATGGGGTCATTGATTCCAAAGGAGTCAGAAACTTAGATTTAACAGGAAGCCACTAATTCTACGCATTTATGCTCAGATTCCTTAAATTTATGTGCCAAATTAGGCAATCAATAAGCAATTTAGAAGATGTCTGAGGTAACTAAAAAATAAAATCTTGGAACCTTATTCTAGGCAAATGGATATATCATTACTTTCATAAGTCTAATAAAATTTTTCAATGTGAACACAAAAACAAGTCTCCCTGAAAACAATATTATATGGAACCACTGACAAGGATAATATAAATGAGCAGCCCCTAATTTAAGGCTCCTTGGTGTAATATATATTGATCTCATCAATATACTATCATAAATTGTTATCTTTATTTTAAATATCAAATACTCTAGCATGAAATAAAACTTCTTTGCAGCATGAAACCTGGAAGAGAAGAAAATAACTTCCAATATATCATTGGACCACAATTACAGTAATATCTTTTTCAGGAATATGAGATAGTCCTTGAGAGAGAAATACAGTGATCATTTATTGAGCATTTTCTATAGGCCAGGCACTAAGTGGCTACAGAAGTACAATGTCATGTCCTTCTCCAAAATGATCATCTTTGGTAGGTCCTGTCACCTCCCCATTTTATAAAAGGACATTTAGAAAATTAAGGGGAAATGGTTATTTAGTTTTTGAGCCTGGATTCTAATCCAAGTTCTGTGATTTACCATTTTCTGCCTGTTGTACATTCTTTTAAAAGAACATTTCCCATGCTGTTCTTGCATGATACAAAACTCTTAGTGACTCAAACATTAAAAAAAATTATCAGATTTTTATTAGTGCTACTCATCAAAACTCTTTCCTTAAAGGCTATTTAATCCTACCAGGAATAACCTTTTAAATTCCTTGTATATTTGTAGTTAATTTCAGTTTGTGAGCCAAATATCAAATAATCTGATGCTTTATATTCAAATATTAGTCTCCATCCTATTCTCTACACTTGGTTTGGATCTATTTTTGGCAACAAATTAATCTTTAACCATAAGGATTTGCCAACAATCAGACCACTTTTAAGATTGTGTAGCAAATTCCTCAGGGAGAGTTCTAAACAGACTTGAGTAAAGGCATCATTGAAAAAAATAACTAGCCTTTTAAAGTACGCACAATGAAGAGGGTGACATGTTTGGGGAGGGCGGGAGATACAAATCATACCACTTCTGCTCTCCTCAAGCACAGGTTATGAGTGTCACAAAACAGTGTTGCATTGTAGCTAAGGACAGAATTGTAGCTAAGGACAAAGGGCTAGAAATAAACAAATATGGTTTTGTGTCCTTTGTCTGGCATTTATGACGCTATGTGGCCCTGAGCAAGTAAGGTCACCTCTCTAAGCTTTAGTTGTAGGTTTTTTGTTTGTTTGTAGTTCTGGTGATTGAACCCAGGGCCTTGTGCATGTGAGGCAGCACTCTACCAACTGAGCTATATCCCCAGCACCCTCTAAGCTTTAGTTTTAAAATCTGTAGAATGGTGATAATAGTAGAATCTGTCTATGGGTTATTGTATGGATAAAAAGAAAGCTAATAGAAGTGATAATACTGAGTCTGACAAATAGCCATTAAATGTTAGGCATTTTGAACTTATTTTTTCAACCGACACTCTAATAAAATAGTATTATTTTTGCATGTGTATTTCAAATAGTATTATAAGTATGAATATTGATGTTAAAGATTCAACTACAAATACAGTGCAAATACATAAACAAACAATAATAGTTTATAGGAAATCAAGCCTCACTTTGATTCATTGAATATGCTGACGAAACAAACTAGCTTTAATCACCAATATTTTGTTCCACCATTGAGCTAAATCCCCAACCATTTTTTAAATTTAATTTTAAGACAGAGTCTTGTGATTCTCCTGTCTCAGCCTCCAGTTGATGGGATTACAGATGTGTGCCACTGTGCAAGATCAATCATTGACTATTAACTCTCACTACATTCCAAAAGGATGTAGAGACTTCGTCCCAAACAATAAAAATTATTTCTCTTCCAAACAAATTAGAATATATGTATAATTATGTAGCATCTTATTTTTAAGTTTATGTAAAACTATGGTGTCTTAGAAACTTGTATATATATACATGATATTGCTTTCTTGAAAAAATAAAACCTTTTGCTTAGCTAAAAAATTTAGGTTATATAGCTGGGCATAGTGGTGCCTGTAATCCTGTAATCCAAGTGGCTTGGGAGGCTGAGGCAAGAGGAACATGAGTTGCTTTAGCAACTTAGCAAGGCCCTAAGCAATTTAGCAAGACCCAGTCTCTAACTAAAATATAAAAAGTACTGGGTATGTGTCTCAGAGGTGAAGTGCCCCTGGGCCCAATCCCTGGTACCAAAAAAAAGGGGGGGGGGTATAAATAATATATTTTAAAAATAATGTGATGTTCTTATTTAAGTAGAACACAGTCATTTGAAAAATTACCTAGAAAGAGAAAACAAGGTATATTTTGCATGTGGTGGCCTTATTCCCTACTTTCTGCATGCTTTGTCTTAACTTGGTATTTATTCTAAGGAATGTTAGGATGAACACAGATAATTTTTTATTAATGTCCTAAGTCTGTTTTCTGTAATATATACTTATACAAATCATTAAATCAATAGGAATTATAAGCACTCCAAGGGGACTTTGGAAAAATCAAAAAAATACAAAATGACTATAGCTTCTTTTTTTTAAGAAGTGGTACCATCCCCTAGACACATAGCTGTAATGTTGATGAGTGATCGTCACAGAACGATTTCTAGGTCCCTTTTGAACAGAATACTCCATCAGGCATTCCATGGGCTCCCCACTTCCCAGCAGTCCTGTGCCCAGCCCAGTTGCCATACATGGCCTTCAGACATTTGGAATGACATCAGGAGACAATCTGAGCAGACTCTGCCCTGAAGAATTCAAGCTAATGGAGACTGAAGATATCAATGTCTTCTTGGCCGACAACAACATTCCAAAGGTCAACTGGGGTGAAAAGAGGATGGACTTGGAGTTTCCAGTGCCTCTTCAGCAACCAACCAGCTAACAAGTATAAGGAAGCGTCCTTTAAAAAAAAAAAATAAAAGACAAAGGAAGCCTGAAAGAAAGCCATGCCAGAAAAGGGGAATTGCCATCTCTCTGATGACCTACTTTTTTCCTTTTTCTGCAGCACAGTATGGGTACACATGAAACCTGATGGGATAGAGGTGGAACTTATTGCATAGGAATAAGAATGAGTAACTTCCATTGCAACTTGTCAGGTTCCAGGCCCTGTGCTTTCTGTTGAATAGTTCATTTAAATCTCATGCTAGGTATTGAGGGTTTCTCATTATGTTCCACATATTATGGATGAAGAAACTGAAACACAGAGAGATTAAAAACTGGTGCATAACTCTACTGTTACCTGTGATAGAGTCAACTGGCTTTTGGCCATACATGGTCTTCCTAGTTCCATCAGTATTTTTGGTTTTCAGCTATGGAGAGGTTGAGGACTTCTATCTCATCTGCAAGCATTTGGAGAACTAAAATATTTTCTCTTAGGGCACTGAATTTCAAGTAATATGGACTATAAACCTTTCTGCCACTAGGCTTGTGCAAGTGATAAATCAATAACAGAAACAGATGATTACAAATATGGATATGTTCAAGAGAAATCCAAGTTTAAAAATATTTGCTATTATTTTTAAATGATTATCATTCATGAATGCTCCTATCGGAACATTTAGTGATCCTTCATTAAGGGTTAAATTAAAAGTTAATTACAATGAAAGATAACAATTAATATCAACATTCCATCCCCAAGTAACATTAAGAAATACAGAAGACAGCTGGGAGTAGAGAAGCTTGCCTATAATCCTAATAATTTAGGAGGCTGAAACTGGAGGATATGTGTTCCAGGATAGCCTAGGCAATTTAGAGATACCCTGTCTCAAAAAAGAAAAAAAAATTATAGAAGAAAGACATTATATATATAAAAATTTTAATATATATATATATATATATATATATATATATAAGTTAAAAAGTTTATACTTTGTCTAAATTTTTTGATGTAGTCTGTTGCTTTATGTTTCAAATAGTATAATTGGTGATTAAATTTTGATCATGTTAACATATTCTGCTCAAATTCCACCCTAATTATATCATAACCAATTTATCTGAGGATAATCAATGTGTCTGATGATATCTTTAACCAAACTTGAGGAAGATTATGCCTTGTTAACAATTCTCATCTCAGGTAACACACTTCCTCTCTGTCTTTGTAACTGTTTTTTAGCATTTATTTTAAAGGAATAATCCCACTTCCTCATAATTTTCAAAGTTAAAGTAAGCACAGTTATCCCAATTACTCTCTTAGAAAAGACATTATATGAATCTATGGCAATAATACATTTTAAGTCTGGGAGTTCCCCATTCACCTTATTCTTTATTAAATAGACTTTCTTCATGGATAAATGCTTAGCAGTATTTTCTCTTTTAAGAGAGTACTCCTGCCTAACATCTTCTCTCCGTTCACTTTTCCACAGTTAATTTGCCTAGCTAACCAGACAAGTTTCCCTGGTCTGGCACAGAGTGCACTGGGCCCTGTCAGGGGATCTCATCTTTTCAAATTTATTGCATGACTTTGAGTTTATCACTTAACTTTTCTAAGTCTTGTGTGAGGTGCTGAAGTGTTCCCCAAAATCTTCTCAGCAGAAAAATAGTGAAATTCTAACTTTAAAACCTTTCATGTGGTCATGAAAATTTTTATGGTGGCACAGGTCTGTAATCCCAGTAGTGCAACAGGAGGATGGAAAGTTTAAAGACAACTTGAGCAACTTTTGGCTAGGCTCTAAGCAACCTCTCCCAAAAGAAAAATAAAATGATCTGGGGAAGTGACTCTGTGGTAAAGTGCCCAGTAACAAATACCCAGTAACAATACCCAGTAACAAAAAAAAAAAAAAAAAAAACTTTTCTTGTTAAAGAAATGAAAAATGCCCTAAATTTTCACTGGTAATGATCATAAAGCAACTTCTTTCTTTAACAGACATTCACCTTAACTCTACAACATCACTCTCCAGTAGAACCTTAAGTAATGATGGAAACGAAGATTCAACATCTCCTTCTATAAGATAGCCCCTAGCCACATGTGCCTACAGAGCATTTGAAATGTGGGTGGTGTAACTCAGGAACTAACTTTTTACTTTAATCTTAATTAAATAATCACATGTAGCTAGCAGTTACCATATGGTTTCAAGAACAGGCTAAGAAACATTTTTGTGCTTCTGATATATTCAACCATATACTTTCCCACACTTTTGGAGTGGATCTGTCCATCTTTCCTGCCCTTTGTACATGCCCCAAATAAAGCAAAGATCTTATACATCTGCGTTTTGTGATGGCAATTTGCAAGGCATCCATGAACTGCTTCTGTGTGCTAACAAATAAAGGTGGTATAACAGTGAAATGAAGTTTTGTTTTGCTTTTTGGTTTCATTTGTCCTGTACTGTCCCTAGTATCCCAGTTTTCCTTCTACTTGGTAGCCTTTCTATAGCAAGGAATTGTACATATCCATCCACAGCTTAACTATTGGAGCTAGCGTTTGGCCTTTAGTTTTTAAAATTCTGTGGATGCTAAGTGCTTAGGCTTTAGAATTCAGTTCTGGGTCTCTGTCCTTTCCTATTGCTTGGGCACGCAAAAACCCAGGATGGCTGGTGAAGGACAGGGCAGGATCTAAACCTGCACGAGGCACTCTTGCTCTCCCAGGCTTGCAAAATGCTTGGAGCGAGTGGGGCAGCCGGAGCAGCTGGATGCGAACTGCGTGCTAGCTTTGTGCACTGTGCGTGGGTGGGTTCATTTTTTACGTAGTCGCTAAGAGCTCATCTCCAGCTCTTTGGGATAGTCTTTCGCCAATATATGGAAAATATTCTTAAGATCCCAAAACCAGACAAGTAGGACAACTGCTCCAGCACTGCCACCTCCTGTTTCCAAAGCCCACCCACTGCCGTTGCGCCCTCCTTCATTCCCTAGAGCCCACCACGTGCCATGGGTACCAACAAGCCACCGGTCGTTTTTCCCCAAGCCGTGACATCCCCCTTCTAACCAAACGCCAAGTCTGCACACCGCTTCCAGCCCCCACACCGAGACAGCGTGGCAGTCTCCTCTGCGCGCGTCCAAGCCCAGCAGGTCTGCAGGAGGGCCAGAGCACGCCTCCTTCTTGCCAGTGGCGCACGCACGTGGCGCACTCGCCCCCTGCAAGCAGCCTAGGAACTCCAGAAACACGCCAGGAACAGAGCCCCCCTCCCCCTCAGCTCCTTGCACCAGGAGAAAAGTGGGTGGGGGAAAGTAGAGACCCGCAGAGAAAAGAGTATATAGATGGGGAAAGCAGCGTTGGAGGGGAAGGCCATAATAATTGGGCGGTGTTGTGGCTGTTGCGCCTCTCTGGAACGCCCAGCCAGCGCGGGTTCACTTTCCACACAAATTAACCCGAGGGATTCTTGCTGCCTGCTATCAATAACTCAGTGGAGTGAGCTGCTGAAATCAGAGGCATCCCTGTTTGGGTCTTTAAGGGGCCATGCGAACTGAATCCCAGCTCTCTGCTTTCCAAACAAAGAAGTGGGTTCCAAAATGCTGGATGAGATTTTTAACCCTACACTTCCACCCCAACCCTGGGTAAAGATCTTTGAATTTGAAAGAGCACAGACATAGTAAGGTATCTAGAAGAAAAGGTTAAAAAAGTAATGTGTAAAAATCTATTCCTTGAATTTAAGGTTCTGTGATATTTCAAGAATTTGCATATTTCAGTGTTCAAATAAACATTTAACAATTTTGTAGGTAAAGGTAAAGCCCCATTTAGCTATGCGTGTGGATGCCTTTGAATCAGCTACACGCTCGCAAGCAAATTCATGATCAAGCCTTATTTGGACATACTGAAGCAGGAAAAGAAAGAAATATGTCATAATTTGTAGTGGCATTTTAAAAAGCCTCAGCATATCTTTCAGATATTATTTCATGAAGATTGCATTTCTGGGAGTTGGAAAAGCCTTGGGAGATATGTGTCAGGATCCTCACTTAATAATAGACTGTAAAACCAAGCAGCTGGGAGAAAGGGAATTGGACAGGTAACTTTAGACCAAGATCAAGTTTAGACTAACTGTGGGCCTGTACTTTAATAAAAGATAAAACTAACATAACCCATAAAACAAAATTGGCCAAAATGATTCGTTTCTCCTTAACTCTGAAGTAACTTAATAAAACTATAACTCATGGATGTCAACCCAAATAAAAAGGATTTATAAATGTCTCTTCACTATGAAAAGTCTTCCTGCTAATCAAATGGAAAATGGATACTGACCACCATAGTCTAATATGTCTCCAGGTTAGTTTTCTTTCTGGGACTAGACCCAGTCTGAAGGAAAAGAAAGATTCACTTGTGTACTCAAAGTCTTGGACAGCTAGTCTAAAACAGAGATTAGAATACTAGAGCATTTATTTGTGTTCAGTACTGTTAAACACTGCTTGGAAGGATAAGGTATTATTAGCAATAGAATTTATAAATGGTCCTGAATCCACAGGATTAATTCCAAAGTATCTTAAATTGGCCTTTAGGCAATACATAAAATGAGCCTTTTCTGCAACTTAAGTTGCTTTGCAAACATTTCCCAATTTGACAAATAACAGCTTGAAAATGATGGATAAAGTTAAAATCCCAAGGATCACTTTTTTCCTTGTAATTCTTCATCAGATATAAAATTGAAGATAAGAAAATAAAGATGATTAGATATGAAATGCAGGGAAAAATTAAGTCTTTCCTTGAAATAGCAAATCCTTTGTATATTGCAGATTCTCAACCACAAACAGTCCATATGCTATATAGTCTGTTGGGATAAAGCTGCACCTAGTAAATTTCTGAAATTCAGATATGTGACACTACTTTAATGATTATAAGTATTATCACAATTGGTTATTTTAATTATTTTATTTCCCATATACATTGGTTTGGCTTAAAATCAGGATTATTACTTTGGATTTGAAGTTTTAGAAATAAATCTACTTTCATGTTAAATTTAAAAATAATAAGTATGTGCATTTTTGTACTTACATATTTTAAGGTGCCAAAGAAGAGCTGCAAACTGTGAAGTAACTTCTGTGAAGATATGAAGTAAAGAATGGAAGGCAAATGACCGTCACAGTAAAGAAGTGTATGTGGTGAGTGCTTACATTTCTTTTATCATGTACCACAAAGTTATCAAAGGTAAAACTCTTTGACCTTAGGTATTTATAGCATAGAACTGTATAATAGTGTTAAAGAGTTAGATAACCATTATATACTTTAGGTTATAAGCAATATCAGGTTGTTTTGCTCACATAACTTTTCAGGATCTACCTTCTAGGTATCTCTTCCAATTAGTTCATTTAATGGGAAGACATGTATATTTCTATACTGTAGCTGTAAAAAAAAAGATTAAAATGTTTAATGCTATGAAATTTGTATCTTACTGTTTTTAGAATTTTCTGAACTTCCATGTTCAATTATTTTTGTGTTGAAAGTATTCGGGCTGAAGAACAAATACTATACAGTTGAATAATCTTGAAGGGTAGATTAATCTATAGCCTTTCTTCATCTCAGGGTGGGTTGCTGTGGCAACCGCCCCAGCTCACTTTAAAATAATTTTTTAAAGCTCACTTCAAGAGCTACACCCAGCGTGGGCCAGGCTTAAAAGCAGGCAGACCCAGTGCACAGGGCTTTAGTGGACTGCTGCTTTAATGTAGGGAAGTAGTGAAGAGAAGAGGGTGGAGTAAGACAGTGTGTAGCTGAACAGAAATTGGAATATGAGCTTTCCCTAAAGTTAAAATCCCAAGGATCACGCTCCTTCCCTGTAACTTCTTTAGCACTTTAATTAAATATATGGCCAAACATAATTCTTTTGGGGAAAAATATGTTAATGCATATTTACATTTAAAATAAAACATTTAAAGTGCTGGCCTAGTATGTGTGAGGCCTTTGGTTTAATCTCCAGAACCAGGTAGAAAAAAAAGAAAAAAAGAAAAGAAAGCACTTAATGATAATTATTTAATGAAAGAAATATTTTGTAATTAGGCACCCCAACACACACACACACACACACACACACACACAAGAGCTGATTTAATACATTGATCCCAGACACCATTTTTTTTTCTTAAAAGAAAGTCACCTTTTATTTAACTGGATAGACCCCTAGCTTCCAATTGGTTTCTATTTAAAGCATAGAACTGGAAGAGATGGGATAACTCATTTCACACATAAGCAAACTGAAGCCTATAAAGGACACATCCAATAGTAAAACACAAATCCTATACTAAATGGAGAATCCACGACTCTGTAACACCTAGGATGAGCTCCTCCCTAGATGAGAAAACATTCTGATTCTAGCCAAATACTATTAGGTGAGAAGGATCAGGGTGATTTTGCTAAAAAATAAATAATGTCCAGAGGTATTAAAAGAATACAAAGCACACTCTGGATTAACCACTTTGTGAATTACTCATGAATAATTGTAAATCTCAGGTGACTGCCTATTGTACATTTCTAGGTAACTGCTTCTGTTCTGCTTCAACTATAAAGGCTTATGGGAAGGAAACTAATGCTAATATTAACTTAGGTCACACATAATTAAGAAGTTAAAACTGCTGAGGGAAAAATCTTATATTTTAAAAGGCCAACTGTGATACATTCCTGATCCAAATTATTTTCAAATTATCCACAGTGTGGGGTTGTGCATATTTTTGAATGTCTGTACTATCATTGATAATTATGGATTTGTTATAATGTTCATTATTAAATAATTCTTTAAAATGTGAAAAGGTAAAATAAAAGTTTCTTCTTAAAGAAAAATAGATCTAAACCTGAAGTGTTCAGTGGTAAACAGGAATATTCACTATCACCCATCAAAAACAACATGATTTAAATTCATGTATTGGCTGTGTCTATTTGCTCATGTAAAATAGGCTCTCAAAATTCATGACATTAATTTCAAGCATTATGGCAATAAACTCTGATGGTTCTCATATGGTTTCTTTTGTCAGGACATTTGTGAAACTTGAAAAAATAATTTCATTTTACCACCATATATTCAAGATGTTTGGGTACCTTGAAATTTTTTATTTTTTTTACAAGTTGTACTTTGAATGAAAACCTGACATAGATACTCCTTGCCATATTATTAAAATGAACTCATAGTAGTAGCAGACTCACCATATGAAAGTCACACAGGTAAGCAAAATATGTTATAGATTGCAATCTGCAATATATGGTACTATTTCAGATAGTTTGCTTTGTGACAGTTTTCCAGGCTTTCTTGTAATAAAAGCGATGAATTCATCTTAGCTGTACTAATAGTTACAATGGTAATGAACCAGAAGCTTGAAGATTGTTTAGATCTAGTTGTACTTGCTTGTAAAATCACTCTTCTCCTTTCACGTGAAGACTTGGGTGGGTGCCTAAATGTTGAGCCCACTCTTCTGAAAGAAGCTAATAACAACAAATAGCCCCTACAATGAAGCAGAAGGCTTTTTGAACCACATTGTCCTCATGCATTAAAACAGTCATCTGGAGGCATACTGAGGAACTTAACAGGAAATGCAGCTAGTCATTGGACTAAACACACAGTGATGATAGGAATTTTTTTACAGTGAGGGAATATCTTTAATTAGTTAGATATTTCAGTATGCTACTATTATCTACTCTTGTATAGTCAATGATTTTATGTCCCCTATGAATTTTCCCTTCTTCTTTCACAACATTAAAAAATAAAAATTGCTCTAAACATTTTATATAATCTGTACTTCTGCTGGCATCCAATCTTGTCTTTTCATGATTTGTATACCGGTTGATACATTTTATCTTTGGCTTTCTTGGGTGTGGTGTAATTGGCTAGGGCAGAGAGCCGCCAAATCTCTAGTAGCTTTTCCTAAACATTAACTATTATCCTATATTTTTGGTAAGGGAAATGTTTAATATGCTTAAATCTTAACATAAATATCCTTCCTTATCAGTCTCTATTTCTGCTTCCTGCGCTGCTGAAACTCTTCAGGATAAGTGAAGTCATCAGCCATCGTCCGGGGTAGCCTAATGCATTTGGGAAGTTGGTTTGGTTTACATGTTAATGACCTGGATAAAGTCCAGTAAGGTGTGGAAGAAAGAGTGGGGGGAAGAGGGGGAAAATCTCCGAGGAAGCTGCCGCCTCGGTAAATATTTCCAAACTGATTAGAAAGTTCATGGCCCACGATAAAGTGGAGATTTTATAAACTGGTAATTCTTTAATTATTTCATGAAATCTTTCGGTTCACTTTTTAGCCCTTCCACTTCTCAGGGCCGAAAACCACGTATTCTGGGCATGCATAAAAGCACGCTGGAATGGAGTGCTGCAGATTCTAGACCGTGGTTTTTACGCGTGAGTAATAGAGGAGGAGCGCGTGGACCCGTGGAAGAATGAAGTAGCTAACGCGTATCTAAATGGGGGGAAAAGTCACAAGAACAACTATTAGGGTCGCGCTCCTATTGGTCAGAGGAAAGATCCCGACTTTAGAAGGACTTCCCTGCTGGCTGGCTCGCAGCGTCCCTGGGGAGTGAGCGCGCAGCAGCGGGAGACTCGGTTCTCTCCGAGCGTCCTATGCAGCCGCTCCGGGAGAGAAGCAGGGAGCCGCCGTTCACCGTGTTGTCTTCATTTCGTGCAATAAAGAATTGTCATTAGGTTTGCGTATGGCATGTGCCATTACCCCACCGTAAAACTAAAATTAGCAAAATGTCAGGAATGGAAAGATTGATTCACCAAGATGCAATTATCATTTAAAAGTGCTTGATTGAGGTACTGATGTTCAGTGATTTATTCTGCATACCATATACATAATTAAAGTAGTGTAGTGGAGTAATTTATCAATCTAGTTGAGACTGGAGGGGTGAGGAGGGAGCTGCTGTATGTTTGTTTTATTAAAATGCTCCGAGGTCTAGTCCCGCCCCCCTTTTGCAAGAGTGAAACTGATGATTTCTCCAGCTCGCGAGGAGACAGTCAACGGTTTGGGATCGTGGGGGAGAGAGAAATGGGAGAGGAAAAGGCAGCGCGAAGCAAAGGCAAGAACAAAATAAAATAAAGGGGGGAAAAGGAAAGAAAACGGCACTTTCAGCGGACGTGCTGCTAAGAACCCCCAATCCTGTGTGCTCGGTTTACCCTGCCACCCCCGCCTCCCCTCCCAGTATCCTTCCATTTCCCTCGACACCCCCGCCTCCCCCCCCCCCCGCCTTTTTACGCGATGTTTCAAAGGCTGTGAGCTGCTCTCCTTTTCCCATTCGTCTTCTGTCACTTCCTTCCTGGACGCAGTTTTCTGGTCGAGTCCGGTTACTTTTAATCCGACCGGCAGCGGAGAGCCACTTTCTCCTCCTCCTCCTCCTCTTCCTCCGCCTTCCTCCTCCTCCTCCTCCTCCTCTTCTTCCGAGCGGCCTTGGCGCGCGCGAATGCGCGACCCCGCGCGCGCCTCCCCCCGACGCGCGCTCCCTTCGCGCGCGCACACACGCACACATCGTCTCCAGCTCTCTGCCTCTCTCTGCTCGCAGTCACAGACACTTGAGCACACGCGTACACCCAGACATCTTCGGGCTGCTATTGGATTGACTTTGAAGGTTCTGTGTGGGTCGCCGTGACTGCATGTTTGAATCAGGTGGAGAAGCACTTCAAGGCTGGACGAAGTAAAGATTTATTTTCTCTCTCTTTCTCTCTCTCTTAAGAAAGGAAAATATCCCAAGGACTAATCTGATCGGGTCTTCCTTCATGTAAGTACCTCTGACATTTCTTGAAAAAATAGAAATAGCCTGGGTATTGTCTCTGAATTCGGCATCAATATATTCCATGGCTCGGGGTCTATCCCTGTGCCTTTTTTTTGAAGGCTGAAGTTGAGACTGGTTGTGTATTCTTTTCGTTAGATTCCATGATTTCCTTGTGTGCTGCTAAAAGTAACTTTTTAGATAGTCGTATCCGTTCGCCATCAGTTATTGAAATCATTCCTGACTCGTTCCTGTCACACCAATATGTTTAAAGTTTCATGAAGTTTGTTCACGTCATTAGCATGTTTGATATGGTGGAGAGTGTGGAGCCTGAAGGATTTTAATATTTCACAGAATGTTCTATGACCTTGAAGTACATGCCTTAAGATTTAGCAGTTAGTTCACTGTGGAAAGATGTTCCCATGAGTCCCCCCAAAGACTTTGATTTGCCCTAGGTTATGCTTCTGAGCCACTAATTCTTGGGATTAGTTTAAGCTTCAGCATGGCTGTCTGACTGTCAGAGTCTACCTTTGTGCATCTCCTTCCCTCACTAAAGTGCTGGCTTGGTGGAGGGCTTCTTAATTGGTGTGGACAAAAAGTAATACCCTGGTCAAAGTAGTCTACACATTTCAAAATTTATGTTTAGATTTCAGCATCTACATTGCGTATAAATGTATTAAATTAAATTGAAATACATAGATATTTAAAAACAAACAAGGTTAAGTCACTTCAGTTGCCTTCTGTCTGGACTTTGGATGAAAGTTACTAAACTCAGTGATAAAGTTGGGCACAAAGGAAGCCTATATAGACATGGCACATTACTATATTATTACATATTATGCAAGTATTTAGATTAAGTGTTAATATTATTTTCTACCAAGAACATGGCTATTAATTCTTACAGGAAATTTTATATCTGAATCATTTCTGTCTATTGTAGGTCCAGTTCTTTGGAAAAAGCCTTTTTTCTTCACATTTTAGGAATGGATGTCTTTTTTATAAAATACCTTATATGTAAATGCTGAGAGTATAATAAGTAGAATTAGGCTTTCTGCCAGTTCTTTAACCAGTCCTCAGTGGAGAATTGCTTTGACACAAAGTGCATTTTACTATTGTGAATATGATACTAACTCTAATAGTATCTGTCTTATGAAATGCTTACTGACTGCGTGTGTTTTCTAACTGCTATAGAAGAAACTCCAGTCACCTCATTATGCCAATCCAAAAAAAAAAAAAAAAAAAGTGACCAGACGCTTTTTTCACTGGCACCTTGCAATGGAATTGTGGTTGCAGAGTAAAGATGCTTATGTGGACTATAATAACTCCAATGCCTAGAGACTTGGTAGGACATGGAAATGTGACCACCTGTAAACCCCATTTAACCTTGTATCACATACCAATTTTAGCTTTAAATAGATCAACAATCTCTAATTTGAAACTAAAACACCTAATATAATTTCTAAAATAATGTCAGTTTTGATAAGTAAAATAAGATGTCCCTATCTAACATCCCATCTCAAGAGGGGCAAAAATAATCTTTTAAATCAATGAGTGTATTTTTTCCGTATTTGTAGGAAAATACATGTATTAGCCTACTAACTCAATTCTAAAACTTTTCATCAAAACACATTTTAAATACAACATTTGTTTAACATTTAGTTTCCAGTCAGGTTAGAGAGACAATAGTTGGTGGTTGTCTTACTGAAGTTTTACTAAAATTCATAAAAACCTATTTTTATTAATTTAATTTACACAACTTTGGAATATTTGTCATATTTTTCAGACTTCTTTCTAAAGAATTATACTTCATTCATTAATTATGCTGTTTACATCCTGAAAGCTATGCATGAGGAATATATTGAAAGATAATATTAAGGTGGAACTTTTATAAAACACTAATTTTGTTGATTATAGATTTAAAAACAAATGAATATATGATAAGTTAGTTTTCTATATTTCCTGAGTTAGTCATATTTTAAAGTGAAATCACAACATTAACTTTTCAGGATAGAAACACATTAACACTAAATAACTACATAAAACTTAAATCACAAGGACTTTTTGCACCTTGCTTCTATTCTTTGTAAGCAGGTTTAGTTTGCAAATTTTGGGGGTAATGATTTAGCCCAGTAGAGAAAGGGACTCTTTAATGATTCAAGATTGAATCCTGAAAAAGCATTATATTCTGTGTTTTTCAGGTATCTATTATTTTTTTCTCTTGGCCCTCACTTTACTGAATCAATAAGTTGCATAATACAACTCTATCTTTCTAAGAAATTATTTATGTATTTGAATTTCTTTTATAAACAACTGCACTGATTAATTCCTTGATATGTGTTAACCTTATCTTTTAAAACTTTGTTCTATTTATTATAGTGTTTTTTGTGGTTTTATTTCCCAACTCTATGTGCAGTATATTTTGAGTCTATGCAATCTCAGAAAGTGACCAAAATGGGGAAACATCCATGCAGCAGTACTTGTGCTACACAACAACAAAGAAATACTTATCAAACCAGAGAACCATGGTTTTTTGAATATGATTCCAAGCAACACGGAAGAATTTAATATTCAATTTAGGGTCACTATGTGGAATGTAAAGAGATTATTAATAAAGTTCTACTTGTTTTTCAAAAGTATATCTTCTAAGAAAATGCCTCCCAAACTAATATCTAAAGCTTATAAAAATGTGCATATTCATTTTACGCACATATGGTAATAGTCTGGGCACAATGAAAGGCTTTTATCACTGATGTTCAGCTGCTAAGCTCTGTGTGGAAGGACAGGTGATTATGATCCCCATCTTCAGCACTGTACCTTAATCTCATGGGCTCATGGGCTTGTGGACTGTCCTGCACTCACTAAAGCTTGACTGTTGCACCGAGATCTGTCACCTTTAGGAAATCAAACCAGATTACAGAGGCAATTCACAAAACCAGGAGCAACAACAAAGTCTGTGTACCTTACAAAAGGTAGATTACACAGTTCATGTGTTATTTTGATAGGTCAAAGATAAAAGCTGATTGTTGAAGAATGGAAAAATACTCCAATTTTAAATGATTGCTAGATAAGTATACTGCGACCCTGTTGCTTCATCATTATGAAGAGCCATTCAAGCCGTAGAAAACTCAGTTTTCAAATGATAGGCTTTCAATAGTACAGTCAAAGAAAACATCCTTTTTATTCATTGCTTAAATTTTAAGTTCTATCACTTTTCATGAACAGACTTAGAGTTGTCTGTTACATGAAGTGGTTATTATGAGACTGAAATTCATTGAACATTTTTGGAGGAGGTGTTGAAAAAAAACAGAATTTGCCAGTAATAAAACACACTTATGGTATTGAGAAATTGAGGAGAAAATGCATAATTGTCAATATCCATTATATTTTCTGTTACCAAAATACATCAAAATGTGTAAATACGTAACTATGAATTCATGCATCTGAAATATACCTAGATAAGTGTTTATTGATCAAGTTACATATATACATATGAATATACATATATATTTCATGAATGTCATATGAAGATCTTTCTTCACAACAAAATATGATGTTTTGAGGGTTTATTGCAGAAAATAAATTTTTGGTTTACATATTAACATTTTGAAAACCCAAACTTCTCACACATCCAACTCTTCAGTAATTTTTTGCTTCTTCTAAAATTGAAGTCCTTTTTTACCCAACTGATGCCTCCTAGTGTTTCACACAATAAAACACTAATGAGTCACCCATAAATGTAAACATTGCATTTTCATTGCCTACATCTTCTGTGATACATAAAATTAATATTTATGTGTTTAATTTTCTGTGCATTATTATAACAAGATAGGAAATTTTAGTGAATGAGATGTTTCATCTGTTTGGATTTGTGGCACACGCAGGTTTTCTTTGACCATAACAATATCTTACTAAGTTTTAATAAGTTTATTGCCTTTGGTTCCAATTTATATATTCCCTGTTTATATTCACTCTTATTCTAGTGAAAAATATAGACAAAATAGAAGAGCTTCCATTTTGTAGGCCCTGCAAATACATAGCTGAGTTGATCCTGCAATGCCCGATGAACAAATTGCAAAGGATCCAACCATTTCATTTAAACACTAAACTGTCTTAAAAGAGATACATTTTTTTGTCTACTCTTCGTAGTTACATTTGAAAATTTCTAATTTAAAGTTGAAAAAGAGGGTTTAGAAAAATCAAAAAGAAAGATAAATTTCTACAAATATGGAGTACATCACTTCATTAGAAAATAAGAACAGAAAGAAAAACTTGATGAGAGTATACAGTTCTACATAATGGAAGGAAGGCTTATTAGAAGATAATTTCTCATGACTTAAACAATTGCATTAATGAGATAGGAGTAAGTGGACACCAACTTTAGTGTGCGTTTTCTGCCCTGTACCTGTGATATTCTTGCACCTCTGTAATTTCAGACAGCTCTCTAATTATACTTAGGAAGATGATTACTTTAGTTTCCAAATATTTTTTTCTTTAACATGCTTATTAAAGAGATGGGCCATTCCTCTAATGGATCTTAAATTCAAAGGATGCACTCCAAAACTTGTAACATTCTTGGGCCTCTTCCTGAGTTGTCATACAACACACATGTGCACAAAAGCATTCATGACTTTCTTCCATTAACACTTAACAAATGTTTTAAGCATCCAAGCACAGATGCTAGACTGAAGTTAGACCATTGCTACTACTTATGTATGTGTCATTTAGTTATCCTGATTAAAAATGCATAGTATATTAACAATACTTGAACATCACTTAAAATTTTCTAATTTAGCCAATAATATAGTGCTATTACAATTCTATGCTTGTTGGACACATTTCAAAGAATGTAAGGGGGTGTGTTCCTTTCGTTCAAGGAAGCAAACATGTAGAAAGGGGTGGGCCTTTCCCACAAGAGCCACATTTCTTCCCTTAGAGAGTTGAAGCAAATATGCAGTACATAAGAGAATAGCAGCATGAGAAAGAAAATAATTTGTAATGATCTATTATAGTTAGTGAGAAAAGGAAACCATCAGGTTTTTTTTTTTATTTTTTTGGCAGCGCTTACTGGTAACTTATCTCACACTGAACGTTGAGAAATATTCATGAAAGTTTTGTACTTTTAATGTTTTTTCATGTTCATGCATAAAATAACTATAAAGTGCTGTTGAATAATTGTGATTTAGCTCACAATAGGATTTAGTAGTAATTTTCATTTTTACAGATAATATTGAGACATAAAGAAATAAAAAATAAATAATGCTGTAAAACTCTATTCCCAGCCTCTCTTTTAAGATATGTAGGTAGCATATCTGTGCAAGAAAAATAATTTTAAAATATTTTATGACAAAGAATACCATTTTAAACAAAAACATTGTGGAAAAGATGACCCAATAATACCAATTTCCTTGGTATTATTCTCACTGGTATTATTCTCACTGCAAAAAGAAATGCATATTCCTATTAAGTATGGAAATTGATGTACATGTTATATAAGTCTATTGTTTAGTTTCATTTGATAATATGAGTAACATTAATTTGTCATCACTATAATGTATTTGCTATACATCGTCATTCCATTGCCCAAGTTAAATCTCTGTATTTATTTTTGAGACATAACCAGTGTAAACAAAGTTCAAAGTACACATGAAGAGAATCTTTTGAGTGCATTATAAAGAAAATTGGTGACATTACAAGCAATAAAGACAGTAAACCTATTACAGGCAGATTGCTGCAGGAATCATTACTCTTTAATAATGTAGACATTATAGAGACTTTATTAATTCTTAATGCTGCAAATTTGAAATGAATGGAGCAATGTTGTTCATCCTGCAAGTGGTTGCGATTCATGTAGAATGACAGTGCAAGTCTTTGAGCAATGATTTAAATAAAGTACCTTAAACTTCTTTTTAGAGACTGGAGGAACTGATCTGTGAGGCAGTCCCTGGTGAAAACCTGCTTTTTTTCCGAATAGCATCCTGAGCATGGTCTGGTTTTCCTCTTATATCTTGTTGTCATAGATAAGATGCACATAAAGAATTCATATAAATTATTCTCAGATATTATGAATGTCTAGCATTTTGGATTCTAAAAGTGGTGGATATGGTCCTTTGATAGAATGTAAAGTATTTTTTTAAATAGCCCAAAACTACCCTTGTATTTTTTTTCACACATCCGTGATTTTTTTCAGCTAGTTAAATTGATAGCAAGAGAATGTACCCCTTCCCTGAACCCTAATGATAGGCAGCTTCATCTTATATATGCTTATTTGAAAAATTAGAAAATAGATTCACTAATAAAAATAAGTTAGAGCAGATAAGGAAATTTGCCTACTACTTAATAGAGTAAGCATGACTTATTTATTTTATCTTATTGTATCTTCTAATTTAATTGGTGACCCTATATAAGGTATACGACAAAGTCTTATGGAAAGCTGCTATTATTGCTTAATGTCACATCAGGGATTGGGATTTCTTTTAAAGTAATTTTGAAGATGTGATTATTTAGCAGAAATATTCACTGGAGCATTTTATTTTTAGAAATCATGGTCACACAAGGAAGCCTTTATAGGACCGACTACCTAATTGCAGTCAAAGATCTCTTTAATGAATGAACACACACAGAGAAGAACACATATTTTAAGAATATAATGGCCCTATATTTTTAAAATTTTTGCCACACTTTTTATATCGGAACAGAACATATGTGTCTAAGCAGATGTTTTAAGTTATATCCTTCATGTAGGTGAGTCTGTAAATGTACCATTTAACTTAAATGGCTTTGTGGGAAGGTAGTTTGAGGAGTTTAAAAAGGGAAAAAAAAAAAGGCAAAAAAACCTCCAGTTACTATAGTTCCAGCTCTTTCTTTTTTAAAAACAGTAATTAAACTCAGGATAAAGAAAGAAAAATAAACTCTTTTAATTCTTTGTAACATCCACAGTTTCTGAGGTAGAACAGTTGGTGTATTTTTATTCCTGAATATGCAGGGCAGGTACTGGAAGCAGAGCTACAAAAGGAAAACTTTCTGGCTGCAGACCAGATACGGTGCCACATCATAAACTTCCCCTCTTCTGTCTCGTAGTGATTTCAGCCCTAAGTAATGTCCTTTCTTCCCCTTGCGTAGGCTAAGGAGCAGAGGGCCTTTTTCCTGGGCACTAGAATTGGGAAAGGAAAAGAGGAATTTTTCCCTTTTTGAACTTGAAAATTCTGCCTCTTAAATCACTAAGATATTAATCGCAAAGTGGATTCAGTATGTTTTATTTTATGTATCCCCTATAGCAATTTAGAATGCAAAAAACAATAGGTATGAGATAGAAAATGAGACTTCCTCCCAACCCCCACATCTAGAACACTGCAGGCCCAATTAAATATTTGTAATTTTGGGGTTTGCAATAATAAAAATAATAATAGTTTCTTTTCAACAAAGCCCCTGTGCATTATATTTCTGATATATTAGGTCATTTTGTGATGCAGATTAACATTGTATGCTTATTTATTTATTTAACTTTTCTTGGGTAATAGGAATGTTCCACTACACTTTAGTGCTGCAGTAATCTTGATTGATAAACATTCACACTTAAATGGCCATTAGGTAAAAATACAGAGTACAAAGAGAAAATGCAGACTATAGTGTTCAGATATGATCTATGTTTTTCATTTGGAAGATTCAGTGTAAGTAATACAAAAACCTAATATCAGGCAAAATTAACTTCTAAATATCTGCATTAATGTTTCTTGCTTTTGGAACTGTAGCCTGAAAACTTACACTTCTTGAAATACATAGGGGTAAAAATGTGTAAAAGTAGCTTTTAATTGCCAGATACATTTTCAACTTTTACCAATGTGATTTTTAAAAAATCTTATTAAAAATAATTTGTAGGTACCATGGTTCCTTTCCATCAGTAGCAGAAGTCTGATTAGTATGAGTTGCAGTCTCAGATTATTGCAAGCACACCTTTTTAAAACTAGCCTTCTCCATTGAAAATGTATTAAATGGGAGCCTTCAGTAGAAAGTGTTACTATGAAATAAATATTTGTTCCAATTTTATTTTTAAGCTAAATTATTGATTTAACAGTGTATGACTAAGATATAAATGTTCTAATGTACTAAACCAATTATTAATTGCCTCTGTAAAATTTGCTATATCAAACCAACAGTTAAGTATAATTGAAATTTATTTTTATTGAAAATAGATAAGGAAGATAATTTCAATACTGTTTAAATATCAAGGAACTATTTTTCTGTAGATGCAAATGTTTACCAATAAAATCTTAAATTAATACCACAGATCTTTAAAAATGTAAAAGACAGATTATAAGAAAGTAATCACAAGGTCATATTCTTACTGTAGGTGTTAGGGGCAAATGCCTATAGCTAGCACCTTCTCAAAGACCATTAGCAAGTGGGAAAAAAGTGAATTTTTTGCATATATTAACATACATAAGTCAATAATTTTTGACAGTTATTGCCTTGAAAATTAGACATTCTATTTTAAAATTCAGATGAAACCTTTAAAAATATATATATACTTTAATTTACAATATGGTATGAAATTTATCTATTTTTTTGTATTCTTTGGAATAGTTTTAATCACCAGCCTTTGATAAACATTGTCAGACCTGTTATCAGGTTATCAACTGTTGAAAATGTATCCTGGATAGAAATTTTTAAATAAAAACTAAACTACCTTGATGATTATTATTAAACCATACCTGATTAAAACATGACTTTTTCAGGGGTTTACCTACTAAGTAATTCCCCGGTTGAGAATTTTAGAAATTTTAAACTATGTTAACAAATTACAATTATTTCTATAAGGTTCTTAATGTCCATCCATATTTGGGCAAACTTATTAAGCTATTGATTTCTGAGTAAAGGTTTATGTGATCTAAAAAATTACTCCATAAAAGGTAAAAATTTCTTTTGTAACCATTAATATTAATATGCTACAAAGGAATAAATGCAGACCTAATTCCATCTGGATCATCTTTTTTAACTAAATGAAGGTTAACAAACTTGACTACTTGAAAAAGAAAATATCTGTTCATTCACTTCTAGTATTTATTGAAAGCCTCCTGAGAGTTTGTATAGGTTAGAGATTAAGGGAATAATTTCTGCTATGTTTTTCTTTTCTTTCATGTTTGAATTTTTCTCCCCTTACATAAACCAAAAAAAAAAAAAAATCCACAATGACATTAGTAGATTTCCAAAGGGGTCCATGAGTTACTTAGTACCCATTGCTTGTTTCCCGATGGCCCTTTGGTCAAAATTAATCGGCATTGCCCCTCCGGTGGACTGTTGGATCTTACTTGAGTTAGAGCGAGTACTGTGATTTTTCCCCCTTCTATCATTTTATAGCTCAAAAAAAAATCAAAGAATTCTTGACTTCACTTTATTTTTTTCAATTTTTGTTGTTTTTGGATTCTCTGCTGTCTGAACTCTTTTCTTGTTTCAGAGTGCATGCATTTGGTTTTGCAAAAACAGCTGCAATTTTAACTTGTTTTGACTGCACATGTGAGATCACAGAATTGTTTCAGGTGTTATCTTCTTATCTCCTCATTCTTGAGAGATTGATGTGGTTCATCACAGCCAATACCGTGTCATGAAAGAAAGCTGAGCACCGATCTTGAAAAAGCAAGGTCTATTGGATGGATAGTTGTTTTGTAAGGAACTGTGGACATCTTTAGAATCAGTAGATGTTATAGCCTCAGCAAAACTATAGAGCATCTTGAGCGCTCAGGAGGTAGTACAGTTATTGGACAAGTGGAACGAAATTGTGGCTTTTGCGATGCTTTATCATAAAGCACTGGGTCAAAGCTCCAAGGTGTGTGTGTGTGTGTGTGTGTGTGTGTGTGTACACACACGGCAGGAGAGAACACATAGACATGAAAGACACAAAGCATGAGAAGATGAGGAGGAATGCAAGAGAAAGAGAATCATTTAAACAAACAGTACTTGAAGACCGTATTGCCGCACTTAACTTCAGCTTTTTGATTATACACATGTGCTATTAGACAAATGTGCCCCTAAACAATAGAGGGTAGTGATTAAGAGCAACTGCCAAAACTCGGTTCAAAAGCCAGCTTACTATCTAATGTTTGGTGGTTTTAGGCATGTTATTTAGCCGCCGCAAAGCCTCAGTTCCAGCATCTGTAAAATGGGGATAAGATAGCATCCACTTAGGGAATTTTTAAAGATAAAATACATTCAGAAGCATAATGAAAACACATAGTAAGTTTTCAGTAATTATTTGAGTATTATAATGCCATACTATATTTAATTATTTTTCTTTCTGCTAATGATGATCACTTAGAAATGTCTATTGGGATAATTATTTTGAACTTTTTTTTTTCATTAATACTTTCAGATTATTAAAATTGGGTCATTTTCAGGGCAAGTATCTAATTCTGATTCTTTGCTAGGTCAATTCTAATGACTGTTGAGTACAGTATACTTGTTTCTCCAAGAAAATCAAACGCTTTCATAGATTAGATGTTATTAAATATTATTTTTAGAATTAGATATGGAACCAAAGAAACAAAATATTTTCATCCATGAGTTTTAAAAGTCATCTGTTGAAAATTCTGAATTCCAGATAGGTTATTGCTTAATAATAATAGTTTTAATAAAAGTTCAGTTTGGAGGAAGAGTCATTAGATATTTGTGAAAACAGTCTCCAAACAATACTCTAGGATGGGGCTGGGGTTGTGGCTTAGCAGTCCAGCACTTGCCTTGGATGTTTGAGGCACTGGATTCAATCCTCAGCACCAAGTAAAAATAAACAAAATAAAGACACTGTATCCATCTACAACTAAAAAAAAAATTTTAAAAAATGATACTCTAGGATTGTTTTTATTAGTATTACCCACTTCTGACAGATACTTTAGTGTTCCTTTTTTATTTTTCTTATTGCAAAATTTCAGCTTGGTATGGAGATAGAATTAATTTATGAAGAATGAGTGTCATTTTACTCATCCTTTTCAAGCGCTCTTGCATAATAGGTATTCCATAGAATTTGTCGAATAAATAAGTGAGTTGTGTTTACCCAAAAAGATAAATGCATTTTATTTGAATAATTAAAAAAATAAATAAGTGTCACTCCTACTCTTTTTTATGTCCAGATTTGAGGGATTGTTCATTATCTACAAGATGTGTTTTGAATATTTTCATCCATGTGAGAAGAAATGTATAGAAAATGCAGAATTTTACCTAAGAAGTATAGCTTTTGATAACACAAACACACTTAGGTAAAATGTGGATGAAATGGGAATATTTCTGTTGTCAGAAACTGTTTACCACTCTTTTGTTCAGTTTTTATATCCACTTAATTTCTCAAAAAAATCATATTTTTCATGACAGGTAATGTTGAGGAGGCCTGCCTCGTTTATACGGCCTGGGGAGTTGTGACTGCTTCAGATTGTTCTCATGCTTTTGAATAATGCCCCTCTGGTGTGCACCTTGTATTTCAGCTTTCTTTTCTAACCCTGTTTTAATGCCTGGATAAAGAGTGCTAAGCGCAAGGAATACTTGCAGAGTGGACTTCCCTGTGGTAAAACAGCATGGACAGTTCCCAACACTGCAATCAAGGATGCCTCTAAAAGCTTTAATTTAAAAATAATAATAATAATAATAAGTCCGCATGAAGATGATGGAGCCCTCTAAGGCACATGGGCTTAGAGAATTATTCCCATCTGCAACCCCCTCCCCCTACTTAGTAGCCCTTTCCAGGGTTATGATTACTGGAAAATGGCTGTTAATCACCAGATTTTTTTTTTTGACTGCAGCTGCTTCAGTCAGACTACTAATCTATTAAACAACTTCATCTCTAGTTTAAAATTTGCATTGTATACTGTATAGAATAAATTTTCATTGTAATCAGAGCATCCAAGAGAACTTCCTGATATGATTTATAGAAACACATTTATTTTTTTATGTATGGACCTCTCTACTGCTATTGAGCCAACTGTTTAAACAATACTGTGGTTGATCAGCATAAAATACCATTGCACTATTGAGTGCAGGCACCATTTACAAAAGTTACATTTGCAGAATATTTGAATTGTGGGTACTTGGGTGTATTTGAATCTTGGGTACTTGGCAGTGTAATACCCACATAATTCAAAAACTTAACCCAGATATGTAAAATTTGACTTGAACCTGAAAGGGTTTTAAAAGTTTAGTGTTCGTATACCAGACTGTGGTAGAGTGGTTTGGCTTCTTTTTCTACCCTAATGCTTATTACATTTGCCATAATTTGAAGAAATAATCCAAAACCGGAGTCAATATTTAATGCTGAAAGAGGACAAAACAGCCTTAATTTACAAAAGATCCCTTTAAAACACATTCTTATATGTAAAATTGACAAGCTACAAGAGGTGGTTGGATGTTGTTCATCATGTTGGAAAGAATGTTTCAATTAAAGTTGAGCACTTTCTCTTCCAGGTCTTTTTTTTCTCCATTTTTTATTTGCTGTGCCAAGGTATCCATGTGCATTTTTCCACTGTCATCTGGCTCATTCCCAGCAGATGCACACAATCTGTTCTGCTGTCACTAACAGGGTTCGGTTTATGAAAAGAATGTGTCAGAACATGCCACTATAGTCACTTTTACAGGTTTTTTTTAAAGAGTAACTGAGAATATATGCATTGCCCTAGTTTCATTGTACTCAGCCTCTAAGAGATTTCTAAGAAACTTTTATAATATTCGTAAACGAAAAGCTTTCTTCCAAAGGTTTTTGACCAAATGTTTACTTTTCATTCAAAATAAAAATTTAAAAGTCCACAAATGTCTTTCATCGTGGAACATGTTATAATTAAATTCAATAGTATATTCTTATAGGAATGTTTAACAGAAATCAAATATTTTTTGATAAATCATCAAATTTCCAATTATGAAATTTACTGCAGAATTAATTGTCTATCTTGATGTCAAAATTAAACCTACTTTATTACTTAAATCGAAGTTTTGTTTAAAAAATTTATGATGTAATATTTAGAGTATGGTCATAAATATCAATCATTTGACCTGATAGATAATATGATTTTCCTCAAGTCTTCGATAACATTAAGTCAAACTAAAAGTAGCTAAACTATCATACATTCTTATCCTCTATAGACACTTGATAAACTGTACTTTCACAAAGCATTGTGACATTTTTCTTTTGTATGTGTTCAAAGCATAATAGGTAAATATAGATTTGTTTATTATATTTTTGTTCATTAAGATTTCTCTAGTCCCATCATAATAAAAATTTCAGATTTATGTTGTGTTCTTCATAGACAGTAATTTTTTTGTTTTTATCTAAATTTTTTAAAACTTGAGTAATGGAAGTTGCATTCATTCCCAAATTAATGAACTTAATAATTTAGTAGAATTTTAAGTAGGTACACAAACCACATATGTATCCACATGCAGATAGTTACTGGACACATTTATATTTTATGTTCAGTTCATGGTGTTTAAACACCTCTCAGAATTAAAGGCTTTTTAAAGGGTACTTAGATGCTAATTTTAGGTTTTTAAAATGATTTTTTACTTAGATTACTCAAAATAAAATTTAGGAAAATCAAACTTTCTTTACTCAAAGTTAGAATTCGCATGAGTAAAAAATGCAGATTAAGAAAATATATTAGGGAGTGATAACATACAAATTAAACATTAATATAATACATATTTATTTAGGAAAATTAGTTTTAGTTTTCTGTACAAAAAAATTCATGAAGTATATTTGAGGCATAATGTGTGACAAATTTTTCTGATTATGAAACTGATAGTTTCACATACAACTCAAGTGATACAAATAGGACTTTTTCAAAGACTACTCTGCATAGTGTAGCAAGAAAATAATCTACGGCTGCAATTCATTGGCACAGTTGTCACACCATATAGATTAATTGCTACATTATCTGTCGAGAGATGAAACACATGATTGTTAATACTAAGTTTCCTTAATTCTTAAAGAAAAAGAAATCCTTATTCATTATACTTGAAATATTTTAATGCATATGTCTATCTTAACTTGCTTTTATCATGTTCTTGATTAAAGGAACGTGGCACATAGACTCAGGATAAGTCTTAAAAGATATTATGAAGGCCACTTTTTCTTTCTGACATTTAATAATAAATTTATTGATTTTTTAATGTTTTTATGTAACTTTACTTTTAAACTATTAATAGGCACTTGAATCGCTTAGTTTTTGCAGATCCCAAATGTTTGTTCTTGGCATAAAAGGCCAAGAGACACAGGTAAACTAATAAGACATTCGGACCAAATCCTATGGGATGTCACAGTCTCCTTTTCCCTTAACTATTAGTGCTGGTGCTGGAATAGAACTGTAATGTGTTCCAAGAGGATGGACTGACCCTTGCCATCTCCTGCCAGTATTGAGGAAGGGGTCACGTGGACATGGAGAATCACTAGACTCTTCAATTGTGGTACCCTTTATACATAAGATCATTTCAAGTGAAAACTCCTTGGGCAAACTTAGTTATACCTGTTCTAAATTACTAATCTCTGAAGTATATCACTCAAAACTGTAAATGTAATCTTCAATTTCATTAAGACCATAAAAACTTATTCCTTTTAGTAAGATTCATAGAACTTGAATATTGACAAATACGCTTTACCTTGTGAAACACTTATAGATACCAGGTCTTTTAAAAAAGTACACTCTTTTATTTAATGATACCTTATAGAGAAAATTCAGGTTTATCTTCTACCTTTATTTTTTAATTAAAAATTTTTTTTCTTGTTCTCTAAGAGATGAACTTTGGAGCCATTTTGTCTCAAAAATACTTTCTGGGAATTAATAAGTTGCCTTGATTTCCAACATAGTGGAGACCTGGGGACCAGCGTTCTTTATGGTTAGGAGGTGATGCTCCTCTTTGCTTTGCTTAGTCATGGGTCTCTTTGGAGCAAAGATAGATTCTTTCTGTGAAGTTTTCCCTAAAATATGTATTATTCATAGACTAAGAAACCCATCAAAGACTCCTCTGCATGCATAATGATAGGTTGGACTGCAGTGACCAGAAGGCTCTCCACTCCGCTTTCTTTAGAGAATTTAAAGACAGTTGTCTTCTTTTTCCATCTGCACCGACATATGTTGACCAGTTGGTTTTTGGTTCTTGCTGGCTTGGTGGTTGGAAGTAGGACTGATCTTCTATAAATATAATTGATACTTTCAACTATGACTTAGGAATTCCACTTTTACTTTCCTCCATTGTCACTACTCCAGATATCTCCAGTAATTCTGGTAACTTTTATGATATATGTAAAAAGCTTCTTTTATTCATTTGAAAGTGCTGTTAAGTATAATTACTCTTAGGTAGTCAAAAATCACAGCAAACATTTTTGAGAACTTAACCGTACACTTCACAATGTTGTGAGGGCTTAAAGCTTTATATGCATTAACTCATTTATTCATCAAAAGCTCCATTTTACAGATGAAAAAACTGAGGCAAAAATTAAAAGAATAACTTGTCTAAGGCCATGTACTCAGTGGCAACAGGAGAAGCTCAACCCAGATAGTCTTCATATTCCACTTTCTTACTCACTAAGCCCAAATCTCACACACGTTATCACATATAGAAGATAAGGGAAAGGAAAGAATCAACTACTGAATCTTAATTTTGCCCAGCTTCTAGGATAAAATTACTCAATAATCACTGAATGACTTTTTAACTATGCTTATATAAATATATTTGTATGATTCTAAAGAAAAGCAAATTAACTCTTGGTCTATGATATGTTCTTTGTTGTTAATCTGGAGGGGAAAAATGTATTTTATCAACTCTTTGATAGATCTTCTTTTTGCAAGCAATGTCTTATCACTATTTGTGAAAATTTATTTTTCTAGTTATAATATTAGCCTTGATTAAAATGCAAACATCTAGCTTTGTCATCATTGTTTAGTGACCCCCACTTAGCTTCTCATTTCTTGAGCTGTTGTAATTTTTTAACGTTAACTTGCAAGAATCATAGTAATTTATATGGTTTTTATTTAAGAATGTGAGCTTTTTGACAGAGTCTATAAATGGATATTAAATGGATTTAGGAATTATTCAATTAATATAGTTAGTGCAGATGGATATTGTAGATAATTTGAATTCAAGCACACCTTTCAACATTTTTTGTAGTTCCAAAAGGAAACAAAAAACCAAAATCTTAAAACCAGAGGTGGACATGAAATAGTGACAAGATAGAACATGTACATTTTATATGTTAAAACTAGGAAATATTTTATCAAGTTTGTTCACCAAATGCATGCTTTTTAAGTTTTTAACTGAATATTTCTGGGCTTAGTAAAAGACCTTTTAAAAAGGGAAAAGGATCATTTTTAAAATTTTCACTATGAGAAGCAATGTGAACTTTCTTTCCTCTAATAAACAATTTCCTTGTTTTTTTCACAGAAGTATTACCATGCTCTTAACTAGAAATGAGGACAGAGAGGCTGGCATAGGTCAAATAGGACTCATATATTTCTGAATTACCAAATTTATAAACTTTGGACTTCAGAATTAATAGCTACCATATTTTTAATGTCATGGTTTCCTTGCCAAATTTCCACAGTTCATATTAGTAACTACATTTGGTTCCGCTTTGTTTCACTGTTGAAGCAAATGAAATGCTTGTTTGGATTACCATGCAAATACCAAAATAATATATGTTCTCTGTATTTAAAAATGCTTTATTAGAAATGTGATTTGAAGATTTGGATATTCAATGTGTTATTTGAAATTAATTGGCCACAGTGATAAATGGCCTCCATATACTTCATGGTGCTCACTTGCAAAGAAGTTTTGGTGTGCTTTGTGCAATATGAAGTGCCTCTGGTAGTGCTCAGCACTCCCTCTTCTCTTTCTAATGAAACCACTAAGACCATTTATGTCTACTTCCTAATGTGATTTTGACTACAGTTGTATGAATTCCCTTTCTTTGGAAACTTCCAACTCTTAAGAACTAAAGCACACACTTAAGACTCTATAAAACATTGAATTTATATTTAGTTCTCATTTGATTCTAAATATACAGGAAATAAATATTTACTATAAAGGCCTGAGTTACCCAAAACCTAAGGAGGAAGTTATAGATGTTGGTTAATTCTATAAAAGATAATTACATAAATTTATTAGGAATATTTCTGAAAGAGGATTGTGATGTGGCTAATATTGTATTTCAAAAACCTTTTCGAAAAATTTAATCACATAAGAACTAAAATCAACTAACAAACAGAGGCCATTCAAACACTGTGAGCAGTAATTGATCTTAGGTGTATGCTAAGTAACAAGGTCATAAGTATAAAACATGGGGTTTTCTTTGTAAAGTTAGTTCAGATCCTGTGTTCGCAGTCCTGGATAGGTCCCACCTCCAGATTCAGATTTAACTGGTCTACCATCTGGGCTTTGCGATTTCTCTCTTAATGTAAAGCCTTCATTGAAAATTAAGTTAAAAGGCTAAATGTGAATCTTGAACTTGAGCATGCATTCTGAAAGTGATAGAAATAGCCAGGCACAGTGGCACACAGTTGTAATCACAGCTGCTTAGAATTTTGAGGCAGGAGAACCAGAAGTTTGAGACCGGCCTGGGCAATTTAGTGAGACCCTATCTCAAAATAAAATAAAAAAGAACTGGGGATATAGCTCTGGGTTCAATTCAATCCCCAGCATCACAAAAAAGAAAAAGTTAGAGAAACAAACATAACTTGAAGACTACCTGTGACTCTGCCCTTATAATATCTATTACTAGTATTCAAGACTTCCCTTCAAATACAGACTGTAAACTTACTAATTCATCAGTCTAAGATTTAATAGGTCTTTAGTGTGGGAGGTTGCTAGCATTAGAGATGCAAGGGTGCTTTCCTGCCCCTGAGGAAATCCATCTAATAAAGGAGATGAATAGGCTATGTGCAGTCATACAGGTGATGTGATCAGTATACACTACAGGCATATTGAGAGTGAAGTGATGTAATCATCAACTTTTTCTGAGGATGACTGGCCAGGTCAGTCTTCAATGAGGACGGGACACCTAGAGGAATTTTAAATGATGAGCCAAATCCTGGCAGTGTTTTGGAACAAGGCATCTGGGGGACAAGCGCACCTCCAAAAGCATAATAGACCTGCCATATTCTCAGCTATGCTTTCCCATTTGGAGAAGCAGCCTAAGCCTTGCCTAGGTTCTGTTGGAATTGGGGGCTGCAATTGAAACTGTGAAGATGAACCCCAAAATAGGACACGCTGAGCTAATCCCCTTTCCATTCTCTGGTATGCCACCCAAACCTCGCTGTTGTGGATTGCAAGGTAGCTCTGAGGACTAGCTCCTCCTGCACTCCCCCTCATGCCCTATTTCCTAGACACAGCTGAAAGGAAGGATGGCCTTAGCCAGGTCCTCCTCTGCAGTCCAGTATTTTGACAAAGGATATAGAACAAGTTGTGAATAAGAGAGAAGAGCACCAACAGGGAGATGCCCCAAGAATACTTTCTGTAACAGGGACTCAACTTTTATCTTCTACAAAAAGTATTAAAAGAAAAAAAACTTCAACTGGTATGTCTCCTTTTTTTTTTTTTGTTCTAAAAAAACAAATAAATAGAAGTCCTCGAGGGGTGTCTTATCATTAGGAAAAAACCTTGTGTATTTTAAAGAACTCTGTTATAGGTACTCTAGTAGAAGAGAATAAGTTCATAATTCATAGCAAATCCTAATCTTATAAAGCACAGAGAATCTGAGAAACTGGACCTGCTTATTCCATGTTACCAAACAAGGATACAAAGTACACATACCACACACACACACACACACACACACACAAGTTAATTAGAGTGTGTGTGTGTGTGTGTGTACATATGTATGTGTTGGGAGACAGAAAAAGGAAGCCATAAAAAGGACATATAAGTTCTAATCCTACAAGTTACATCTTTAAATGTTTTATTATTTCACAGGAAGCATTACCTTAAAACAAATACATTCAGCTCTATGTGCCGGAGGTGAGGTGATGATAGTCTGATAGTCTCAGTTATGTAAGGGAACAAAATTCCAAGTCTGTACATAAAATTCCAGTCTGTTTCAGCTGCTAGACAATGTTGCCTCCACAAACCAGATTCTTAACGAAATAAGTGCATTTACATATTAGAAGGGAGAAGGGGAACTAGGTTGCACTGCTTGATAATATTATTTCCTAGTGATTAAAGTACAGAATTAGATCAGTTATGAAAAACAGAGAACTTTAATGTACTGGGCTGACTTTTTTGGAAGTCTTACAATGTAGTGAATATGATCTCAAATAGATAATACATTAACATCACATAAGCAATTAGAAAATTGTCACCTTCAATATATTAAGTGTATAGCATGAAATTCAATTAGTGTATTAGAGATTTATAGGGCAGTAAATACATATTTACAAGTCAGTAAATATATAATACAATGAGTTTTTTCATAATTAATATTGGAAACTGTCCAAAGATTTCTTCTGATCCAGGTGAAGACAATTGGTTTTTAAGCCCCCTAAACACCCAAGATTGGTTCTGTAGAAAAGGCAGTGCTTTCTGTGACCGTGTAACTTATGCATTTGTTGAGAATCAGTGAGGTTATCCTGACAGATTTTTCCTTTTGTCTCAGGCAGTAGCTGAAAAGCTCCTTCAGGTGAATCAAACTGTAAATGAACAGACTAATAAATTTCAAGGACATGTACCACTGAAGTAAGATGTTGCAACAAATATATCTGTATTGGTGTGTTATATTTTTAATTGAGTTAAATACAGTGAATTTCAGATCTTCCTACATATTTGAATTTAGTTTTTAAATAATGGTACCAGGAAACCGGCTTCTGTGATTCTGATATCATTGGTCTGTGAGAGGTCTGTCTGTCAGCCTTTAAAAAACAAAGGTCCAAAGTAGTTCAAATGTATCATCTTGCTAAAAGCATCTAAAATCTCTTTAAGTTTTGAGATATCTTTGAACATTAAGGTGAAATAAATGTATTTCACTTAGAATTACTTACCTTCTAACTAGTGAAATAAGAATAAGTTGATTCCTTTACTTTATAACAGGAAAATTTTCTCTTCCAGAGATTATTCCTATACCCAGTTTAAGAGACCAGCTGCATCATTCCAATTATTAAATTATTGACATTTTTAAAGATGAAGTAACAGGGGAAGTGATGAACTTTATAAATAGACTGCCTAAAATATTTGGCATGAGGGGTCAAGATGTAGGCGAAGTTGGAAAAAGACTTTAGTTTGGGTATTAGCCAAAGGCCAACAGTTGTTAAATTCCCTAAATTTCTTTAAGAAAGGGAAGAGTAAGAATCTATTTAAGAACATAATTTTTTTTTCTCTAATGTATAGTCAGTGAAACCCAGAAGGGGATGGGGAGAATGTACCTTTTGAGCCAAAATTAGGTCATGCCAAACACAGCAAATTGGAAGCTCTACTTAAAATGTAGTCTTGCAGGATTGCTGTGGATCATCTTGTTGTCACGCATGTGGTGGGGCCAGTGCTTCCAGATCGTGGCTGCCCAACTTGGCTGAGCAGGCCTGCTCTGCCAACAAGTCTGATCACCCCAGCAGGACTGCAGTGGCTCACAGACATGACCTAAGGCTGTGTCTGAGAGGTATTCTCTGGAGGATGGCATATTTTAATGCAAAAAAAAAAAAAAGACAGTTTCTAAAAACAAAAGAATGCATTTTGTTTTGTTTTATGATGCTAGTGCAGAGAAATGTTAAAGGAAACAGGGAATGGGCTACTCAGCCAAGTGACTAGCCATCCTCTTCTAAGGACAAAGGCCTAACTTATCTTTAAAAAGGAAAAAGAAAAGGAACCTATAAAGCAGTAGTATATTCATTTATTCATCTGTCCACATTTGAAGTGGCTCTATTGTTTTTTTCCAGCCACAGGAAAAGTAGAATAAAATTGAGAGGTACCTCATTCATTCCATTGGCACGTCCCATCATTATTAGAATGGCAAACCTACTATAAAATGCATGTGATTTCCATTATGTAAAAGAAACCATTGCATTGCACTTCTTTACTACCTGCAGAATGTAGTGTTTCACTGGTGTTTCTAGTCATTATTAAAATGTTGAATTGGCCATAAAAATGAAACTTATTTCCATTACATAAAGAAATTTATACTTTTTCCTACTTGCAAAAAATGATTTAATAAAATTGTAAGACCTGTAGGGTTTAAGGAACTTTATCATTGACTGCTCTACGGAAATTTGCCAAGTTGTGTAAAGAAAATATCAATGTCTATTATAGCATCCTATGTATTCATTCTGTTCTCAAAAGACAAAAAAAGTGTTTCTCGCTGTTGTTGATCTTTACTGAATTCACTCCCATGGGGAGGGGGATGTTTGAACTTGCTCCTAAAGGAGCAAATATGTTTGCAGCTGAAGGCCTGGTTTGTAGCCATTAGCTTGACTACAACATATCTGCAAAAAGAAGTTTTTCTTTTTGAGAGTAACTTCCCAGTGTTTATGACTAGTCATCAGTGTTGTTTCCAAATTATTGGTTTCTCATAGGATGAGGTAGCACTGGTTATATAATAGTCTGTCTGTTATTAACTGAACTGGGATATTATGCAGGAGAATGAAAAAAAAAAATAAATGCTTTCTTTCTGTTCTAGAACACTGCATTCTTAATTACTTAACACAGGAACTTTCTTGTGTTAAATGGCATTCTCCTTGGTTTTTCTTGCATTCTGGTTCTATATTCTTGATAACTAGGAAATAAAAAGCCCAATCTGTTCTATGTGTGGATTCTGGAAATACTTTACCCCAATTTATAATTAATTTGTTTCCCAAATATCTGTTTTAGAATTAATGTCTGGAATTTAGTTTTCATGGGAACCGTTTTTTTTCCCCAAATGATTGTTATCTCATGAGCCAACAAAACCCCACTGTATGCCCCAAATAAAAACTTTAAAAATAGTAGAGAGCCACACAGGTGCTAATACAAATACTGAATCAAGTTGTTGAAGGTTTCCTTCATTGACGCTGTTAGCCAAAGTCCTCTGGCAAGACAGGTGGAATGATTGTGGAAATGAAACTATTTCTCAATTTTTGAAGTGTAATTTAGCATGTACGGGCCTTAGAATGGTTTGCACTGCTCCTTCAAAGTACAGATTTTTCATTAGCATGTTCCTGGGAAGAACTTGCCACATGATATTCAGGTGATTAAAATATTTACTGGAGGTTGAGGACTACTGCTGAAAGCTTCAAGCATTCTTAGTTAATAGTTTCTTTAGAAATAGCTTTTGCTGTAGCTTAATGCAGATATATAATAAGCATCACTCTAAATGTTTATTAGTTATCTTTAGCTGACATGTGGAACATATGAAAAAGATATTTCCCCAAGGGATAGCTGAGCCAAAACCAAAGAGGAGAGAAGGGGATTGATAATGATGCGTGCATGTATGAGAACGCCTGAGAAGGATGGAAGTAAACTAGCATTAAGTCTCAGGCAGTTGGACTTCAAACTCCAAGCCTGTCAGCGACACCCTGCTGCCTCGCCTATTCCCTAATTAACTCTTACTGGGCCATCTCCTCCAGAATGTCCCAGACAGACTTGGAGTTACAAAACTGCCAGGAACGTGGCTAATACATACTTATTAAATGAAGGGGCAAATAAGTTCCGCCACTCTCTTCCTTCTCATCTCTTTAGATTCTTTCTCATGTTGGGGTCTGCTGAAGTGTCTGGGAAGGTATCTTGAACACATTATAGGTGGATACTACACATGAATAGAGAGAGGTGAAGAAAAAGATCAAGGGGCTTAAACTTAGAAACTCTATTGCAGGAGGTTCATCATGAGATGATTTGCATATGTAAGGAAGTAGGGGACGGATGAGGAAGATTTCAATTCCATAGGGGTGGAGAGGTATGCATTCAGTTCATTTGAATTTGATATTCACAAGTTGGATTTTATTATCAAGAAATGTCTAAATTTACTGAAATTAAGTTAATAGGAAAAGAGTATTTTGCTGAATATTTTTGTGAGTCAAAAAGCAATACTTTGTGTATGTAAATTTTTGTTGGTGGTGTTTTATTAAACTTCTTGTTTTTAAAATCTTGCTTTGAATGTTTTTCTCTATACCACCTGGACTTGAACACACATTCAGCTATGCAGGGAATCTGAAGAAAGGGAATGAAAAGTCATGCATTACTTTATTCGCTGCCTTTTAAATCATTTATCAGCCTAACTATGTATTTTATTCTTTGCTATTAGAAAAAGAATCTGTGAGGAGTTGAGAAAAATTTATGCAAAATTATTAAAAGAAATGTGTCATCTTATTACTATGTGTAGAACTGTCTTAAAAACTATAATGATGCTTATTTGAAACATGAAGTAATTTGTTTTGGAGATAATGATACTTCAGATTCTTTCAGAAAATAAACTTCAATGTAGGATATATTTCAAATTATTTTATATAGCATTTACTAAGACTCTTTCAAGTTCCAAGATTTTCTAACAACAATTAAGAAATAAACTAAGCCGGAGAGAGAGTTCCAGAGCTCCTTTTTAAAATTTGTATTGTTCATCAGGTTTCTCCAGCAAGAACAGCGCTGGAGCCTAAGCCCTTGGTGGAGTGACCCATGGGGCTCCGTTCCTGCACATAGAACACCTTGGGGTTCTAGAATGGGTCAGTTCAGTCACATAAATAGGAAAATTAGAGTGAGTCTCAGTTCTCTGAAACACAAAATTAAAACCCTAAAGACTCAACTGAAGACAGTTATGATTCATTGCAGTCCTTTTTTTCATATCACAGTAGGAAGAATGGCAACTTTTGTGATTTTAGTAACTACAGTTCTCAAGGATGAATGAAATGATATATGTGCAATAGCACTGTAAAACCGAAGCGCTGTATAAATGTAAATTGTTCTTTGTCCACATTAGATTGTAAACTCCTCAAGCTTGTAGACTGTAACTTATTCATCTTTGTTTTTTTTCTGATCTGAATGAGTCTGTAACATAATAGATATTCTATCATTGTTGAATTATATTGAAGCAAGTGAGTAAATTGTAATAAATGTCCTAACTTAAATGAGAGAGACCTGGGAAATGAAGTATGTCCTCCATGAGGTGTTTCCCAGTAGAGATAGCCTTCCCATATTTGACTTTTAGAGGACTTTATGATGTTCACTAGTTTCTGTGTGGCACTAAAATTAATATTAAAAGTGGCATCTTTCCCACTTTGGCAAAATTTAAGCTCTTTGGGGTGCAGAGATAAAGTTTTATTCATCTTTGTATTTAGGATATACTTACTGATAAATTTGTCATCTCTCAAGTAGCAAATTACTTTTTGCGCCAGAGCTGCTATATATAATATCTGGCCAAAAATGTTGATTATAACTACTCCATAAACCCATGCCAGTGATGTCTATTTATTGTCTGCTTCTGTACGTCTTGCAGCCAGGGAATCTGAAGCTTAGACATGACATGGACTAAAACTTTGATCTCTGACTAGAGAGCATGGTTCTTTTATAGCTACAAAAGGCTGCTCTCAGTGCACTCTAAATCATTTTGTATGCAGGTAATAGATAATGCTCCTATCCATTTCTTAAATTATCATTTCTATATTTCTTTCTCAGATTTTTCCCCCTGTAAAAATCAGTAATTATTGTGCTTATTACTAATTATTGTGGTTCTTGTTTATGTCAGAAGTGAAAATCATGAAATAACAATACTGCCCTAATTCTAAAACCATGTGGAAAGATACAGGTATGATTCACTGGAAGACACTGTATATCATATTGGCCCTGTTTGGCATTTAAGCTATATGCAATCTATTCATAGAAGTTGATTTTTAGTTTTGTTTTGTCATGAGCATCTAACGGATTGATTTCTTATTCCTGTAAACAATATGAAGAATTCAAGTACATTGGAAATGGTTTACAGCTCTTGTAAACCCATTATATAGACAGATAACAAAAGGTAAATCATGTCTTCTTATCTATTCTACTGCTAGTTAGCATCAGCAGATGGTGAGGATAAGAAAATCAAAACAATGGTTAAATCATGAAGTTTTGCTCTTCACTAGCAATCTTCATAATATATTCATTTTAATATAATATTGTTTTCTAAAAGGATCATTTTTACGTTTCATGGATTTTGTTTATGCAGGCAATTTACAGTTACCTGCATCCATTTAATTATAGTAACTTAATACTGTTTTCAGTTTACTGAATGTCTAGATATTATATATACAGCATTTCTTCTTAGTAGTCTAAAAGGAAGATGAGTTAGCTACCACATGAATACAGGTGTTTGATAATTGACTCTTGTTCAGGGGTATACAAGTTCGGCCCAGAAACTTCATTGCCGATTAGGTTCCCATCTCAGCTAGAGCTACATTCTTCGAAGCAACAGACACACCATGTTAATTATCACTTGGAAAATAATTATAAACATTTTGTTAGAGAGAGCTCATCTTATACAGTACACTTGCTTCGGACGATGGTTAATATAGCCAGGATTCTGTGTTCATAAGGTGAACATAGCCTTGAACAGCCCTTCACCAGACCTAACTTTAGAATGTGATTCCACCTTCTCTCATCATGTTGCGTAGGCATGTATTTCCCTCCAACTGCTGTTTCTATCATCGGTGTTTTGCAAGGTGTGCTTTCCTTATATTTACTAATAAAAATAGCTTTATAATTATATCTTTAATTATATAGAAGAGATTTAAGTATAAAGTAAAAGGATGTGAATTTTTAACCATAAATTGCGAATCTTCTGTTGATGATATTGATCACAGTTTAGTGTGTAGTTCTAAAACTGTTTTAATCATGTCTGAGAAGATACCAGTAAGTTTTTTATCTTGATAATGTCCAAGAATTAAGAGCATCCTGTATATATTACTGCCAAATACAATTACTTTTGGGGCATTTAAATTTCCATTTAAAAATAAATAAGTAAATTTCCTTTTTGCATTATGGAAATGTTGCAACCTAAAATGCAAATAAAGTTTGATAATTTCTTTATATCCTGGATATCCATAGCACATATGGATTGAGTCTGATTGTATTGATTGCATTATAAAGCTTCAAGTAATAATCATCTCAGTATGTTTTACTACAATTAGAATACTTTAATCTTTTTGAGATGCTGAAAATAGATTTTATAATTTCAAGTACTTATGATAAATGTTATAGCTCATTCACATACATAAATATGCATAAAATCATTCTAATTTAAAAATACAAAATAAAGAAGTTTTTTATTACTAAATATTGAGTTTTTACACCTTAAATTTGCCAACTGGTCATCCAGAATGTGAGTCTTAACAATTAGTGGTTTATATAGAATGTTAGCATGTGGTCATAGCATTATTCTAATAGTGAAACAGAATGATAAGGTTTTTTCATTAAAGAACTATGTAGAGGGCTAGGGTTGTGTCTCAGTGGTAGAGCACTTGTCTAGCACGTGCGAGGCCCTGAGTTCCATCCTCAGTACCACATAAAAATAAATAAATAAAATAAAGTATCGTGTCCAACTACAACTAAAAAATAAATATTAAAAAAGAACTATGTAGAAATTCTTGATTTTAAAAAGCATATGTGAGAGTTTGTGTGTGTGTGTGTGTAATATGTGTATATAATGGAGATCACTAAAGTCCTGGTATGTACGTGAGTCCTGAGATTTCCCTGGCTGCTGCATGTTGAAGTGAAGGTCATTTTAGATGTTATAGTAGCTATGAAGAACAGTGGCCTCCAAAGGTTGGCTCCAATTCTGAACTATTCCATAGGCTCATTCACTTTTGCAGGAATCACTCAGATGTATTAATAAAGAATCAAAATAACCATCTTTTTCATTAAGGTGTTGGATTCTTTTTAGCATGATGATAAAAAAGCAAATACTAGAGTCAGATGCTTAGCCTCCAACCCTAGATTCATCATTTATGATGGGCAGGAAAAGTCCTTCATGCCTCAGTTTTCCCATCTGTAAAAAGAAGTTAACCATATACAAAATGTGGTTAGGATTAAATTAATTAGTTTATGTAAAGTAAATAGAACAGTTCATGCATGCTACAAAACAAGGGTTAACAAACACTATTTTGTAACTTTTAATAATCAAGAAATCTTTGCTTTGAAGGATTTTTGTTTTTGCCTCTTTTATAGAAGTTCTCAGAAATAGATTTTATAATTTCCTATCAAATTTGACATTATCTTACAAATTCTTGTCATTAACACAACTTTGCTTTTTTTTATTGTACATTTCCAAAGTTTAAAAAGTTCTTGTAGTGGAATTGTAATGGTTTCAATTCAGATTATTAAATTAAAAATTCAAATAATAGTTGAAATGCATTTCACTGTCACATATAAATAAAAAAATTAATTAAAAAATTCAACTAAGGAATGCTAAATAGACTAATATTTAGAATTTTCTGAGTTTTGAAAAGTTGATTAAGAGTAGACGGTGCATTGAAGAAACTTGGAGATTCATCTCCCTGAAAAAAAGAGAGAAAACAGAACTTTAATAGGGATCAATCACTAATACAACCAATATAAAGTTAAATATTTAGACACACTAAATAGGATGAATGTGTTGAACTGTTATTGTAGTTTTTAAATTAAGCCTTAGAAAACATTTTGCATTGGCCAAATATTATAGTCATTTTCAGCATATTTATCATGAACACATGACCATATTATTGATTTATTTGTAACCAGTAGGTCTCACCATCCCTATAGGGTTCACTAGAGATATTTCCCACAGAATTCAGCAAAGTGACCCAAATCATGTGTGTTGGCTCTTGATATGTCAATTCTAAGATTTATGCAGTTAGAACATGTGGATAAAGCTTTTATTTTCAATTTAAGTGGTTTAGAAACAAGCAGATTAAAAATATGTTGTTTAGTACCATTGTATTTTTTTTAAAAAGTATTTTTCTGCATTGAATAAGTTTTGTACCAGTGAAGAAAGTGTAATACTCCCCAATGGCCCACTTAAAACTTTAAATAACCAGTTCATTGATATAGAGAATCTTTTAACTAAATCTTTCAGAAAAAAAGACATTTTTATCCCTAGTAAAGTCAATTTTTTATTAAAATCTAAACTTTGTTTTCATCAGTGTGCCCCATTCATTAGTGTACATAGGATGAATTCATAACTTTAAAAAAAAAGTTCCTTACCTTAGTTTGGAGTAAGTAGTTACATTACAGTTTTCAAACTGTGTCTCAGTTTATCTACCTTATTTGACTAAAATAGTCATGAGAATTAAATAGCATTTGTAAAATACTTAGCATATTTCCAATCATTACTATGTAGGGAAATGAAAATGTGTGGAAATGTAAATTTTTACATTAGGATATGGTTTTAATTCACATAAGATCACAAAGCAAGAAATTTTAAATAACTAGAAAGTTGTACCCATTCAACCAAACTTCTGGAACTAGCTTTGTCTTTAAAATTGTTTTGGCTGCCAGGCATGATGATGAAGACTATGATCCCAGTGACTCAAAAGGCTGAGGTAGGAAGATGGCAAGTTCAAGGCTAGCCACCACAATTTAGGGAAGCTCTAAGAAATTAATAATAATAAAATTAATTAAATTAAAAGGGCTGAGGGATGTGTCTCAGTGGTGAAGCACACCTGGGTTTAGTCCCTGATACCAGAAAAGAAAAAAAAAAAGTTTTGGCTACCAGAGCTTTGAATTTTCAAATATAGATCACTATTAACTTTTTGAATCATGCATATTCTCTCTACACCCTAATTTTGCTAAGAATTTTTATTAATGCTAAATTAAACTACAGGACCTTTGTAAAAATGTTGATAATAAAAAAGATATAAATCTTAGCTAAAACATTCGATATGAAATTTATTCACATGTTCCCATTACTAGTTGTAGCTGTAAGTTGGCAAATGGAGTTTATTTGTATTCTGTGTATTGACAATTTTTACTTACATGCTTTATAAATGAAATTTCTTTGAATCTAATTGTAATTCAGATAGAATTTGTTTGTATTCAAATACAAATTTGAGGAACTGCTTTGTAATGCATTTGTGATTCCACTCATCATGAAAATTGTGTAAATATAAATGAATAAGCAAAATAGAAATAGTGATCTTATGTGAAAGGGATAGATTGGTATTCAATCTTAGTCTAATTATGTAACTGGCCAGCCTGTTGAAACTCTGTCTAAAGGTCTTGGGATTATTCTCTTTTTTAAGCAATGTTGTTTTAGATGAGTTACAAAACGAAACAACAACAAAAAAAGACAAAAAAGAAAGAAAAGTGGTAATAGAGGAAGTTGGCATGGAGAATTGTTGCTGTACTCAGCTCTTTTGATCTTTTTTCTAAATATAGTTTTAAAATATTGTCCTGGTCAGCTGATGTAAGTAGGGAAGTGCTTCTTCATGTCTTATTTGTTTCCTAATCATTTCAATAATGTTTTGTTGAATTAAAGGTATAATTGAAACAAATCAGTGCTGAGCTCCAGTATCAGATTGAGAATTGAAATTACAAATTCTTCAGATTTTTAATATGTTGCTAATCTCAAAACCAGCCTAAATTGGTATTCCATGGCTAAGGTAGTAAATTTTTAACAGAGATGTCTCTTATAAACAAGTCTTATTATAACATTCTAGAATATCATTTATTCTTTGAGGGTGTAATTTATACTATTTAAATAGAAGCCCTGTAAAGGATATGTGTTCATCTATTTTTACTCTAAGTACATAAATATGTCTGCTACACTCTAGTCAGTAGATGTATTCAGAAGCCAATATGCCTACACTCTCACATTTCTTCTGTAAATGATGAATAATATTGATAAATGAAAATTACAAATCTGCAATAGAGCTTAACTATTGAATACTAAATCATTCTGTTACTAACTCTGTTCCAATGACATTTTCTTGATAAAAAAGTCATTCCTACATTTAAAAAATATTGTGTGCTTTTGCAGCAATGTAAGCAAATGTTCATTTGAAAGAAAATTCACAATGCAGCCACAAATAATTCCCTTTAATATTCAAAGTGCCATTTTCGAAAATGGTTCAATTTTCAAAATAGGATATTTAAAACCTCCTTCCTGCCAGACTATGTACATTCCACGTGTTTGTTACAATTAAAATAGAAGAGTGATGGGAAGAAATTCTTCCATCTATATTTTGGCAAAACACACTTACTCACCTCAATTTGTCAGTGTACATTAAGAGGCTGGTCATTATGCAGTAGAAAAAGAAGAAGAAGGCAGCTCTAACTCATGTGACTGACATGTGCTGAACATGGCCATTAATACAAGTTGGCAGTGACCTTGGAGGCATTACAGGTAATCTCCTTGCAGGGATAAACTGTATTTGAATGATATTTCTACCATGTTGAGCACAAAGAGAACTCTCCTTGGAACTTTCCTGTTTAATTTGCTTTTATTCTAACAAAATAATACTTTAAAAGTGATCCCTATAATGATTTTCTTTTCCCCTTTGCTCCTATAGATGAGAGTTTACTCCAGTGCATTGCTGCTCTCATCTTTCTGTCATGATGGGGGTACTGCCATATATTTGGGAGCACTTTCAGAAAGAATTGAAATCAATTTTATTTTTATTGTAGTTATAAATCTGCAATCAAAGTTTATTGTACCAGTCATAACCAAAGTCTTAAAAGCAGAAAGTACATGTAGAGAAGATGTAGTTTCAAAACTTGATATTGAAGAAAATTCTTTATAAAGAATATATTTTATTTTACAAAGATCTCAGCACCATAGGTTATTACTAGTTAGAATTTGTTTAGAATTGAGATGAAATGTGTATTTGTACCACAACTTCTGAGATGTTTGCAATAATAGATTCAAATGCATCATTGCTTATTTCTTGCTTCTGATGGGTTTATCACATAGGTAGAGAACTGTAGTTCATAGAAGATTTAGGTAAATGAATGGAAAAGATTGTGACAAACAGTAGAGATTACAAAATGTAAAGGTATAATCTTATTAAAGTCTTTTGCTGTTGGAATATAAGATTAATAATATGTCTGTACTCAAATGTCTACAACATAGAAATGTTGCATAGTGGAAGTTGGTTTTAATAAAAAGTCCCTAAGCAGGTCATAATTTCTTATTTACAGTTGCTTCTATGTCATATTTCAATACAGGAAATGAACAGTGACTGTAAAGGAAGAATATTTTTCCCTAATGTGGATTCATTTAAAAACTATTCCTTCCTGAATTGTTTCTGGGGTCTTTTGGCAATTTGAACCAGCTGTTGACAAGAGCATTTATAGGCGCCATTGACACAGGAGAGTATGACAATTTCAGTTCAGTATTCACACCGTTTGTAGTGTGGATTCTAAACTTTTGCACACAGTTCAAATTAATTAATGCATGGAATTAAATCAAGTTTTGTGGTCATTGCCATAGTATTCCCTGTATTAGAAAGTTGCTTACAATCAAACAGGCATTTCAGGTGCACAAGGTGAATTATTTTCATACACAGAACCCTGAAGAATCATTGAATAAGAAGGACATAGAACTTTATTAGGTATAGCATGTTCAGTTAATCATTGCACACTGCATTTCTCATCAATCCCCCTATAGATTTAACCTTTAGTGGCACCTATTTCCAATTCATTGTCAGGTTGATCTGTATAGTCAGAGTTCCTAATGATGTTTACAGTACCAAGGCATACCAAATGGAAAATTAGAAGTATCTTATTCCTGGCTATAAATTTGAAGTAAATGATTGCCAGAAGCCTATAGCATTATTTAAAATCTTAACCACAGGGAAAAGAGTTGTCCTTAAGTATAGTGGTGCATGCCTGTAATCCCTGCTACTCAGGAGGTTAAAGCTGGAGGATCCTAAATTCAAGACCAGCCTCAGCAACCTTGTGAGACACTGTTTAAAACAAGAGAAAGAGAGAGAGAGAGAGAGAGAGAAATATTTGTCCTTGAATAGGCTATAAATATTATATTAAGTAATACAATTTGAATCAGAGAAAAAGTTAAATTTCCTTAGTATTTTTGTTGTGTTGTATTTAAACTACAAATAGCAAAATAGTTTAATCTACTTTCCAAAGTATGATACAGAAAAGCCAATCAGAAACAAAAAGACTGTAGTGAGAATCAAACTTTGAGAGATTTATTTTTAGATTAAAAACTCAGATCATGAATTTATTTGAATTTGATATCTGTCCATTTCTGCTGATTTAGGACTTTGACAAATAAATTTAAAAACAAAATGAGGAAAATATTTCCTTGGGATTTTGTAGATCTTCCTATCACATGCATCAGTACAACAGAAATGATAAAAACTTGGAATATAGAGTCAGCCTTCCTAATCTCTAAACCCAGTTCTGCTCCTCACTTTCAGTGTAGAGTTGGACAAGTTATGTCAATATGATATAAAGTATGATTATTGCAGTATGAATTCAGTCAACCATAATATTCAATTGAAATAATAGAAATAACATGCCTGGGACATGTTCATTCAGTGTTACTACAATCACAAGAGGTTAAAAATGTGTTAACCACTTGTTAACCGGTTGTTAACCAATAATGGTTAAAATTTATTTTACAAGAATAAACTATCAAGGCAAATTTGTCACCAAATTTGTAGATTTTATTCTTCAGTGTTTTCTCCCCTCCCATTTCTGTGTTTTCAGTCCAAAATAGATTTTCCTAACATAATTATCTGGATAGTCATGGATACTGGCTCAAAAGACTATAAATCATGAAGTCTTTACTGAAAGATAGAAGAAATATATATATATATATATATATATATATATATATATATATATAATCTAGGTAATATCTCTTGATTTTTTAGTGGATAAATTGAGTCTTAGAAACAAAATATAAAAATTGAGTGTTAGTATTATGAAATTTAAATGTGTAGTATTCATTGTCTGCCTAATTATTGATCTGTCTTGCCTTTTGCACAGAATTTTAGTGATAGACTTGGATTTTTTTTTAACCTTAAAAAAGGGGTTTTAAGTAATATATTTGTTTACCGTTGAGGGTTTTAAAAATATTTTTGATGAATTTATTTTATTTATATTTCTAAAATTGTTTGTAAAAGAATTTAAATGATACGTGTACACATACAATACTTTGTGGTGAAATATATTTATGTCTGGGTGTGTAAGCACAGCAAGAAGACAGAAAAGGTTTTAGGGAATGGCAAGTGGCTAATGGAACAAGAGACCCAAGTAGGAGTGTATGTTGTGAATTTAAAACAAAACAAAAGCAAAGAAAAAAGAGGTTTTATAAAGTCCTTCATCCAAAAAAATAATAAATAAATAAATCAGATAAGAAGCACATTGAGATAGACACAGAATCACCATCTCTTAGACTGGGATCTAATGAGATAAATTTTTTGTGTCTCCCAGCCAGTTGATTGATGCTGCCTGTATCCATTATACCCTTCTCCTTCTAAGGCAGGAGTGAGGAGAGGCAGTAAGTTTCTCCGGATGTGTGGTGAGAATCATCCTGTGCCCTTTCCAGTTTAGACATTTCACTGCCATGATATTGTCCATCCATAGCTTCAGGACTTTTGGAAGAGGAAAATTTGGTTTTTGTAAGAAATTATTGAGATCCTAACCTAGAATATCACCTTTAAAAAAATGATTATTATTATTTTGATTTTCATAAACACATGAAAAATTACCCAGGAAGCTGACATCCTGGCAAACACCTCTCTACATTTGAGATGTGTTTTCTGCTTTATCTTACTATTTTTTCTTCCTGAGAATTCTCCCAACATATTTAATGAAAACTAAAGTTATGACAAAAAATCATCACAGCATTTCCCACTTCATTATTTACTGTAATTTCACAACTGATTCTGTATTCATAAATGCTCAGGAAAGGATATTTGTCACTGTGTAATTTTTTACTTTAGTTTTTGCATAAGATTGATGTCTGTAATTGCACTCCATTTCTAATCTACTGTCTTTTATTATGTAATAGTAATTGGTCACTTGCTCTCATCCTAATATTTCTAAATATTGCAGTCATGGATTACCCAGATATATAATATCAGCAAGCGTGGAAGTGAATTGGCTTTCTTGATTTATTAGCATTTTTCTCTTTCAATAAGGTTAAGAAAATATTATTCATTAATTAGTTTAGTTTTCCCTCAAACCCCATGATTGGCAAAAGAGTCATAATATTTTAGGGCCCAGATATAGGCAGGAATTGAAGGTCTGAAAAAATTAAACAATAAAAAAGATTAATATTAATGTAGCAAGTTCAGAGACCTGGGTATATCACAAAGATTCCTTAGAAAGTTTAGTATATAAGGTAGAGGATTACACAAGTGGACAAAGAATATTTCATCTTGGATTACAAACATTCAAAAGGTGGGGAGAATTGTTGGGTTGACTAAAGAAGGACCTGCATAAGAAATGGAAATAAAAGAACTGAGAGAAAAGGGAAAAAAATGAAAGTAACATGAAAATCAAAGTTCTAAGAAATAGTGAAGACTTGAATTGGGATAAAGAGAATCAAAATTGAGGTAATCTTTATACATGTATTTAGTTAAACCAAAAATACCACCAGCAGAGAATAAATATGGCCTTTTTTTAATGGGGAAGGGTAAGTAAATATAGTTAATACCAGGAATGTGTATGTGCCAGGAGGGCATGTTTTTGTCTGTTCATCTCTAATATATCTCACCTGAATTAGTCCCTGGAACATAGTATTCCAACACCTTTTTGTTGAATTAAGAAATGATTGAAATATTTCTTTGCTTTATTTTCCACCTTTATTAAGCAGAGAAATGAACACCTGCTGTGGCTGCATACATGAAATATAGCATACCTATGTAAACTGTGGAGTTGAGTGATACTACGAAACAGACTTCATGGAACTCCTAGGCAAGACTGATTCAAGCCCAAGGTCATTTAATAGTAGGAACTATTGTAACAATGCTATTACAAATCCACAAGCTACTATCAAGAATTTTTGAGTAAAGACTAGGTTATCATAGAGTGAGAACCTCTTTTAAAGGAAACGAGGAGTGATTCTAGGAACCACAGGCAGTAGCTTTCTTGTTTGCAGACTTATAAATAAATAAATAGGTGTGTGTGTACACATTTTTATATATGGAGAAGTCACAATGAAATCTATATGTTGTCCATCCTATAAAACTCAAGGTGTGAGTATGAACCAGCATCCTGTAAGAACTGGTCTCATGAGGGTATTTTCGTCTTCAGTGATAAAATGTGCAGGAGGAGGAGGTGGAGGAGGGGTAGATATAATCTCGATTTCTGAAGGTTCATGATTGCATTCAGTATGACATCCTCATCCATAAATTGGGGAAAAAATGTCCTCTAAACTGTACAGATTTTAGTGGTAGCTAAAGGAATAGTGATATAAATAATTTAGTCATTAAGTTTTAAAATGCCAATAAGTCCTGCGTAAAGAAAATATTTGAGGTTTGGCCCTTGAAAGATAGGACTGGAACTCAGCATGACCTTGGTAAACTGGAGAAGTAGTCAGAAATCATGAGGAAAAAAAAAAAAAACTCAAATACAAAACGTGAAAAAGTTGGCTAGAAACAAGTCTGGCAAGGAAAGAGGCAAAATTAAAATGAAATAAAAAGGTAAATATTCAAGTTAATGTAATGTGTATAATTACAAATATGTTTGATAACGATACAAAAAGTCTTTTTATGATTATTTTTAGACTACAGAGCTAAGATAAACACATGATTTGAAATGAAGAGCTGCAAAGATAGAGGAAAGAAATGTAGAAACTCCAGTAAGGAAAGAAGTAAAAAAGTAGGTATGATTTAGTACAGTCTTCAAGTATATGAAATGAGGACATGTTCACCAAATGTCACTGTACAGAGGACAGAGCAAGAGGAGTGAACGTAAAGTATTCTGTGAGGGATTAGCTATAAGTAAGAATTTCCTGAGTGAGAGTTGTGAAATATCAAAATAGGTTACTGAGGAAGGTTATGTTGCTCCTTTTCCGGAAGGCCTTAAAAATAGGAGAGGTGGAATCTTTGTGAAATAATTTGGGTATGGTATTATCTGAAAGAGGGGAAAAGATATGACCTTGCATAGCTATGCCAATGTTAATATCCAGCATTTCTACGCTTACCTTGACTGAATAGGAATACAGATACACATTTCTATCCAAAAGAAACAATTTTTTTTTTCTCTTTTCTGACATGGCAAAATTTGTCTTTCTCATAAAGATCCATTGTAAGAAAGGTGAAATGTCCGAGCCTATCCTGAAATTCACCATAGCAAATTTTGGAAAACATGGAAAACATATACACATATACATATATATAATAACAAAAATTATTTTGAAAAAGATAGTTAATTTTCATATTAACTATCTTTTTCAAAATAATTTTTGTTATTATATATATGTATGTGTGTATATGTGTATATATATACACACACACACACATATATATATGCATATATATATTTAGAATCCTCATGGATATGCAAATCATTATCTGCTGTGTCAAATAGTTATTTGATGGAAATGTTCACTTTTCTGGCATCTGAGAGTAATCACTATACACTCCTTCCCTCTTCAGAACACTAGATACCTGAACCCACCAATGGTTGTGAGTGACACTGGTGTAGAAATAATAGAGAGGTTCCTTCCCTTTGGAAGGCAGTATTTGCTAACCAGTCCTTTCTTGCTGAATTAGATATCTAAGCGATTTCCTGTTTGCTGAAAGCCCAGTGAGGGTGCATGGGGCAGAGAAGCAGCCATGTTGAGCGTTCCCTTCAGTCACATGCCCAGTGTCTCACATTGAATTCAGTCTTGTCTCTAACATGCCATTGTCGCATTGTTTTTGAATGGTCCTAACCCACTGTTCTCATTGATTAGTGCAATAACATATGTAAATACATAAATGAATATGTATGTTCTTATTTGTCTAGCATAGTGTGGTATTCTGCCAATGGAAGTATGAAAAAAGTCTGACACATGCAAACATGTAGAAATAATTATTTCCTCACTCTTTGTGGGCTTTGATAAAGGAATTCTACACCATGTACTGTGAAAAAAAATAAAAACAAAAAAAACATCGACACAAACTGGTATAAGGCACCAGGGTGTAGTTTTTCAACAACTGTAAATATATTGCTAATTGTGTTGACTGTTTTTAAACAATTAATTAGTATATTTTATTTATGTAACATAACCATAAAATTACTTCTAAAATAATATATTTACAAAGAGTTTGAGTTGTAGCTCTTCAGAGCTCTCAAATACAAAGAATTCTGAAAAGGTAGGTAAATGCAAGAAGTTCCCCCAGTGCATGCAAATAGAAGATTATTAAAGTAGCTCATAATTTGAGAAGGAATAGAAATGTATAAAGAGAGGGGAGATCAGAGGAGGAGCAGCAAGGCTAACAGGAGCAGACCAGGGTGATGGGAATGTTGACGGGGTCTGGTTTAGAAACCCACTCAGGGTCCTTTGAAGGAAGACAAGATGACTGCTTCAGGCCTTGGAGAATGAGAAATCTGTAATAGTCTATGGAATCTCATCTTCATAATAAACAAAATTGCCCCAATTATCAGGAGGACATCTACTTTGAGGATATTTTTTTTCAAAAAATGATGCATTCTTTCTGATTTATGTACCTTTACCTGGTTGTCCTTATGTGCAGCCACATCAATTTGTACAAACTGGAAACAAAGCTTCTGATGATCAGCCAGTAGATTTTAACTTAAAGACAAATATCTAACTCCAGTTTGATTCTTCACCCCTGCAAGCACAGTGAAGTAAATTCATCTTTGCAGAAACAATAAGAGAACGTTAGATGAGTCTAAGAACACTGATTTGATCTCGGAACATGTTTTTGGAATAGATATTTAATTTTTATGCACCTTTTGAATATTAACCTTGCACCATGGAAAAGTATCCAAGTACGTAGCTTTAAGTACTGAATCTGGGACTAGATTTATACAGGTTGAAAATTTAGCCCTAACACTCACTGTGTGGCATTGTGCTAGTTACTTAACCTCTTTGTGCTCCAGTTTTCTTTTTCTCTTTTTCTTTTTTCCCCCAGGGGAGGGAAGCAGTACTGGGGATTGGTCCCAGGGACACTTGACCACTGAGCCACATCCCCAACCCTATTTTGTTTTGGGTTTTTTTTTAGAGACAGGGTCTCACTGAGTTGCTTAACACCTCGCTTTTGCTGAGGCTGGCTTTGAACCCCCAATCCTCCTGTCTCAGCCTCCCGAGACACTGGGATTACAGGCATGCGCCACCATGCTGGCCCAGTTTTCTTTTTTTGTAAAATGAAAATTACAATAGCACCTTCCTCGTTGACTGTTGTGAGGATTAGAGTTAATATATTTTAAACATTAGTATCTTATTAAGTATTTTATAATTCCAGGCTTTTATGGGTTTATCCAACTTCTAAACATGATCAGTAGTCCCAAGTACATAGTGTAACCTTGGTCTTACCTGCTTGTATTGCTTGAGGCTGAAGTGAACCAACCTTTTAATGAAAAAAAAGTCCAAAAATTATGTTAATAAGGACATTAAACATCACTGTGAGCTTACTGTTTTTCACGATGTCACCCTTTTGGGAAACATTCTGATCCACTTTTTTAGACCTTTCTTGAATTGATAGCATTTAGGTATTTGAAAGGGGTCTTATAATTTGAACCCAGCTCCCCTTATATGTCTGTAGAAAATGAGGCCCACAGGCTTTTACTGGCCAAAAGGCATACAGTCAGTGGGTAGCAGAACCCAACCAAGGATCTGATTCCAAATAGGACTTTTTTTCTACTGTGCTCTGGGCTTTGTACTTAGTGCTTAGGCTTTGGGAACAAACTGTACTCATTAATTGGTAAATATTTTAAAATATACTTTGAAATAGATTTTGTCTATATTTTTATTTTAAATGAAATGTTCTCTGCGCCTGATCTCACAGGTGTGCTTCTTTGTAAAAGTGAAAGAATGATTTTCTCATTTCTTCTACATGATACATACTATTCTGTTGTCCTTGTTCGGGGTACTAAGCTTGGGGCATTCCGCAGTGTGAAGTATTCTGTCAGCGGAGGGAAGCAAGCACTTTACTTCTTTAGATCTAACCTTACCCAAAAGATAGTCCAGGTAGACTGGGAAGTACTCCAGGTTCTAGCATTCAGCATAGAGAAGAATGTGACAAACCCTGCAGCAACAAAACCAGTCTTCCAAATACATGTGATTTTTCTGGCTTCTCCCTTCTCCTTAAAGGAACAGTTCTTTTAGGATTCTTAGGATCCAGAATCTTTGAAATCTACTTTGGAGCATGCTAACTCAGGTGCTTTAGGATCTTTAAATAGAGTCATGCGGTAGTCTATACCTATGGGTGCTTTTCTTTTAGATTCCAGATTGGAGAGAATCGGGCTCAAATAGAGTCCATTTTAGTAACTTCTGATGGTAGCATGGTGTTTTTCACAGGGGAAGCACTGTAATTCTTTCCAGTTAGTATTATCTGCCAAGGATGTCTTGGGCTATCCTTGAAAACAGCCCGGGACACAATGTGTAGACATGCAGAGATAAGGAGCCTCCTGCCAGGCCTTCAGCCTCCAAGTCTCAGCTCAGCTGTGGCCCAGGCGCTGTCTGTCATAGCACGCTTGCCCTGGCCCTGCCTGCGTCGAATGGAGGAAACATTTTGCTTGTCTGAGAACACCTCTATTCCTAGCTCTTTGACAGTTTCACTTGCCATATCCCCTCAGTTCTAAACATGTGGAAAAGGAGATAAAGAAAGGTGATGAAATTAAAAAATGGAGTGGGGAATGCTACAAGTAAAAGGAAGAAACTCATTTTTATGTGCCTGGTTTGTGTGCAGTTCTGACTAGGTTTGGAGGTAAAGTACATGTACCCCAAAGGTCATAGTAATACTAGGTAAGGGACCGGGGAGATGGGAATGCCATGTGAAATACCAGTTAGCTTTGAGAATAAAGTCAAAACATTCTACAATTTTTTATTATAAATATATATTTAGTAGTTCATTTTGGAAAGGAAAAAAATACTATTTAATTTTTAAAGCTTTTCAAATTTATGATTCTTTTTCAAGTCATTAGATCACTTAAAAATAAAAATAAATTAATGTTAATTTAGGCTTCATAGAAAATTGTATAATTTACCTTATTTACAACTGATAAATTATGTTCATTAATAGAAAAAAAATATGGCCAAGGATAAAGGATCAAAAAATTTATACTATCCCTTCCAAAAAACAGCAGATGAAAGAAAGTTATAAATGTATACTTCTTAATCCTTAAGTAAAGTTTCATTGTAAAGGAAATTTTGACCTCCCTTCCTCCTTAAGTTGCTGTAGTTCTTCATTGGACATTTCTATTTCACAATTTTTTAAAATTAAAGTGTGAGTAATTGTCCTTCATTCTAACTTCTTACTTATTAAAATTCATAATCCCTAAATTTGTACTTTTTCCTCTTAAAAATGCTTTGATTTAAAAAATACTAGATAATTCAATTTGTCTATTCATTTCAAGTTGGAAATTAATGTATTTGGCTTGAGGCTACGTAGCTTTCTCTCATTAGTTGGGGCTGTCCAAAGATATGTGAATATTTCTGATACAGTGAGACACTGGGATTTTCAAATATTGCTGAGATCTTAATCAAAACTCTGCTGATTGCTTGGGAGTTGGGTCCTTTGAGAGAGAAAACAAATCAAGCTGCCCTATGACTAAGTTATATTCGTAATGTTGCAAGATCACTTATTTCTAAAAGTTAAAAAAGTGGGGTTTTTTTTATAATTCCGTATTTTATATTTGCAGAAATCTTGCATTATACTTGGCAGATTGTCCAAGGTGCTATGCATATTTAGCATTGGATTTATGTGCCCAAGAACTATTTTAACCAGTGGGCATTTATTCCATGAAATACCCAATTTCAAGGGAAGACACGTCTTTGGATTCAGTTGGTGTCAGCTTAACAATCTTTTGCATTATACTGCCTTCACAGTGCTTCAAAGTATTCATAATCTTTAATACTGTTTTATTTTTTAAGATATATATTTCACTGAGTTATCTCAGTGAAGCAAACAAGTTTAACAGTGAATTTATGAAATAAATTTCATTCAGTGTACTTTTACAGACAAGTATGATTCTGCTTTTTAGTCTCAAAACCTCATAACAGAATGTACATGCTATTATTCCCATTCTATAGATGAGGAAATTGAGGATTAGGAAATTATGACTTGGCCAAATTCATACCACCAGTGACCAGCAGAGTCCTGGAGTACTCATCCTCAAACAGTGCCTCGGTCCATCACAGTTTAGGTCTTCCCTTAGATATCATCTTCTTAAACAACCTTGAAGGCTATCCAGTAAATGCCATCTCTACTCTTCCTTGCTCAGTCAACCCTCGCCCACTTGAATTTTCTCTAAATCACTTCTTTATCTAAAATCATCAGATTGGCAGCCAGTTCACACGTCTAAGCAGGATTCTACACTGCCAGAGTGCTGATAATCCCGACAATCATATATTGCCCCTTTCTCCCTTTAGAATATAGACCTCATGGAGTTTTCTTTGTGTTCTCAGTGGTGTCCCTGGCACCACACATCATACTTTGACACTTTTACATCGCTGTGACTAATGGTTGAATGTTTTCATTGACATCTGTGATTTCGGCTCCTGGTATCCTGTGGCAGCAATTAAGTCCAAGATAGAGTTTAGTTTAAAATCTACAATAAGAACACACTGAATATGTTACAAATGTCTAGCTGCCCCAAAGCTGTGGCAGATAGCTGGGACTGCATCGTGACACAGGCTCTGTTCTGACTGCATGCACCTTAATCTCATTTCTGACATTAACTACCATCCTTCCCAACCATTACCCCCAACAAAACTTCTAAAGTATTAAAGCTCTGTGTCATGCACAGCCCTAGCATGTTTTACAGTGAGTGGGGCAGACATGGAGAGTCTACTTGTCCAAGAGTTTTGCACAGATAAAGGAAGGATATAGTTTTGAGAGGAATGCTATAACTACAAAGTGCATCCTGAAGGCCATTTAGCTCACAATGAAGGTCTGTGTTTTAAAATAGCACTATAACAAAGTAACTACAGAGTTTTGGCAAGGGCTTCCGCTATTTATAGAACTAAGTAAGGCATGGTAAATAGTGACACAGTACCCAGTTCTGCCTCGCCATAACCCCAAACTTATAAGAAGTACTGTAATTATATTTTTCTACTTTAAAAAAAAATCATAGTAGCCATTATCAGTTTAACCATACGGAAGCTCAGGCTGAGATTTCTTTTTTAAATGCGTAGTTTTGATTTTCAACAGCTGCACTGGGTCTTTAATCATATATTATCTTTATGAAGCCTTTTTCTAACATATGTTAATTGGCTGTTTTCTGTGACAAATTATGAGCTCTTACTTTGATGAGGTTCAATTGCAATCATGTTGGAGTCGAGTACGTAGAGTTTCCACCCCTGCTGGCTCCTCAAACCACTACAAACATCCGCACGTCACTACAGTGCTGAGTAATGGCAGGATTTGGGCTGGCTGATTTTGCTACAGATTTTTTTTTCCCACAGGATATTTTCAGCTTCTTTGTACTAAATCTGTTGCAGGGTTTGCCCTTTTTAGCAGAAGCATGCTCTAAAATTAACATCAAATCTTATTGGAGATTACTATAATACAGTGAGAAATATTTCATAATACCACACCCCTGCGTCTGTTTGGCTTTACTGAAATTTCAGTACATTTATTACACACTTTAAAAAAGTCAGTCCGTTGGGAGTTTGATATTTTCTATATCATTAGCATTTTGTAACAAATGTTTGAATTTTCCTCTTTTGAGGGGCAAATGTATTGAGTTTCACAATCCAAATATAATATATATATATATGTTCAGCTATCATAAAGAAATAAATACACACAGCTATTTTTCATAGGTGTTGCCAAATGTAACAGAATTTTTAAAGTTAGATTATATATTTTCTTTTTGTCTTTTCAGTTACATCTGTTGGTTAAGTAATAAAAATAACTGCATATTCCGTCAAGGTTAATGTCTTACTAGATATACAGCTTACATTCCATTCTCTATCCTAATGTCAACTTTTAATGTATGATTAGGATCAACTGAAATGTTCTAATCCATCTGCTCTGAAAAGTGTGACAGATAGCTTGCATCAAATACCAACAGATGATCAGTGGTAGCTATAATTACAGTAGATATAAATATAAAGTGCATTTGTTTATATTTGGAGGGACCTAGTCCAGGTAATTGATTAAGTCCTTAAGGACCTGCTTCAAACATCAGTCATATTGGTATTGAGTTAACTGTTTCTGTCTTGACGTCTAAGGCATAGGGCTCAAGGTAAACTGCAGTTATCCAAAAGCCAAAGCTGGGGGTCAGATTTCCATACAGGTAGGTATTCAAGTTTAGAATAAGATGAGCTAGATGTGAATAGGCGCTATTCCTCCTCAGGAGGCTGTTTTTAATCAGTCATTTCCCTGGAGTAGCACACAATCAATGAGCTCTAAATCCTGAGGCTACCTGCACTGGTACAAAAGCCTAGGAACATCATTACAGAACTGACAACTGAGCATTTGTGAAAAAATTAGAACAGAAATTAAGGGTAGAAAAGGTTAACTTCAGAAATATTTCTGTGGTATTGCTTTTTTTAGAGGGAGGTAAAAGAGATCATTTCAGATGTTTCTAAAAAGGATTATTAAACCCAACTTCTTTACTAATGAAGTTATTATTGATTGATATTAGCCAGAATGCTTAAACATGTGTACTATTTTGAGAATGTGCATGGGGTCCCTTTCAGCATAAGGAAATTGGCATAAAGCTTCTTTGTCGTTAGGGTCAATGCAGCCAGAGAAAATGGCTTCAAGAGCCTGAGTGAAACTTCAGTGTGACTGCAAATCCATGGATGCATGATGTCTTGAAGAAGTGTACACAATGAAATTTAGTCCCACTTGATAAGACACATGCTTAATTGGCTTTAAGAAAATAAACCAAGGTAAAGAACAATGTGTAAATGAAACAGAGAACTTGACACTTGACTGTATGGGAAGCCCGTGAGCCATGTGGCTTAATTGGGGCCAGTTGGGATCATTTAATGATTGCTGTCAGAAGATCAGATTTAATTCTCCTTATAAGAGGACCACAGTGGGATAGAGTTAAACAAATTGTCATCAGAGGTTTCAGATGAACAAAACCTTAATTAGGTTGATTAGGACGCTGTAAAAGAAATGAAGAGAAATATAAAAATTGATGAATCACTGGGTTCCATACTGAGGTATGTAATAGTAATATTGTCTTATATGCCATATTACTGAGGCATTTTGAATGTTCACTTCTGTTATCCTGTAAGGTTTTCATATTAAACTTTCTAAATGTCTAAAGTTTAACTGGAAAAGAAAAATACATAGCATTCAATTTAAATAGTAAATGATTATCAAGCAACAAAAATGCTAGCAGAAGGACAATGTTATTTCTTCCCGTTTTTAAGGTTATCTTTACATATTAAATAATTAGGAAAGTAATTATAGTGTGAATATAGAGACAGACTTCACTTAAAATGTCCCTTTGACCATTCATATCACACACAGACTGTTTAACTTGTGATCATACTCGGGTGTCTTAGAATGTATTCTTATTGTTTGTTATCCATACATTTGGAAAAACTGAACTGTGTTTTCCCATGTGCTGTGCATATACCACAACATACACAAGCACAAATGTACAATCCATATAGACTTCTGAGAAGAAAATATTCATAGAACATTTCCATTTTAATCGTGAAATGTGATACAGTAAAGATTGAAAACATAATGAACATATTATTTTTCCTATCAAGATCATGAGGTGCCTGGAAATTCAGATTTTTGTCATAATAAGATGAAAATATATAATATCAACGTGTCCCACTTCAAGCCTAGCTCGCTTGCTTCAGAGGCTGACAATTTTGTTTCGCTGCTTGTGGTGGTGTATATGCTTAACTTGCTTTGTTCAGGAACAGCAACAAAAAATCCAGCTGCATGTGCTTATTGAGAGGTTACAGCTGGGGAGCAGAACGGAATCTGTGATGCTAAATAGTAGCTCTTGCTTTGTGATGAAGACAGTGTGGCTTTACCTTTGTGGTAAGCCTTGCCACATCACTAAGTGGCCTCTGAAAACATGGTGGCTGCACTGTTATGAAAACTTAGGAAAACAAAGACATGATAGAACCCTAAATTAATTACTGAATCTGATGTGGGAATACTGAAAACCGTGGTGTGGTTGAAGAGCATGAGCCTTTTGACATATTTAGACCATTTGGAGTTTATTTTGGCATGAGGATTGCAGAATGCTGTTTTAGCTGCAGTGTGAAAAAAAATGTCTGGGACAGACTATACTATGCATAACTGTGACAGGAAAGCTGTATTTCCCTCATGTTTATTAAATTGTTTATAATGCACTGCCATAGTCTAAAGGTGTGTATCTCCTAAATTCTGGAACTGTGTAAATAAAATGATTTATGTAAGTGATAATGGCAGGTTAGGCATACTTATTAAATTAATTGCAGGGGTTTTCAAAACGAGTTCCTTTTTAGCCTTATTATATTTCTGACATACATTTCATCTCCTTTTGTCCTTGGGGAAAGATATTAAAGTAGGACTAGAAGCATTAACTTAGAGTTTCCAGCAGCCCTGGTCATTGGGAAAATTGATATATTTCCCTAGTTATTTCTACTTTTGCAGCCTGAAGCTCTTCCATGGCTGATACTTAAGAGAAACTTCTTAATTTTTATAATGTTATAAATTTTTCTTCATATAGTGATTATTGTTACAAGATAAATGAAGCATCATCTGTTAGAAGCAGTTCCTCATTAACTTTGTAAAGTGAGGTTTTTGTGGTGTATAGTAAGGACTACACTGTTCGCTTGATGGCCTTCTTCTATGGTATAACTTTCAATTTATGCCTTAAAACTGAAGCAATCTCTCAAGTAGTAGCCCATGCTCCAGGTCCTACTGTGTACCCAGCAATTCATGACCATCCAGCAAATGAAAAACTATTTTTCTGATTTTTGTTAGGACAAGTAACAACAAGTAACTGTTGTTCTGAGGGATTTAATCACCAGTCCCTAGTTATCCATGCTAGAATTCAAGCTCTGAGCTTACTGGCTCCAGAATCTAGTCAGCTTCCCCTGCTCAGTACAAATTATTCTTATCCTACTTATGAGAGGCTATATAAATTTGATAAAAAAATATGTAAGTGAGTTTATCAATCTATTTCTGTATAAGCAAAAATAGGAAAATGTTCTTAGGAGTAGGCATTAAAAATAGCAGCTAAGGGAAATACCTCAGCTGAGGGATACAAATTTTAATAAACTAATCCAGTTAATCAACTAGTAGCTATTTAGCTTCTACTGTATGCCTGGCTCGTGGATATAGATAGTGGGAAAACAATAGATTTATCTGGCAAACAATTTTTACTATGGTGAATGCTGCAAAGGAGAAAGACTTGATTCTGTGTGACCTTGTGACAGGGTAATTTGATATGAGCAAGACATGGAGTGCTTCCTTAGGAGGGGAAACTGGAGCTGGTACAAAAGAGAGAAGTTAAGGAGGCACAGAAGGGAAGGAAGAACATTCCAGGCAGAAGGAATTGCATATGCAAACGCCCAGTGGTAGGAAGAAGTATGACAGAGATTGGAAAAAACTCGTCAATCCTATTTGTTTTATGCATGTGAAATATCATGTTACTAGAATTTAAAAATGATTCAAAATTCATCACATTGATATGAAATTGGAGTAAATTCAGAAAATAACTTGGGTGTTTGGCATGGTGTTATTTATCCAGTGGAAAAGAATGCTGTTCTTTTGTTACCCTCAGAAGGATAAGTCTTGGCTATATGACTTTAAAATTAAGTATTAGCTTCTTAGCTAGGATAACATGGCATATAGTAAGTTCAGAAACAGAGTGACTTTCAGGACCAATGAAACATTCTCAACTCATCACATAGTCAGGCACCAATAAGAATAATAATTTGGTTATATCATTTGACGTTTAGAATAGCTCTTTAGGGAAAGAAGGTAAAAGTTCTGCTTGTTCTTTTTAACCAAAGTATAATTGCACGCCTCATATGTCTTTCAAACAAATCATAAAGTAGAAAGTTAAGTGTATCTAAATGCAACATAATGAGCTAAGTTTTCCACCTAAAATGATAATGAATAATTTAATTGTTGAATCAGTAATACCAAGCTTACAGCAACTGGGCTTATGATCATTTTTGACCTTTAGTAGGTATCTGGCTTGTATTAATTTTACAGTGGCATTTCTTCTTGTATGATATAGTGTGCTTAATTTTCAGCCTTGAGTTTTTATGAGACATTCTAGGAGGTTGCTAATGTTAGTGAAAATGTAAGTCAATGAAAAAGTTATCTGCCAATATGAATAAAAGAAAATCAGAATGCTTTCTTTGCAAATTGACATCACATATTCTAATGTTTTATCCTTATTCATAGGCTGTTTTTATTTAAGTGACTGCATTGTACTTATTGTAGCAAAATACATGCTTTGCAAAGATAATTTTAGCAGAAGAGAATTAATTTCTTCCCACATCTTCTAATGTGGCATGGCAGTCTCACTTGAAGATCAAAACACATAACTGAAGGTTATGTTTAATTTCTAAATCAAAGTGTTGTGGGAAGATGATTGAAATCTGACGATGACTCAGATCCATTTGATATGTGGCTTTCTTCCTACAGAAACTTTATGGTAGGCTGCCATTTCCACATTAGAAAAAAACTACTAGTGATAAGATTAAAATAAAGTTTCACTATAAGCTGAAAGTTTATGTTAGTTACTCCATTTGTTCCTAGTATGAATTTAACAAAAAAAAAAAAACAACTTGGAACTCTCAGTAACATAATGATCCTTTTCTCTCCCATATATCATCATCTTTTTTTTTTATTGTGAGGATGAACAGGTAGTCAATGTATTTCACCAACAAACTTTTATTTTTGTCCAGTTTTTGTGATTCACTTTTTTTTAACAAACAATTATAATTTATATATTTTGGTTCTTTGTTTGTATAGAATTCATTTGCCTTGAGGGAAAGACTATATGGCTATATCAACTATATGGCTATATTAACTATATGGCTATATTAACTTTGTTAGATAATTTTGGTACAACACAATAGATGGTAATTGAGATATATCTGCTGCTTCATCAAAGTCACTGTGAGTTTTTCTTCTTTTTGTTTCTTGAAGTAATTATAACAAAACACAAACCTAGAGCTGAAATGGTTTTTTTCCTCCAGGTATTTTAAAGAAAGAAATTAAAAATCAAGTCCCAGGTCTGGATTTCCTTCAGTGTCCCTTATCTGAACCTCACCAAGGCCTGTGTGTGGGGTGCTGCACAGCACACTCAGACGGTTCTGCTCAGAGAAGGAAGTGGAGAGTTTTGGTTCCCATTTTACACTTCTGGAACAGTTTAGGGAAGGAAGCACCTTTACACCTTTTATTGTTCGTGGTTGCTGACATCACATCCTTCCCTGACCAGTCTGTGCGTGTTTCCTGCCATTCTGTCAAGATTCTTCTGTGTTACTGGGAGGGATTTGTAGGAGGGAGGGAGGGTGGAAGGAAGACAGCAAGAAAAGTGAGGGAGGAAAGGGGGAGGGGAGGAGTGTGTCACTCAGGGGAACTTGTTTGTAAATGAGAGAGCCAGTGGGAGATGGTCTTTAGCATCTGCCCAGAAGAAATTCTTCTCTACTGGGTCCCAAACACTTTGCCTTCATCTGTCTGCTTATGCCAAATTCAAAGTGAACAGAAGCCTGCCATAATGAAGTTCCCCTTTTTAGTAAGCAGCCTGATTTTATTTTTCTTTTACTTAGGTTGGCTGAAAGGGGTGGGGGGACAATGCAGAAGACTATAACTCTATAGAATGTAACTATAGTAAAGTATTTTTTCCTTTCTTTTTTTTTAAATTACTAATTATTGATATGTAAATTTGTCATTTCAAGAATGGTTCTTTTATGTGGAAAAAAATAGCAGCAAGAGTCCTGGAATTATTGTAAGCATATGTTTGTATATAATGAAAGTTTTCAGTGTAATTTGGAATTCTACTATAGGTTGTTTAGCTCTTATATTATTTTCTTTTTTTTTACATATGTGAAAAACAATTTAACAGATTACTAAAGTTATATTATGTCTTCCTATGCCTCTTTAGGCCTACTAAAAATTACTACTAGAAACTGACCTTACAGTATAGTCTTCATGTAAAACTCAGTTTAGAAAAATAGTTATGGCTAAGAAAACAATGTGTGAGCTATTGTTAACCTTCCTAAATCTTTGCATTTTATTGACATCCTTGAAATATGGTGACCACAATCAGATGCTCCAAGTTACATGTTTCATTACATATTTTCCTTTACAGTTACTCAGTGGTATCATCCCCATGAATTGCATGTGAACTTTTATATTAATTTTGCGTATTATGAATGTTCAGAAAGCAACACTACAAGAAATATTTTTTTCACTCAGAAAACAAAAAAGTTAACATCTATTGAAATTTAAACTTGTGTCTCTCCATTATCTTGCATATTTCAAAAAGGAAAATATATTCAATTTCTATCAATCATTTTATATATATGCATGCGTATGTGCACACACATACATGTACACACATATATACATATAATACATTCACACCTACATTCTTTCTGGCAAAATATTTTTCATTATGTCTTTAAAAATTTGTTTTTAAAGTCTGCTCTTTCTAAAAAGCCTCTCGTTTCAAAGTTGTGAAACACCGGTGGTGATGCGGAGCAACTCTTATGAGTTGGTTTATCAGACCCTCGCTCTGTCTTTCTGAGTAAACTTTTTTCTCCAGGATGTCTGGCTACTTGTTGGGTTATTTGTGTTTTGAAATCAGGGTCTGTAGACCTTCGCGTTTCCTCTGCCTTGTCACCACGCTCTAATCTGTTCACCCTGACCTTCCACCTTAAAGTGAATAAGCGCTTAGACAGGCAGAGTTCTGTAAGCCGATAGTGCCACCCGCCTCAGCTAAATGAAAGGAAGGGAAATCGTCCCATGTTCATTTACGATGGATTCATGGATTGGTTTTTCTGAAATAGAGAGAGCCTCTTTGTCTCTTTGGGGTCTGGTACATGTGTGGGAAATACCATTCTAATGTGCCGCTTTATTCTAAGGTAAGACTACAGAAAACACAGGGAAGTTGCCCAGTTGAGTGATATTTAAGACTGATTCTAAAAATAGATGGACAATGTTTGGCAACATGGACTACATGATGCAATTGTGCCGTGTGGATTTTTTTTTTTATGTTTTAATGTGATTTTAATAGAAGTTATATAGCAAATGTTTTCGTGTAAATTTGTCAAATGTGTGTTATTTATGGACCTTTTTAAAACTTTTGAACTCTTTCCAACATTTAAAAATGCAGCTGGAATAATAGTATTTGATAAGCACCATGGTCAGGATGTAACTCAGCATGTACATTCTGAGAGGCAGAACCGACCTACAGGTTAGTAGAAAGGCATTAAGCAGAAGAGAATGGATAGTCTTAGTATTTAAGCAGTGCTTAATCCACCAGAACTAATTATATCATAATAGCTTTTGCAATTAGATAATCACTGAAACTTACATTTTAAAAAAATGTATTCAAGGTGACAAAAATTTAGAAATTAAGTTTGAAAAATCAAAAGGCAGCTGATGATCAGACGGAATACCTAACAGCCTTCCTGTTCCAAGAACCTTGAACTGGAGCCAAATAATCTATTAAATAGTCAGGACATTGGCTTAGCGTTACATAATACATGTGGGAATTTATCAAGTCTGTGTCAGACATCAACTAAAATAAACAGGGAAATTCTGAACAGTGTGTAAAGTAGTTGTATTCATTGACATAAAATGAGATGAAATAATTGAAGCTGTTGCTTGCAAAGAAGAAACCATTGTGGAATGCTTTCTTGTTAACTTCCACATTTCATAGCAACTCATGCTCATTATGTTCAAATATTTTCAGATATAATTTAAAATTTACTAAAAATATATTTTAGGTATTCTGTGTTCCTTGAGTTTACCTCTTGTAATTGATGATCAGCACTTTGATTTTAATTCATGACCTAGAGCTCTCCAGTATATAATATCAAGCTTCTTTAATTTTGTATCTTACTCCCCAAAGAGATGTGTCTTATTTAAATGTTTAAATTTAAATGGCTTATTATAAAAATATAGTTTTAAATGGAATAATTAATTTGATTTTTTTGCACCATTTCTTTTCTATCATCTTTTTTTGATTCTTGTGATCAACATACAGTCTAAGGGCTTTCAAAAGGAGGAGATCTCACTGCTGACAGATGCTTATAACGTAAAATGAAATATACTACATTACTTTAACAGTGTTCTCAGAGCGGGGATTTTTTTTAAGTATGATTAAAGGATTTAGATTTAAATTAGTTGACATTTACATATATCAAATAGCACTTTCATAATCGTCCATCCTATTTGCATAACTAGGGACGTTATCACCTCTGCTGTCAAAACAGGAGATTGTTTTCCCTTCAGAAATGAATTAGCTGCCCTACTTAGCATACACAGGTATATAAAGGTTCATTAACTCCCTGATTTAGGTAATTTTTCATAACAGGAGGGTGAAAATTGTCACCTAATTTTATTAAAAAATATTAAGAAACTCTTTACCAAAAAAATGCATTTCAAGTGTTTGGCGTTAAAGCAGTTTTCATCATTTAAATGAAATGTCTTGTTAAATTACTTATGAGATTATCTTAATTACAAAAGCAAACAATTTCTACTTGATATGCTACTGAATATGATATACCATGTGCTTTAAATAAATATTTATTTTATTATTTTACTTCCATATAGTTTATTTCCTGGATGAAATTAGAGTATAATTGTTCTTTTGAAACTGGCTTGCTGTTAAAGTGTTATTTAATTTTTCTTTTTTGTTCAGCAGGAACGAATGCAGGAATTTGGGAACTGAGCCGTGCAAGTGCTGAAGAAGGAGATTTGTTCGAAGGAAACAGGAAAGAGAAAGAAAAGGAAGGAAAAAATACATAATTTCAGGGACGAGAGAGAGAAGAAAAACGGGGACTATGGGGAGAAAAAAGATTCAGATTACGAGGATTATGGATGAACGTAACAGACAGGTGAGTGGGGTAAAAATTTTCTTTGTATCTTTATTTCCTTAGATTATTTAATACATTTTCCTCAGGTACATTAAGGGTACTGAAAACATTTTGAACTGGTAGACATAAATGATAGGTTTTTGGAATTAAATGTGGCCAGTTTAAGTGCTTAAAGTCTTTTACACGTAAAAGGGAAAATAAAATCACCTTAACTGTTAGAAATATAGTTTAAACGTTCATGATTATTCACTTGTTACTTCAACATGAATTTTAAATGGGAGCTGTACTTGTATGACATGAATAGCTTAATAATTAGGAGTTAATAAGCATAGCATTGCTACATTGCACGCATCATCAAACAAAGATATTCTTATATTCATGGGAACTAGGCCTTTTGTGGTCATCCATTTGAAGGTTTGTAATATAGGCTAAATATCCTATCTAAAAATGAGTTTCATTCTTTTCACCATGAAAGGGCTTTGAAATGTATCCCAAATATTTTAAGATTGTACTGACAACAATAACAAAACACCCATACAAGATGTTAGTTAACATACGACATATAGGCAAGAACTTTCAGTTAATTCATACTATTTTCTTCAAATCTTGAATTTTATAAACATAGAGGCAGATGGTGTCATATTTCTTTCTAGAACTCCAAAGATAATGTCTGTATAAGACAATCAGTTCTGAAGACTTTACACATCCAAATGTTCTAGTTGACATTACAGACTAGAATGCCTTTGGTCTAATTCATGTGTCTTCACACTTGAGAAGAATAGATTTAGCTAGACTGTGTAAAGGCAACTTGGTGGTTTGTACACATACTAATGTTAAATATCAAGTAATATTTGATATTTAACATTAGTATTTAACTATTAGTGTCAAGTAATAGTCCTTGGGAGAAACTACAATGCTGCTGGACCCCAGCTTTTGCATATGAATCATGGAATGTGCAGAACAGCCATTCCTTGGCCTATTGCCTGTTTACCCTAAATAAAGACAGAGATAGTATTGGGATCATCCTACTGTGATTCCTCCCAAATAAAGATCCTTATCTCTGCTAAGTGTCCCTTTTTATCTTCCTAGACTTGCAAGGGAGACTAGAATAAATTCATTTTTCAAAACTCAAAGTTGAGATATATATATATATATACACACACACAAATATATATATATATATATATATATATATATATATATATTATAATGAATAGGAATTGTTATTTATGCCATCAAAGCTAGTAGGACATTAAAAACTCAGGAGATTTTTAGGTGTTCAAGTTTGTACCCCTTTAAATTACTATAAATTTTTAAGTTACACAGGCTAAAGGATGAATGATACAAAGATTTAAGATGGATTCCTTCTGGGTTTTCATACACATTCATTTATTACCATAGGTCAAGACAAACAGTAATAACTATCAATATTAAGGCATTAACTTTTAATTGACTTATAGCTTAAAATTGAAATTAAACTGAAGTATCAACTTTCATGTACCATTGACTGTCCAGAATTTGTTATTTGGACTAGAATGTATTTTGATTGCAGTCAAAAATCACATGAATTAGCTTTTACATTGTATTAATTAATAGCACCAGATAATTTTTAGGTTCATGAGATTCATTGTATCCTTCTCTCACTTAACAAACATAGAAGAAAAATTTGCCAAAAAAAACACATAAAACTCACGTAGGGTTACAAGAACTTTAGCATCATACTTTTGAGCTAACAAGTGAACTTTGAAACTTTAAATATCGTTGTGTTTACCTTTCCTATTGCTCTTACCTATGCTAAAAGCCATAATAATTTTAGGATAGGAAAAATTATTTAAATTTAGTTTAGTTTGACTTTTTCTCTGATTCTAAAAATAGATTCCTTGATTTTATTCTGTAGAATTTAGGATCCATTTATTATTTTATCCAGTCTATAAGTATAATAGGATGTTTAATCCAGTGCTCTTAAATGGAAGAAGTAAAATAGAAAATCGTTGTGACTTAATATGTATTTTAGTGATTGTTTTAGATGGCTGTTGCCCATTTTGATCAGCTCTCTTATATACTCAGGTTTTTCTTGCTTACCTCTCACCTCCTCTGAGAGTTGTCTCAAGAGCCTAAAGTATGTAGGTCACTTCTAATAGATAATCAAAACCAGCAGATCTATGGAGGCACCTCTAAACTGGGCTTCCTTTAAACATGCGTTCACATGTTAAGAAGAAGTATGCTAGCTGTTTTGCCCTTCTGAAGCTGTCCTGCCATATACAGTCTAGTAGGATCTCACTTTGGCTCACTGTCATGTTTCTTAAATGGGGTAAGAGCTGCTTTTCTATTGCACTTGTCTATTTGTCTCTACACAGAACAGGATATGTTTTTATCAGGAATAAAAAACAAAAACAAAAAAAAGTGACTTAAGGTGTACAATGAAATATGCTATGTGATAAATTGTGTATTAAAAAATGAAACTGTTATAAAACAGCCTGGCTAACTGTTTAAACTAAATTTTGCCTTTTAAAAAATTTTTGGCTTTTTTAGTTGTAGATGGATCTTTTATTTTATTTATTTATATGTGGTGCTGAGGATTAAACCCAGGGCCTCACACATGCCAGGCAAGTGCACTACCGCTGAGCCACAACTCCAGCCCCAAATTTTGCCTTTTTAAATGGAAGTACAGAACAGCTAAAATTCAGAATCTATTTGTATATGTAATACAATTTAGGGGAGGATAAAAATTAGAAGTTTTTTATTTTAAATTCTATGGAGTTTTAAGTTTGTGAAAATGACTTACTTTTTGATCTAGACAAGGTGGATTTCTTAAGGTAGTATATAAGTTAAATCATGAATTATCAGTTTATTTTACAGATATGTTCTGACAGCTTGATAAAAGTAGTCAATGATTATGTTCCAAGAACTATTTGTTATTCCATTTAATCCTTAGTAATCCTATTTTATAGCTGAATAAATGTATTTATTACATCAACAAATATTAATAGACTGCAGTTTTCCAAAAACCAAGCTTCAGTGACAGATAAAAATCTCATCCAGATAATTGTCCACACAAGGTCAGCAAAGCTGTTCACAAAGGACCAGATAGCACATATTTTGGGGCTGTGTTTCAACTACTCCACTCTCCCCTGGTAGCTTGGATACAGCCATACACAAGATGTAAATGAGTGAGTACGTCTGTGTTAAAGCTTTCATAACATCAGTTGAGGGGGACTTGAGTTGGCCAGTAGGCCACAGATCATAGGAGACAGGAACTATGGAAGTATGAGACGAAAATTTCATTCATGTGCTAGGAATGAAAATATGAAAGCACTATGAAATGTCAAAGAGGTATGGTATTTACCATGGAGGGTTGCAGAATGGCCTCTTTAAGGAAGTGCTAAGAGATGGGAGCTAAAAGATTAGTCAGGCGGGTGACAACATTCTGGAGGAAACAGAATTTGCCAAGCTTCTCAGGATAGGAAAGTGCTCGGCTGTGGAGTCAAAGAAGGCCACTGGGACTTGAGCCCAGCCTATAACTTTAGGAAGTTGAGAGGAAAGACTGAATGCTAGGCAGGACCCAGATCATGCAAAGCTTTGAATATCCTCATAAGCTTTGATGAAGATTATAAAGTTAATACCAGAAAGTAGCCAGAATTCAAGCCCAGATCTCTCATATTCAAGGCAAAACAAAGCATGTCTTGATGCATTTAGCCATATCATTGTTTCCCCTATTATATCATACAGCATCCAGTAAAATATACTGGCTAAGAGTATGTTTTTGTAGAAATTATACAAACTTAGTTCTACTTCCAGTTGCTGCATCCTTCACTAGCAGGTTACTCTGAGCCTCATTGCTCCTCAGTAGAATGAAGATTAAAAAAAAGAACCTACCTCACTGCATCACTGACGTAATGCAATGAGGTGATAAAGGGAAAGCACCTAGCACATAAGTGCTCCCTTAGTTGACCTAATAAAGACACATGCTCTTTGAACCATTAGCTCTTACAGTTAATATGATTTCTGTCAAAACAACTCCTCACAGGAGTTGCATACCGAAGAATGCTACCTGCATCTTCGTTTCAAGGGCGCTTTACCTTAAAAGGGTGTTAGAAAAAATGGAAGGAAAAATGAAAAAGAAAGCAGCAACACGAAGGTGCCTTCAGAAGCTAACAAGGGGCTTAGAATCACACCCCAGCAAGAGCCAGTTGATGCAGAGAGGATGGTGTGTAAACAGGAAAGCAAAATCACTCAGGACTTTTAAGAGCTGGGTTTATGATGATGATAGGGAGTATTTTCCTAAATTCTATGCCCAAGGGACTTTATTTTCAAATGTGTGTTGTTGACCAGATTGTTTTTAACTACTCATCACCAGTTTTTAAAAATCATTTCTAGCATCTAGTCTTTGCTAACAGCACAATTTCAGTTTCTTCAGCTACATTTTTTTCTTTTCACTTTTTAAGCATCTGCTTGAATTAGGCCATCATATACTCTTAGCCTCTTTCATATGATACCAATTTTTAACTATTGATGCCTGAAACAGGTTTTTAAATGAGTTTTGTCCTTACGTGACTCTTTTTAAAAGCAGAATATATTTAGAAACCTGTTGTATCTGTTATATTAAGAAGAAAGATATATAAGAATTAGGCTTGCTTAGCCTAAACTACATACTGTGCTCTGGAGAAAACTTGTATGTTTGTATTCGAATTTTTTGGCTTTCCTACTTTGGAAGAGATAGGAGAGGTAAAACCAAATTTGTTTATGAGACTTGTTATTTAAAAAAAGACACTTAAATATTTAGGTAACTATAATGGGAACATATTTGCAAATAACACAATTAGGGCCTAAAATATTAAAAGTTAAGAAAAAAAATATGTTAAAAATGCCTTAAGTTTTCTTTTTTCCATCAGATCTGGCACACTAATAGCTTTTGCCTGCAAACAAAATTTCATGTAATTATCAGTGCAATAACTGGAGCACAAATTAAAGACAATTAGCTACAGTCTCCTGTTAATAGAACAGAAGAATCCCCTTATGACTAAAAAGAATTCAGAGTTCATAGCTGTTAAATTTTCTAACATTTCCTCTTCTCGTGTTCCTATCTGTTTCTTTATGTGACTCATACATTATATGAAATGAGCTGAGGGAAAAAAAAGGCTGGAAAAATGTGCTCAATGTAGATGCATCATCTGACAGTTTCCACATACTGACATTTTTCAGCTAAATCTGATGTATTCTACACTAAACTAAAAAGGGATGGATTGATTCCCTCAAATCACTCTTTTGAAAAGAAAAACATTTTTTTTTTTTTTTGCTTCTTACTTTCTTCTGTTCTCCATTGTTTTCAGTCCTTAGAATTTTAGCTAAAATTTCAAAGGGATTTTTAATGTAACTTCCTTTCAAAGTGATATCCAGAACATCAGTAAAGGGTTAATTATAATACTAAATTTGGAAATTTCATCCTAAAAATCTTATATAAAATTTGTTGAAATTGAGACAGATGCATTGTTTAAATGTAGGCAACTGGTTAATTGAGAAATATGAATTAATTGCTTTGAGAAAGTCGCTGTATGGAACTCTGAAGAACAGTGCCATGCAGTCACACTGTCAGAGGCTTTTCTTTGCCTGAAAGAACAGAACTTCCAGGTTCATCAGTTTTATTTCTAAATACTATGGCAGAGTTGTCCTCCTTGGTCAAAGAATAGCTGGAAACTTTTTCAGCTTCAATGAGAAGCTAATCAATGCAAAAGTGTTCATTGATTTCTAAACCCCAAATAACCTTAAAATACCTTATAATGATAATGATATGTGCCTTTTTTTCCTAGTATCATTTCTTAATAGCTGACTGCCTACTCTACACTTGGATTAAAAATTAAACTAAACTCATTTATAAGTAAAATTAGGATGTATCATAGTAATATATTAAGATGTGGTACATCTCAGAATTGAATTAGAGAGTACATTGATGCATACTGGAGATGCCTACTTTAAAAGTTTCTCATGAATATTAGTTAAACCATTTTTCTTTAATCTTAAAATCACCAAAATCTTTATTCAGAGTTGGAATTACTGGTGATTGAAAAGATTGAGAAAGAAAACCAGAAGGAAAAAAATGGCATAAATTATACTTTTAAGGATTTCCAAATTAAGAACAACAACAAAAAAAAAGCAGTAGCCAGAGTGCTCACGTGTGTTTGACAGGACATCATAGCATTTACTTCTGTTTATCCCAGCAATTTGAAATAATTCCTAGCAATTTAAAATTATTCCTAGCAACTTTGAAAACAATTCACAAGTGATCTCTCCACTGTGAAGTTGAATCATAGCAATAGTGTATGACACACACTGTCTGCATTCTCTACAGTGTATGACATTTATGTTTTATTCTTTTGAGGCAGGGTCTTGCTGAATTGCTGGGGTTGGCCTCAAACTTGCAATCCGCCTGCCTCAGCATCCAGAGTCTCTGGGGTTACAGTCATGTGCCACCATATCTAGCTGATGTGTGACAGTTTATATTTATAAGTTCTATCTATTCCACTATTGCCAGAAAGATATCCCAACTGCTGTCAAACCCATTCATTAGATTTCCTTTGGTAGTGGTAAATCCAGGAGAAGCCAAAATTTTCACAAGGGAAAGAATTCTGTCACTTTGTGTAAAAAATATATTTTGGAATTGAGGGGCGTGTTGTCTTACAGTGTTTTATTACTTCATTTATAATTTCTATATCTCACATAATTTCTATTCAAAACTGTGACTTAAAATATTCTGTTGCGTTTATGCATTTTGTGTAAGAAGTTGACATCAACAGCCCTTTCACCTGTGAGTCCATGTACACACAGTTCTGCTTACTACAAGTCATTTTTTGCTTTGCAAAAGGCAAACTATGTATGACACTAAATAACTGAGAAACCAGCACTAAAAATACTAACATTATAAATAAACCACATAAATTAAGAGATTTCTTTCAAATTGTAGATTAAAAGACGTGTTGCTAAATATTTCAAAGACCATGTCCTTTGCAGTCAAAATTCCCCTTAAAACATTATAATTTATCCATTTAAAATGCAGCACCTTCAAAAATTGATAGGGTGAAAGTATTTTTAAGGTTTATATCCTATTGCTCTCTAAGTGAAAACAATTTGGAAACATTTTTTTGAGAATAATGGCTGTGGCTAAGAAAAAAATTAAATAACATAATTAAATTGAAGTAAATTAAAATTCCATAATTTGCAGTGTGCATTTGTGTTTCTCTTGAAATATGTTGGACCATTAATAGGAATAAGAGAACCAATTTAAATGTTTGGAAATTTGACTTTTAATTTTAAATTGGAACAGTTTAGTTTAAGAAATCACTAACATTTAAATAACATTTCAACAAATGTAACTGTTTGGAAACTACAACCGAGACAGCCTCCTGCCTTCTGTCTTGCAAGGATTGATTTGGAAGGCCCTGAGGGAGAAAATATTGGAGTTAGGAGGTAAAACTGAAGCCATTGTGGAAAGGAAGAAGTTACACTCTTCCTGTTATGACAGGAAAACATAGACAAATGTGCTTCCTGAGCTTTTGCTCAGCAGGGAATGAAGCATTCTTTGACCTTTACCTTAGGTACATTTTGGCTTTGTTGAACTAGTAAACATGTTTTTGCCCCAAAATATTAATCTGGCTTATGTGATTCATTGCAGTTTCAGATTATATATCTTATGTAGATGAGGTAGAGAAACAGAGGTATTTATTTTATGACTGCTTCTACAGATTGGATTTAGAATGTAAATCAGCCCTTTAACAAACCAAGCAGATCTGAACTGCACATATACAAAATTAAAAGCATATTGCATTATAGTCTTCTCTTTTAAAAGCCAAAAACACTCCTAGACTTAAAAATAGGCCACAATAAAATCTTTTAAATCCTAGCAAATTTCATCATTTTAAATCAACCTTCCCTTTCCTCATGGAGACAAATGTATCAGAATATTGAAACCCAGACTTTGTGAGTTTGATAATAAACACTCAAGTTCATGAATATGCACTCAATTATTTGGGATCAGATTTACTGTTTATTATTTTCCCTCACAGTACAGTGCACAAGATGTAAAATTTTATTTTGGGATTTGGGTTGTTGTCTTAGGGTGAGGAGTTGGTAGAATTATGAATTTTATACTCTTCAGCCCTTATGTTAATCCTTTTATCTTGTTCAGAATTTTAGGAACTACTGCTTGAAAATCCTTTGCAAGTACTACTATGTTTCAGTGAAACACACTCGGTTTGCTTGAGGCTAGCGAGGACAATGGTCCTCTTTGCAGCAGAACACACTGCTGTCTCATCCTTGCAAGTTGTGCTGGAGGGTTACAAGCACATGGTAGCAGTCTGCTTAAAAGAGTCCCTCACTGCTCTTTAAAGAGCCTTTCATTTAGGATGGCAGGCCCCGTCATTGTATAAAGGAGTGCTTGTCTAGAACACAAGTCTGCAGTTGCATTGCTTCCTCCCACCGAGAGTAATCATCAAGCCTAAAGCTCGCAAGCCTTTCTAATGACAGACTGAATTAAACAAAATAAAACTAAAGAGAAATACTTCAGAACAGTCGTACCATTACTTACTGTCAGGAACAAGGGAGGGGGGAAATGGAGCATTTAGGAGGGCATTTCCCTTTTTTTCAATTAAAGATTGTTGTTACAGACTCTTGACTCCGTCCCTAACCCTTTAAACACATAGGGAGACCCAGTGGCTCCTGGATTACAGAGTTCTTTGTCTCTATGTACTGTCCATCTTCTTACTCATTAGCCATTCAGCTTGCCTAATTGGGAAGAAACAGATATTATCCAGGTGGGGGGATGAGGAGAATGAGATCTAAAATATTTTCGTAGGATGAAAGTTATAGCTATCATGATTCTATTTGAAGAAAGAAATGACTAAATATAAAAATATTGACAATAGAATTAGATGGGTATATTAGTTCCAAATATATTATAAAACCAAGAAATTACTGTTATTTCATGAGTAAAAGAAATAGGCAGGGTAGAGGTATAGCTCATAGGCAGAGCACTTGGTTAACATGTGCAAAGACCTGGGTTTAATCCCCTGTACTGCAAAAATGAAAAAGGGGACATGGGTAAAAATAGTCCACTCAGTGAGTACTATGCAGTTTGACTAATATTAGGCCAAACGTATTCTGATTGGTAGAAAGAAGTATTTGTGACTATAGGTAAAGTTAATGTTGCTTCCGAAGTCCTTTAAGTTAGGCTTCAGTTATTCTTATAGATGTGGGTACCTTCTATTGCCAAAGGCCCTTCTCCTTCATTGGTTCACAACTCTTTCCTGTAAGGTGCAAGAACTCCTGCTATTAATATGGAGGAAAGCTCTTCTAAGGTGACTTTTTGAATAAGACCAGGACTAGGATGGTGAATGGAGGGAGGAAGGGTGTGGAGTGGAGACAGATCATGAAATACCCTTTCCATATGCAGTCATTTGACTAGCTTCCCTGCCCCACATGAAATGACATAGAACATGTCCTCTGTTTTCAGAACTTGTTGTTTACATTGTGTGTAAATCAGAGGTACATCTTTTTTATTCTTGCTATAATCAGGCATGTGTTTGCTACCAAAATATTTCCCATGTTGTGAAATGTAAACCTCCATAAATACAAAAATAGTATGGACCCACTGATGCCACACATGGTCCTCACTAGCTTCAGTGGAAATGACCTGAGTGTCTGCAAGCAGCCTAGGCTGCAGAGATACACAAAAGCAGCTTTGTTTTATAATAGAGACCCAGAACAACTTGTTCTAAGTTTAGTATCTTTTTTACTTCAACCTAGAAAGTTATCCTTACATTAATTAATTTTGCTACTACTCTATCCTTACATTAATTAAAGTTATCCTTACATTAATGTTACTACTACTACTATCCTTACATTAATTAAAGTTTCCTTACATTAATTAATGTACTACTCTGCTTGTACTCATCAGAATTTCTGGTGGTTTTTAATGTCACAAAAGATAGTATCTGTATCCCACTCAATTATTACTTGACTGGTCCATGCTGTGCTAAACTTCAGCCCATGAAATGTACAGTCAACTAAAAGAGGGAAGAATCGCTGACTAGAGAAGGATGAATTTTGTGTGAAAAAGATTCTATTCCTAGTCCATCCAGAACTAGTTTTGTGGCCTTGGATAAGGCAATTCAGCTCTTGTTTATATGAGAAATGGGGATGATGAACTGTGTCATCAAATGTCTTCAAGGAGATACTGTCAAAAGTAGCAAGATAGCTTATTATATAAAGACTTTGAACGTCTTTCAAAACTTTGCCAAAGTCAATACTCTTCTCTAAAAGTAGTATTAGATGACATATGATATGTTCCAATTTCATCAACAAACTCATACACAAAATTTGTTGCAATTGTTTTTCTTCTGCTCAGTTTCACCAAATGTTTGTTTTTACTTTAAGTTAAAGCAACAGAAAAGTAAAACAACTATGTGAAATTTTCCTTTCTTGGTGGCAGACTTCCTGTTAACATAGTCTAAACATGAGTAAGAATTTTCATTTACCTATTCCTTTTTGATTGCAAGAAATGCATAATTCCTAGATTCACCTATCCCCTCATTCATTATATAAATATCTTGCCAAGTATTGTTCTTGAACTTAAATTATAAAGATGAACAGAAGGTGGTCCAGGCTTTCAAGGAAAGCCCAGGATCTAGTTGAGAGATACAGTCTAATATAGACATAGCTAATAATTGTAATAAAAATTTATAAGTCCTGAAAGAGCAGCCTTTTGCAGTATAGAAGAAGAAATAATTGAGCCTGGCATATCAGAAAAAAGATACTGCGTGCCTTGTGTAATGTTTCACAGTGACAAGTCACTTATACTTGTACTATGTCTTTTGGAAAACTCCATAAGATGCCTATTAATTCCTCTATTTTACAAGTGGGGAGATAGGTTCAGATATTTTAAGCAATTTACCCAAGTGCATACAGCTCATAAATAACATGGCTCAGACATGGTTTTCAATCCTCATGTTTTTGCTTCTTACTACGTTGACAGTAATGATGCACAGTAATGATACCCTACTTCTTTAAAAATATTTTAGGGATAGGAATATAACTCAGTGGTAGAGGACTTGCCTAGCATGTGAGAAGCCCTGGGTTTGATCCCCAGCACTGAAAAAAAAAAGTGATAATGTGTATTTCCTACTTCTTCAATTTGGACAGTTATTTTTCTGTGCATTTTCAACACATCAGGTATAACATTGCTGAAATTCTTGGCAATCTTTTGCATCTCCTCGAACTATAAAAAAAAGGGACTTCATTTTATTTTTGGTATATGTAAATTTTAAGTGATAGTTATAAGGTATTGATGAAATCAAGTAGACAAAACATAAAACATTCTATTCATGTCACTAACATGTCAACATGAAACTGTAGCAGGAAATGCTCGTTTTGAAATGTATACAAACCGCTTTAATTCTCCCCTCGGTAGTGCACGTATAGAATCTGAATATCTAAAAACTAGAATAAATGTTCCAGTCGTTTCCTTCTTAACTCGGAAACACCTTAGACAGAAACCTTGATATCCCCTCCATTTGAGCATGTTCAGGGAAGAACTTGGTGAAACCAGGCCCACTAGGTACACTCTGGTTCATTCTTGGACAGTTCTCATCACTAGATTTTTCTCTTCTTTTGAACTCCTTACTCTTTTCAACAGTGCTTTCTAACTGTATTCTATAAAACAAAACCAGTCACTCGTATGCCTCTTTACATGGCCTCAGCATTTTAGACCTTGGAAAATGTTTAACATTCAATTTATAACTTTTTTTGGGGGGGAGGAGGGAGTAGCATTAATCATACCGGATTTCCTTAATGGCTCCTCATACAAAATTGTCTCAGACCCTACATCAGTCTGTTCGCCATCCTGTAGATGATCTAATTTAGTCAATGTCTTCTTAACGTGTAACTCTCAACACTGATTATAGTGCCAAAGGTGTTTCTGACTAACAGAAAGATCAGAATCGTAATTAATTCTCATTGTGGAACACAACAATTTTAGATCCTTTTCCCCAAATCAGTGACCATTAATCTTCCTCAAACTTGGGCTTGTGTAATATTAATGCAGACTTTAAAATTACCTCTGTTTGATTCATCTTGTTTGTGGCAGAGCTTCCTAAAGTCTATAGAAGGAGCTGAGGATGCAGACTCTAGCAGCCATGAGCTAACTCTGTAGCCCAGACTTATGTTCTACACAAAGCTAGTAAGCATTACCTTCATCTAAGCCACTGATAAAAATGTTGCCTGGGAACAAGAAAGTTGTTTACCTCCATGGAACTATACTAGAGACTTTTCCTTAAACGTAACACGGATAAGTTAATTCAACCTCTATAAGTATAGTTCTTTAGTCATGTATAAACCAGCTAACTTACTATCAGCCAGTCTCAAATATATAATATTGTGCATGAGGATTTCACCAGACCTTCTGCCAAGTACATATTCTTTAAAAACTCAGAACTCTTCAGAAAGTTCAATTAAGTTTTTGCTCAACAAATGCAGTCATCCTGAACCCTTGATCCTCCCCTTTCTCTCTGTATCCTGTGATTGTAAAATGCAATTTTTATCTTTGGATTTTTCCATCCTTCATGATGAGTCATCCAGGCAAGGAATAAAAGCTATTCTACTCTGAACGTCTTGAAATATTTGCCTTTAAGTCTAGAGCATCTGTACCTACATCTTTCTTTTCAGACATTATCTAATTTCTGTCATAAATTCCAGAATAATATAATTACTTTCTCTCAAGATTCATGTCACTAACATGTTAACCAAACTTTTAGTTTAAAAAAAAAAGTATACATATCCAGAATCTTATTTTTGAGAAGTTAAATTGTCAAAATATAAGCAAAAAAGTACCTACTACTAGCAGAAAACTATTCTGAGACAATCAGACTTTAAAATAGTATTTCCATTCCACATCCACTCCCTCAGCAAAGTGTGCCCAAGTGCCTGGTGCTAGGAGCCTGCCTGTGACCAGATGGAAGGGGAGAGGGCATCAAGCCACAGTTGCTCTTCATCAAGTACAGGATAAGAAATGACCAATATGGTTGATTTTATTTCATATTCGTCTTGATTGGTTTAACACCTACTATTATTTTCCTTGATCACTATAGAGAAAAAGTTGTCTGAAAACAAAAACTAAATTCACCCAACTCTGGATGAAAACACAATTCCAAATCATTAGACATGACTAAAAATATAACTCTATTGGCCAAGTAATGTATTTTGTTCCCAATAAAAAAAAAATTTCCTTTCAAGTGTTAAGGAGTTAAATGACTTTTCTTTAACCACAATGAAGTGACATAAACAAAAGAGATATTATTTCATGTAATAGAAGCCACAGCACCCAACACAAATGTCTGCAATGGAGAATATTCAATAAATATCTTTTAGCATAATGTTTGGCATATAGAAAATGCTTAATAAAAATGAATCAGATTTTTTTATGTTTCTTTTGAGTGGATTATCTTAACTTCTTCATAACTGAATTTTATGTAGCTGTTTTTGATGAACGTGTCTTTTATCAATTGCAAATTCTAATTTTAATTTCTGATTCATACCCCATAAATTCTTTAACCATTGTCAACAAAGTGGTGTGATACCTGCCCTTATGATAGGATTTAAAACTCAGGGTTACTATGAAACTTAATAATGAAATATTTTCTTACAACATGATCAACAACATTTGGGGCTATTTAAAGATTCAACAGGTAAAGAAAATAACATAAAATGGTCAGTGTTTACAGTATAGTTTTGCCTTCCATGCATATAGACTTTATTAAATCTCTTTAGTTCTGAAAACTAGATGTTGAATTACAGTGCCCACTTAAATAATATTGGCTTTATTCTTTTCTGGATGCACCTTGATTAATGAAAACACTGGGAAAAAACATCTCTTTACCTAACTATTATAAAAACAGCATTCTGTCTCACCTAAGGTTTTCAAAATATGCTATTGAAATAGAAATATGGCCTCGTTCCCATTACCAACTATTGTCAAGTTATGAAAAATGTAATCATTACAATACATTATTATATTTAAGTATAAAAGCTCTGGATTGCAATCTGTGTCACTGAGTGGCAGATTTAAAACGAAGAGTAATATTCCAGATCTCTTTGGAAAACTTAAAACTTAAAAACAATTTTACATAATGATGAACAATGAGAAAAAGCATTATAGAATACATTTTGAGTATGCTACGAAGAAAATGAACATAATACAGAATTAAATTTAGAGCAATTAAGAGTAGATTTTGAAGATATTTTCTTAAATGCTTTAATATAGTCATCATTTCAGTTCGCAGTTTTAATGAAAAGAAGCTATATGCACTGACTTTTTCGACAGGTATTATTAAATAAGTATGCATTATCCAGCAGCCTATTTGATTACACAAAAGTTGAGGTGAATCTAAGAGTAAACACAAATGTAGTTTTAGTGATATTTTTGTACAGAAATACACTTTGATGGCAAGTGTTGTAACATGCTAAATTCTGAGGTTTGAATATGATAGAAACCATACTGTATGAGACATTCCACCTACAGTTTGTGGTCATGAAGTCTGATTAAAAGTAGTTTGAGACATGAAAGTATTTTAGGCCAGTGCCTTCTGTTTCAAATATATTTTATAGCCTATTTCACTGGGTAAAATACCAGCATGCAGTTATAGTTTCATATCTAAATTGCATCTGAAAGAAACATTAAATGACATTTTGAATGGCTCTATGTAATTAATGATTATATTTCTTTATCCATTCCAAAAAGGTGGTCTCTAGCCCATCCTTAATATCAGTTGTAACTTATCTGAGTGAACCAGAACAAAGTTTCTAAAGTAGTGTGGTAATCAGATATGAAAATAAAATCTTAGCTGTATTTTTTTTTCAGAAGCACTTGAGAAAAACAATTATCATAAATAGAAGGTGAGACACTGGAAATGATTACAGAAAAAAAATTGTCCACATTGAATGCAAGCAACATCTGAATAGATTCAGACTAGCTGATGTGTGCTGGCTGATACCAAATGCTTTTTTCTGCACAGTATGGTCAGCAGGGATAGTTCAGCTTTATCTTTCCATTGGGAGTAGCGGCTGCCTCAAGTAGCCCTAATCAGTGGACTCTTCAAGACACCAAAGCATGTATTTTGTTAGTTCATTTCCTGCTTAGTCAACTAAGAAATGGATGGGAACCAAGATTTATGGAGCATTTACGCTAAACTCTGTACTCTGTACTGCACATACATTATTTTATATAATTCTCACAGCGAACCTGACAGAAAGTATTATCTCCATTTCATAGATGAAAAATCAAACTCCAAGAAGTTTATGTGAATTTCTCATGTGTAGTAAAGAGCACATTCAGCATTTAAATCCAGGGTTATCTGAATCTAGACTCCACATTCTTTTCCTTTCTTCCATGCTACCATCAGTGCCAATACAATAAAGTTAGATACTTATTATTAAGTAAAAGTTTATCTTTTAAAAATTCTATGTATGAATTTTCCCAGAAAGAAGTTATCACATAATTTTATATAGCATACAACAACTTGTTACTTCTAAAGACTTGACACAATGGTTTTCCCTATTAAGTTTTTATTCTACAACATTTACGATGTACTTATATATGTCTACTGCTCTGGGCACCAGGATACAGCAGTGAGCAAAATGAAAATAGCACATACCCTTGTGAAAATATATAAATTAAATCATGACAAGAAATATACAAATTATAATATGTAAGTGCTGTTAAGGAAAAAGGAAAGGTGAAAAGTAAAACAATAGGGGCTGAGGTTGTGACTCAGAGGTAGAGCCCTCGTCTAGCATGTGCGAGGAGCTGGGTTTGAGCCTCAGCACCACATAAAAATAAATAAAATAAGGGCATTGTGTCCAACTACAACTAAAAAAAAAAAAGTTTAAAAAAATCCTAGCTATCTTTAAAAAAAATAGTTAAACAATAACTAGCTACCAAAATGGGGAGGAATGAGAAGACTGGGGTCCAGGTTTTCTGTCTGCTAGCCATGGTTTCTGTCAATACATTTATTTAGGTGTTGGGGTTGGGAGTAGGAGTGGAAGGAATAATTCAAAGCTCACTCTAAGCTGAGCAAGATGGTATAGGCCTATCATTCTAGTGGCTCAAGAGGCTGAGATAGGAAGATCGCAAGCTTGAAGCCAGGCTCAATAACTCATTGATGTTCTAAGCAATTTAATGAGATCCTATCTCAGAATAAAATCTAAAGGACTGAGGATGTAGAATGTATCTCAGTGGTAAAGTGTCCTGGGTTCAAGCCCCAATACCAAAAAAAAAAAAAACCTTACTCTGAGTAGAGAAAGAGGAATGAGGGTAAGGAGGAGGAAACAGAAAGGGGAAATACTAGGAACTGAAGTGGAACAAATTATATTCCATGTTTGTGTGATTATGTCAAAATGAACCCCAATATTATATGTAACTATGATATACTAATAAATAAGTAAAAAAAAAAAAACACCTCAGTCTTGAGTTTGGATGGCTGAGCTTATGAAGAGATAGTGAATCCAGAAGGGGAAGTAAATTGAAAAGTAAAGATAATGAGGTTGAGCTTTGGAGATTTTCTATTCCTAGGACATTTTGATCGATGTAGGACTGCAGAACATCCATTGGGTATCTGGAGACAGAAAGAGAGAATGGATCTAGATTTAGGAATTACAAACACATGGTAGAAAAAAATTGGGCTGGCCTCTGCTGGATGTGAAGGTGAGAAAAAAAAATTAACTAGTCCCTACTGAAATCAGTAGCTAAAATAAGTTAGTCAACATTTCTCAGAGTGTATGCCTCCAAAACCTAGTTCTCAAGAATCATAGTGTTAAAATAAACAGAGAAACAAATGATTCTGTCAGCCATAGGATGAGAAAGCAGGTTAAACAAAGGTTTAAATCATTTCTTAGGCTCCTTCCCAAACATACTGGGCCACTGAACTTTTCTCGAAGGAGTATTTTACAGGATTGCTCTTCTGCATAATACGTACTGGTAAACACTAAGCCATATACCGCCTTGTAATTGAAAATGTTCATTCCTTTTTGGTGGGCACGCTGGAGTGCAAGCTGAAGTTCAATCAAGAAAAGACTGAAATGGAAAGAGTGAAAGATATTGCATTTACTTTTGGTGGGATTGACAGGTAGGAAGAGAACAGTGCTAGAATGGAAGCTGTTGGGGACAGCTCATGAGGAGAAAGACAGAATTTACAGGTTGAGATGAACTGAAGAGGGAATGATTGCAGGCAGAGAGATCCTCTAGGACAGGAAGCTGCGAGGCTGGCTGAAAATGAAATGATAAGGACACGAGTGATTGAGTCGCCTGGGAAATAGACAAGTGTGAACTTGAGAAATATTTTGAGGGAAGGAATTATGGGATTGTTGGTAGAGTAAAGAAGAAAAAGTCAAAAATAGCAATACAGTTTCTGGCCTGAGAAGGGAAAATAGATAAGCAAAAGAATAAAAATCCTCACAGTATTATGGCTAAAGTACTTCCCAGTGCTTTGATGGATTTCTAGAAAACAAAATACAAATTTGAGAACACAGTCAAGGTTTACAGTGTTTTCAATGAAGTGGCATGAGACTGAACAATAAGGAAAATGTTAAGAAATATGAGCAGTTCTCTAATCACCTTCATTAAGTTGCTGTATGTTAAATCTTACATTTACAGTTGCATGTTCTCAAACAAGCTAAGAATGTCACATTTTAAAATTCTAAGCAGAAATTCTATTTATTTGCTTTCTCTCCAAATGTGTTAGTGCCCAAAGCTCTGACAATTACACACCATTGTTTTCTAAAGAAAAAACAAGTGTAAACACAGATAGACCACACACACACACACACACACAAACACACAATGCACAAGTATTTTTTTCTTAAAAAAAAAATTTTTGCCTGCTATCTGTTTTCCAGGTGACATTTACAAAGAGGAAATTTGGGTTGATGAAGAAAGCTTATGAGCTGAGCGTGCTGTGCGACTGTGAGATTGCACTGATAATCTTCAACAGCACCAACAAGCTGTTCCAGTATGCCAGCACCGACATGGACAAGGTGCTGCTCAAGTACACGGAGTACAACGAGCCGCATGAGAGCCGGACAAACTCAGATATCGTGGAGGTGAGAGAGCGAGCTTCTGAGCCCCAGGCTTTGGCAGAGGATTGTGGGGTGTGGGTCTCTTCCACCATACACACACCCCCTTTTGCCTAATCTGTTCACGGTCTCATAGATATCTACTCAATTATTTCCCTCCCAGTGTCCTCAAAGTGCAAGTTAAAGTGATAGGATAGGGACAAGATAGAATCTTGCCTTTGTTGGAAATCAAGTTCCAGGGTCAAATTGATCACCTTATCCTTCATGAGTGATCACTTTCCACTGCTCTGTATCAGGACTCCAGAGTCAGAAACTGGTTAGGGGCAGCTCATCCACATTTTACATAACTTCTGATGATTTGAGTATGTAATAGTTCCAAACATAGTCTTAAGAAAAAAAAATAGTTTTAAAAAATGTTTTGAAAATGAACTCACTCCAACCTTATACTTTGAATTTTTCTCTTCTAATTCATTTTTTCATATTCATTCTTTCCAAAAATATAAAGACAATTATTCTCCTAAAAATATTTTTTTCCTAAAAATTGTATCATTTTGCTTAGCAGTGAAATATGTTGCATGGAATCAGAAAACAGCTGAATATGAATTTCTAAATGTTAGTTCCATGTTTTATCAAAGTCAGATTTAAAGCATTGGTTGTGACAAAAATAAATGAGCATCATGTTATAACTCTCAAAAATGTTTTAGATTGGCTAGGCTGAGTCATATACCAAACAATTTTAATCTAAATTTTATCCCATTTAAATGTTGTGGCCTGGCAGTGCCTTTCATGAGGGATGAACCCTAGGCCAAAGAGAGAACGTGTAATGAAGATGGCTCTCATCTTCCTCGCCTGTTTGTCTGCTCTTGTTTTACTAGTTTGTGCCTGCTTTCCCAGAATTTCCCAGAATTAAAAGAATATAATGTTTCAGAAGTATGTTCAGTCACTCTTGCTGTGGCTGAGGCTGGAGGCTGGTTCCGTATTATGAAAAAAAAAACCAAAAAACCTAGGACTAATTCTGATCAAATTAATATGCCTCCCACATCCACCTCTCTTTTATATCTACTTGTCGTAATTGTCTAAGACTAATTCTCATTTCTTTGCTTTTATGTGAGAGTTTTTCTGAAGTGTTTAACTGATCAATTTTTAAATTTTATTTTGTTAATATTTTTTGTCCTAATAAAGCTAAGCAAATAATTTCAGTAAAAGAGAAGTGAATAACTGGACCTTCAATGGCATGTGCTTAAGATGCTACACATCATTTAGTTTCCCATTGACTGATGATTTGAATTGTGTGCTTGCCTTGATCATCCAATTTAAGGTTGCTTTGTAAATTTACCTGCATTTCAGAGTTTTAATTCACACACACCTAAACGTGAAAATACATGAACAAACACAAAGTTTGAAAGGTACCAGTGGTTGTCAGACCTCAGAGGTGTGTGTGTGTGGGGGGGGGGGGGGGCACACACATTTATAACATTTTCTCAAAACAAAACAGCCTAATATGCCCTGTCATTACTAAAACCATCACAACAGAAATTTCAGGTTAACAAACAATTTGAGCTGGAATTTGTCAGTAAACTATTTCAGTCCTTAATGTGCCATGAAATGCAGTAAATTTATAATGAACCAATTGGAAAATGGGTTGACTATTAAAATTTGTTCCATGAAGGAGTTTAAAATCTAGAAAAATCATCTTCTGAGGGTTTTGCTTAGGAATATACTCTGTGACTTAAATATGACTTAAAATTTTTACTGTATGAGATTTTCATATTCCTGTACATGTGGATATCTGAGAGTCAAATAAGATCTTAAGGGCCAGTGAGAATGGTACTGAGTCAAGGGTCAGAGGTCTTGCATTTGACTGTCTGTCAGCATCATGCTGTGTGGCAGTTAACCTCTCTGGGCTGATATTTTCTCATGTCAAAATTGAAGAGAGCCGGGGATTGAAATTTAGTAACTCAGTGGTAGAGTTCCTGCTTAGCATGCATGAGACTCTTGGCTCAATCCCAAGCACCAAAAATTAAACAAATAAGTAAACAGATATTGAATCTGAAAACTCTTTGCAACATCATCATCACCATCATTTTTATTACTGTTATTGTTGTTATTATTTAATATCAGAGATTGAACCCAGTGGCACTTTACTCCTGAGCTACACCCCAATCCTTTTCCTTTATTAAATTTTATTTTGAGATAGGGTCTCACTAAGTTACCCAAGCTGACCTCCAATTTGCAATTCATCTGCTATAGCCTCCTGAGTTGCTGATATTATAGGCATGTGCTACTGTGCCTGGCTAAAATTTTTTAAAAGCATTATTTTTAGAAAGACTAAAGCAGCAGCTCCATTTTTTCTTTCACTTTTTATTTCTTCTCTTCTTCTTTGTTTTTGTTTGTTTGTTTATTTTTTTGCATTTAAAATCAGTAGATTAAAATTATCAATCTCTCAACACAACATCCTGGAGCTGAGGATGTAGCTTAGCGGTAGAACACTTGCCTAGCACACACCAAGTTCTTTGTTTAATCCCCAGCACTACAAAACAAACACACAACAACAACAAACACACAAAACAACCCACAACATTCTGGGGCTTCTTGATCAAAATTAAAAAATTCAATGGCTCAATTCTCTGGATGAACATCATGTGCAAATCTAATACATTGTGAGTCTGCCCTCCTCAACTGCCTGAATCACACATTCTTCACATAGCTGCCTTTCCATATTTTAGTAATGACAGAGATGATGAAGAAAGGAGTAAAGCAAGCTTGGTTAAATTTTACAGCACCCTCACACGGAATGTTTTTCAAAGTGATGATCGTTGAAGTCAGAATGCTTGAGATACTTGGTGGAGAAGAAGCGCTTTGGGTAGAAAGTTGTGTTTATAACAAGTTCTCCAAGTAATTCTTGGACACAGTAAGTTTGAAAACCTCTGAAACACCAAAGCATAACTTGTATTAGAAGCTAAGAACCCACAATACATCAGGGACTGGAGAAATCCCATTTTAGAATGGATCTAACAAAGTTGAAAGTTAAGATAGTTTACTACTCCTGGGTCAAATTTTAAATCCTATTTATTTTAATTTAATGGAATACATTTAACTGAGCAAGTTTAATGAGGAGCATAATATGTTTCATGAAGGGTCATTAGTTTTATATTTCCCATTTGGACCATTACCTCTCTCCCCAAACCCTCTAAAAACAGTTTACTCACAAGAAGAAGAAGAAAAAAAAAGAGGTGGGTTATTAGGGAGAAATAATATGATTTCCAGCATTTAGACTGAAATACAAATCTCTGGGCCATACTAGAGTAGTGTTATAGGGTCATAGGAAGTGGTGCGGCGTGTGGGTGTTGAAAAAGATTCCTCCTTTTAGCAAAAACGCTCTGTGTAATTATCATGTCTTTGCTGGATAATTAGTACTACTGTTACAGTGGCACAAAGATTCACAAAGCCTTAACAGACAAACTGGGTTAGGCTTTTTTATTATTATATTATAATGCAGCTTGAATATCTGTTTAGATACAATATATAAATATGCCAGATTTAGTAAATGTGTTAAATTTCTAATCCTTTGGTTTATTTAAAAAAAAAAAAAGTTATTGTATTAAAAGCACTGCCTTTGAAGGCAGTCCATTTTATTTAACTGCCTGACACATACCCGGGATATTTATCCAAAATGCTAGTTATGAGGCTGTTGAAACTCAGTTGTGATTCTGATGAAGGAAATGCCCACTTCCTCACTTCCAATGACTAGCTCTCCTCCTCATTCTCTAAACCACCTAGGAGAGATTACCCTAGCAGTTTCTTTTGGGCTCTGTTCTTAGAAGAAGATGGGGTTGTTGAGCATTTGGGGATGGATGACCTGAAGAGAGCAGATCACACAGGACTCGTTAACAGGCCGGTGCTTCATTGAGCAGTGACTCAGCATGCTCCAGCTTACACTCAGCACTGTTTGGGGGATTCTGAAATAGCAGAAGACAGGCATTCTTGTTAAAGATGTAAAACATATATGCAAGAAAGGTTGGAGGCAACTGGAAAGCAAAGAAACAAAAGCCTTAGCACAATCTATGGTGCTGAAATGAAAGAAAGGGTAGGTTAAACAATTCAACCAAACTTTCAGACAGTATGTGTTTGGTTAGCATATTCCAGGTGCTCCCTGAAGTCCGAGACAGGTCACCCTGCTATCCAGCATAATGAGTGTATCGCTTGATGCCTAAGCAGGAAGGAACCTCTCACCCCTCAGTAACTCAGTGAATTCTGCTGAGCTGCTCATCCAGCCGGAACCAGGAGTCCAGTGATTATCTGTGAAAGGGGGTCAAAACACAGGCCCTTCTTTGCTCCCCAGGAAGTATGAAGGTGGCTGTAACTCTTGCAGAAGGAACCTTTGATGCACACCTGTCTCCAGAGAGTATTATTAGTTTTTATTTTTAAGTGCAAGGAAGGGCGAGTATGGTGTGGGGGTGGGAAGACTGAGATTACATTTGCCTTAAACTTTATTTTCTGCCATCTGAATTCTGTTTGGATTCAGAAACATCTAAAAACCATTATTGCACAAAATGTTTCCTTTCATGTTAATAGTTACGAACTAAATTGGACTTAAAAGGCCTTAAAATAGGTTATAATCTTTATTGCTTCAGAGTGCTACTGGAAGTTATCAACAAACTAACTGTCCTTGCATATAGTTTGGTGAAAATAGTTGAATGCAATTTTTGTTGCAAAGCAAATGCCCCATTTGTAGAATTGGATTTACTTTACAAATTCAATATTACAAAATTTGGGAATGGATGTAAGATGACAAAATTTATATTTTACTTGAGCTTTTATTATATCTTAACCAATTAAATTGATTCCAGTTTTATAATTATAAAATTATATACTCATAAAATCATTTTTCTGTCCCATATAGGAAACCACAGATATTCTTCTTAAACAAAAAAGTATATTCTCTTATTTAGTCCTTTATGTTTTTTCATTCTTTCAGTCATTCACTGAACAAAGATTTTTTGAGCTCTTAACTTGTGCTACGTGTTATTTTACTCCCATCAATTCCCACCCACCTCTCCAATCCTGTATGTAAGACACATTAGATATATTTATACCCTCCAGCCTCTCCACATTCTGCTATGTCTTCAAAATTTTACCATGTCTTCTGCTTATCCTTCTTTCAAGTTATGTTCTAGTTAATGCCTTTAGGAAGTCATTTTTTAAAGCCCTCAGTATTGTATTAGATGCTTTCCTCTATTTCAGTAATAATGTGTTCTGTCTTCCCCTCAGACCTCTGTTCAAGTTATTATTCAGTTGCTGGTTCTACATTATACTATAAACTCGTGAGGGGTACAGATGGTATGCATTTTGCTCATCATCACATTCCCAGTGAGGTCTAGAGTGTGGGTCCTCAGAGCATATTTAATAGAATAATAAGCGGGAGACAGACATGTAACCAACATAGCACCATGTTACTCATTTAAAATTTGAAGAAAGTTTTCATAGGTCCAATGAAAAAGTTCATTGAAGTTGGAAAGAATTTATCAAAGGATTGTCAAAAACAATTTCCATCTGTGTTGTCCCATGTGGTAATCACTATCCACATGTGGGTCTGCATGTAAATGAATAAGAATTAAGTAAAATGTCCAGTTCAAGTCCTCAGTAGCACTAGCTACTTTTTAGGTGACTTGTGGCTACTGAATTGAACAGGGAAGATATGGAACCCATGGGTCATCACAGAAGTTCTATGAGATAAGACTGTTCCAAGACTGAAATGTGAAAGGGGAGACATATAAACTAATCTTTTTCTCATATTAATGACAAGATTAATTATTTAGCTAATTTTATTCTTCATATAAAATATGAGGAGTTCATTTCCATTGTGAAAAATTGAGTAGCCTTATCACTTTAGATCCAAAGTACAAATGTTCACTTTGAGACACTAATTTAGAACTAAACATTCGTTACAAAACTAAAAGTACATCTTACTCCTAACCTTGCAACTACAGAGTCAATCAGTAAACTCACTATCTGGTCAGCAAACACCTGTAAGCTTTCCAGTCTGACCAGGATCCCTGACCATCAGCCCCGACCATGTAAGCTAGGTGGTGTGAGCTGGATAGTTTGTTCGTTTAATTTGAAACTCATGAACAGAGAAATGATAAATCTTTCTTGTTACTATCTTAAATTTACTTGAAGCAACATTGGACCCAGTATTTAACTTTATAATAAGTAACTTAATTTCTTCAGGAAAACAGTCTATTTCTTTGTGAAAGAATTTAGAGAGATAATATTCTTGAAATGCATTACAAATTCTTCTTAGGTTTACTTTAAAATATAATTGAAATGGTTCTTACTGCTAATGAGTCAGCAAGCCTGCTCTGTCCTCTGTTAAATCAAGGATATAATTGCTCTTTAATTGATAGTTTGAAAAATGAACAGATTATTAGTATATTCCATAAAGATTTAAACCTCCAATGTTGAAGCTTCCAAAGACAAGGGTAAAAATGTGATTTGGGGGAAAAAAAAGTTTTTGCTTATTTTTCATTGTTGTTTATATATCTGCAAATATTTTTACCAATACCTGTAAGTCATATTTGCATTGGTTCCCAAAGTCTAAAAGAACAAATGAGACTGAAATTTTTTAAATGTATTCAAGTTTCTCAAAAGTATATCACAATGATTTTATATATGAAATTTGAAGAACTATTTCTGTTTAAAATAATGTTCTTATTTAATTTGCATATGCTTTGTAAACATAAAAGGCTCCTTCAAATATCATTTATTAAGAAAATAATCATTATTGAACAATAGTGTGCATACTAGATTGCTTAAGTCATGTGTACAAGGCAACAAAATGAACTTCTCTCATATCTCCAGTACTGCATAGCTCTAATGTTTGTAGGCATTAGTACTAACACAGTCAACAGAAAATTATTTAATAGTAGGAATAGAAAATGCAAACCTCTATCAGTAATGTAACTTCTTTACCAGTATTATTAATTTACATGAGCCTTCTTGAGATAGAGCAAACCAAGGTCCTCATGTGTGTGTTTCCCCAGTAATACCTGAAAGTGAGAAGGGAAAAAAACATTAAGCTTAGAACAGAATTGTCAATTTTTAGTCATATTTATAAATTTCACAGCATGTATAACTCACGGTGTAGCAGCATATTAGAGCCTAAGGTTGCATCCTAGTCATCCATAGCACCTTAAATAAATTAATAACATTGTTTGGTTTTTACAGGTATCAAATAAAGTATGAAAGATTAGAGCATTCTTACTTCCTCGAGATTTGTTACTGAATATATAATGAAATAGTCAAAAGTGAAGATTTAGTAAATTTTTTTAGTCCTTCCTAGAGTCAGAATAAAAGAAATGGCTCTTACAACATCAAAGAAATGCTTATTATTTCTGTTTCTTCACTGTATTGCTGGATTTTTGGCTTGGTTTTGTTTGGGTTTGTTTTTAAATTACGAACCTCTTTTCCTATAGTCAAACGAATCCATAGGATATTCGGGAAGAGACTTGATAAAACTCACAACAGAGTAGGAGGATAGATTATATTACTGTGAATACATCCAATTTTACCACTAGCTACTTGGCATATCATTTAATCAGACTCCTCCATGGTGTTGTGTATTCTGTGCTACCTTAAAATTTAACCATATGATGGAAGTTCTGCATAAGAGAAAAAATTCTCTGTCAATTATTTCTAAAGGTCATAGAGTTAATGACTAACTGGGAGGTTAATTAGATTCTGAAAGCCTCTTCATATCAATTAAATCTCTTATCTTTATGTTTTAGTAAATAAACTCAGTAACTATTTAGAGCTACTGTTCTAGAATAAGAAACATTATAAACAGTAAGCTGTACAATGGGTATTTGGTTTATTCTTACATCTTAAAAATTTACAAGAAAATTGATATATGAATTAATAATAGTAACTCCTCTTCCACCGCTTCTGAATTAGATACATTTGTTTTCCAAAATAGCATGCAGATTACTACTTAGTCATAAACAAATAGCATTACATTTCCCCCAAGGAAATCATGTTATAGAAAAACTGAGGTTAGAGTTACCCTGAGCATAAACTACTAAGCTAAAACCAACTCCATTCTTTTTCTCTTTTTTGTTTGAAAACTGAACCTCTTTCAATGTTACACTTTTTTGTTTTGTTTTGTTTTTTCAATGCTGGGAATTGAACCCAGAGCCTTGGATATGCTGGGCAAGTACTGTAACACTGATCTTTATCCCTAGTCCTATTGTACAGATTTGCAAATAAATGATGTATTTAGCCTCCATGGTATAACAATTACAAACCAAGTCATTTCTGTTATGTGAATTCTTCCTGGATAATAAAATCAGATTTCAGATGAAATGAAATAGATCTATACTAACCAATAAGATAGTCACTGGTCATATGTGGCTGTAGAAACTGAAATTAAAACTACAAGTTTAAGTCCTACTTTTGACTAATCATACTTGAAGTATTCAATATCTGTATGAGACTAGTGGCTCCCTTGGAGAACTGTTCATCATCGAGGAAACTTTTTACTGGGCAGGGAAGTAAATGGTGAAAGTGGTCAATCTAACACACTCGTTCGCTGAGATAACTGGCATGATGATTGATGGATACATCCTACTGAAGGACACATAAACTGGAGAGCAGTTAGTTATTTCATCCTGTATTCCTGCAGCAGACATTTATTACATGCCTACGGTGCATCAGAACCTTCCGGGGCAGAGAAACCCAGTTAGGAAAACTGAGCCACTCAGTGTTTATTCAAGGAACAGAATATTTGTTAAAATAAATGTGATTTTTGTGGAGCACAATGAAAGAATAGAGAGATCACTGAGCCTGAAATTACTCTGAGGAAGAAGAGAAAATGGAGGAAGGACAGGGAAGATGAGTAGTAAGAAAGTAGAAATAAGCCTGGTCTTTTCTGAACTTTTCCAGCAGGGGAAAAAATAAAAGCGTGCATGCACACTGTTTATTCTCATTTTTCCAAATTAGATATGTGTGGAATTTTGTCTTCATCCAGGATTCGTAATTTCGTCTCTTTAGCTGTGGTTGTTCTGAATTAATTTCATGTGGGGAAATAGAAATGCATATAGTGATTTTTCTAGTGTTATTTAAAGCATTATTATGAGAGTTCATCTTTTAAATTTTACTTTTAGGGAATAGAACTTTAAAAGCCCCACAAATTTGTAGGAAAGATAAAAATTTTATAGCAACATCACACAAATTATATAACCTTTCTTGTTGGGTTTCAGGTCTATTCTCAGTGTTAGTATCGTCTACTCTGAGTTCCCTCTAAGGACTGACAGATTATAAAAGGTACCAGGGCCCATGGTAAACTGTTCAGTTATAAACGTTGGTTTTATTTTCAAAGTCAAGATAAAAGTTCAGGGAATAAAAAGTGACAACCATAGAGAGAGAGAAAATCAGTAACCACTTAATTCAGGATTATATAACCTTTTATGTTAATAAGTCTATCATTAAGTAAATAGAATTTTATATAAGTAACTATAACATTTTACATAAACTAAGAAGTTCTAATGAAAGTCAATGGATTGATTTTTTTTCTTTTCCTCAAGTATTTATGAAGTATTTATGCAAAGCATTATACCCTGGGAAATACAATGATTATGACATATTTACTGCCCTCCAGGGCCAATAGTTCAGGTGGACAAAACACACACAGGATCTGTTCTTCATTCAGCAGATATATTGATAAGTATGAAGACCATGTCAGGCATTGTGCTAGTTACTGATGATGCATCTGTGACTCACATAGTCAATTATCAGCACCATAGTGAGACCTGAAGTGCAGTAGGCTGACAGAGGCAGAAGAAAGTAATTACAGCTGTGATCACCTGAGAACATCTCATAGTGGATTTTAGACGAAAGCATGACCTTGAATGATAAGTAGAATAAGCTAATATGCTAAGCAGTCTGCAAGCCATTTATTCCTATTTAAAGTAAAAGACTAATAAATGTTGTGATAGACATTAAGTGCATAGACATTAAATGCAGATAAATGTAAGTGTAGTAATATGTAGACATTAAATGCATGTATATACCTATATGCACACTTACTTGTATATATAGATAGCAGCCTTTATTTTGTTTTCCTGTTGGCATTGGACTTTTAGGTCAATACTTTCTCTACAAACAGATGGTTATGATTTCTTGAGAAATTCCACAGAATACAAATGTTAGAAAAATGCAGTAAATATAACTGCCTTTAAGTTTGATAAAAGGTTCAACCTTAAAGTTGCATCCCACATCCTTCCTTTAAATTCACAGATGAATTCTTTTCCCCCTACAAATTGTAAAACATGATACATTTGGCTGAGATGCTGGAAAATTGTTACATGCCTGTGTAGCATTCTTATAACCTAATCGTTCCTCAACTTTTCTCGCAGTTTAATCATTGGAGAATGTTCTTTGTTTTCGTAGTCACTGTTTCACATAGTAACAGCTTGTTGTATTTTGGTCTGTTTGCCAGAGGGTAGGTTTATTTTTAAAACCCTGAACTCTGAATTTTTCTTTATTTTTCCAAGATTGAAAGCAGCTGAAATGCCTGGAGTTACAGGTTGAAGGCTGCTTTTACAATATGTGGAGGGAAGCTTCTTTCCCTCCTCCCTTTGTGTGTGTGTGTGTTTTAATTTTTTCCCTAACAAATGTCTTCTAACTGGCAGTTGTCTAAAAATAGAAAACTGCTTAACTAAAAATAGCCTGGCTCTCAGTCGTGCCAAGGAAAATGGAGAGGAATAGGCGTGGAATAGAAGGCTGAGTAATCCAGTTCTATTCATTCAGAGAAACCTTTGAGAATGTGGGCGATGATAAAGTGGCCTCCAAAAACCACAGGCCTGACTCTCTCTTCAGACTTCTAGGTGCCAATAAACATTTTAGCCCCAGGATACTTTTTTTCCCCCTCATAGGTTGTAAACATTTTCTGAAAGACAAGGCTTTGTTTCACAGAATGTGACAAATTGCCATAACTAACTTTTGTAAGGTCCTAAAAATTCATAATTGTAAGATGCATTTTAAAAGAGCATCAGAAATGAAAGTGCTGTAAATTAATGTACATGATGTAATAATTAAGAGGAAACTATTGGAATAAAAAACCCTCTTACTGCTCCCAAACTCAAAACTTTAAAAGAGTTTCACAGAAAGAAAATTATTCCTGTGATTCACTGTAGCTGGAGAACAGCTGACTCATTCTAGCTTAGTTCCCTTTGACATGAAATGCTGCTGCTGACAGTACATCCCCTTGATAAACCAATATTATTCTCTTTCTTACCATTATAATTTTCACCCAAGTAGATTTTTACTTCCAATTTTTTTAATGAAGTAGAAATTACTTTGAAAAAAATAACATTTTGAGAGTAGGGTGGCTTTCAATTTCAGGAAATGGAATTCTGAGTAACCCATAAAAATATTTTTAAAAAATAGACTGGGTTTTGCAATGGTAATGCTCCCCGCTCCTCATTTTGTTTTGCTTAACTAATCTGAATAACCAGGTCAAACATAGCAACAGGGTATGGAACTGTCAGTACAGTTCATGGGGTTATATGGGTCTGAGCATTGTTATGTTCAGTTCCTGTAATGCTGCTGGTGATAAGACTCTTGAGACAAAGGACTATAATTGATGAAAAGAGGCTTAAATCATTGCTAGAAGAATCAAAGTCCTTGTATCTGTGTACATCGACTCTTCTGGGCTCCTTCCGTCTTGTAAAGCATTTTGTCGTCTTGCATGTTGGCCCCCTACTGCTCTTTGTAATGGATGCAGACCACAAGTGATTCCTTTATGCAGCATACAGGGTGTAATTGTGTCTGTGTGGTGTATTAGTAATTACCAAGCTGAATTCCCATATTGTATCTTTACTGCAGGCATGGAAAAATAGGACATACAATCCTGCATAACCATTTTCAACCTAGATAGTGAGCCACTTAGAGCTCTATTCCAGGGACAAAGCCTTTCATATGCACACTTTTTAAACAAAATTCTCATTGTTGAGTCATTTCTGCTATGCAGGATAAATTTGGTTTTGTAAAACTATTATCTTTGATGTTATATTATTCAATTTTGACTCTTCAGCAAAACCTTTGTAATGTGAAAAATACTGGCTCTTTTTAATTGCTGAAATAAAAGATTTAATATTGCTAGAATATAATAGTGATAGGTGCTATAGTTACTCTGCTAGACTATAATATAGAAAGAACAGTTCATGAATTATACCACATTTTGTAACATTCATGAACATTAAATATTATTTTAGTAGCATTTTCACCTTAAATTGTTACTTTCAGATATAATGACTCAAGCACGATTCAACTAAAGAAAAAGCTGTTGACAAATTTTTGTTACAGTAAACAGATATAAATTAATTATTAATTTCTTTGCTATAAAATTTGTATTCATCCTTTATGTACTATGTAGCTGATATTGATTTGACTTCCTCCTAAGCTTTGGGTATTATTATTCACAATATTATCTATCTACAATAAAGTCAAAATAAGACAAGTGGATTGGCTTAAACAAGAGAAAGTATAATGACTTTTTGCTCAAATGTTAAAATGACAGTTAAAACCATCAAATAGAATAGAAAGAAATCAATATGGTTATTTCATTAGTGATAATCAATGCAACTAGATTTATTTGTGAATTATTGATGCATACAAAATTCTAACTGTATTTTTACCTTCAAATCTAAAAGTGGTCTTTCAATTTTTTAAGTTTATTTTTTACTTTTACTGTATATGTTTTTATTCAGGCAATGATTAGACTCCTAGGATGCACAGAATTCCATAATGGTGCTAGAAGAGAGAGAAGTTTGGAAGACATGGTCTGTGACCTCATAAAAATTAGTGTAGCTAAGGTAAAAACTACCCATGGGAGTCACAATATAACTGAAATATTTGGTAGAGGCAGCATGGCATGGTGTCAGGGGGCATTGGTTCTGGGGATAAATTGCTGGAGTTCTTAGCCTATTTCCACAGCTTGACTAGCTGTACATCCTGGGCAACTTACTTAAACTCTCTGTGTCTTAATTTCCTCATTTGCAAATGATGCCTAATAATAGTACCCAGTACATAGTCACTGTAAGAATTAAATGAACGGGTATTTGTAAATCACTTGGAACCAAGCCTGCACATAGTAAGGTTTACCATGGTGGTTACAAAAAAAAAAAAAAAAGATGATGACGATGACGACGACACATGTAATCAAGTGATAATAATTGCTAGGAAGCAAAATATTTTAAAACTCAGAAAAAGGCAGCCATGACTGCCATTTTTTAGGCTCAAAAAAGTCAAAATCAGAAAAGTGGGTACAGACTGATGAAAAGATGTGGCAGACCTTTCAAAAGACCAGTTATGCAAAGTCGCAAGAAGAAAGGGAATAAAGTCATGAAAAATATTAGTTTTATAGGAATAGAGTGTTCACATACAGGAAGAGACAGAGGGTAAAGCAAATGGGAACAAGGAGACAGGTAAATCAGGAGCTTGAACGTTTGGTGTGGAATTAAATGCAATAAAATAGGTATGAGAAAGGTAACATATCTCAAGCAGAATGGAATAATGACAACCAACTCTTAAGGAATGTTCTATTCGAAAATATAATGATCTCTAGAAGCAGTGCAGTTCAAAAGTGGAAGTGCCAAAATATTTTAATTTTGAGTAGTATATGCTAGAAAACCTAAAACCTTTCACTAGTATATTTTAAGCTATTTACGTCATCCTGTAAATATCTATGCTTCCAATGTCCAACAAATTATTTTTGAAGTAGGCATATAACTTCAATTTACACTGATAATGTACACATCATTTCTCTGAGGGCTATTTATCACCAGTTATAGAGACCACAGGCAGTATATTTTAAACTCTCCAGATAAAGTTAAAGAAGAAATCAAAAACAATAAATTTGAAAGTTCTCAATATAATATGTGCATTCTTAATAAACACTTGAACAGATCAGGATTATGGGTGTAGTTTATACTGCAAAATATAAAGCCACTTACACTTTTCTGTGTAGACTAGAAAGTCTGCTTTAACATGTAAAGAAAGCCCAGCTTGCTGGGTGCTGTGGCACATACCTGTAATCCCAGCAGCTCAGGAGGCTGAGACAGGAGGATCTCAAGTTTAAAGCCAGCCTCAGCAATGGGGGGTCACTAAGCAACTCAGTGAGACCCTGTGTCAAAATAAAATACAAAATGGGGCTCAGTGGTGGAGTACACCTGAGTTCAATCCCTGTACCAAAAAAGAAAAGAAAGTCCAGCTTTATAATGTAAGACAGTGTGGTATGGGAGATGAGCAGAGGTGAGTTTGGGAGTCAGACACACCTGGATTCTACCACTTTAATAAACTCTGATCTTGGGCAAGTTTGTTAACCTTCATTGAAGTGGTTAAATAGAGATAGTAAGCCTCTCATTTGGCCTTTTGTAAAAATTAAGCTTTTACTGTGATTTACACATACAAACACATACCTTCTGGACACCAGAAGCTTTAGTATATTTTGTGTTTACATTTTTTAAAGTTGTATGTAAACCATTGTATATAATACATGTATAACTATTTCTTATGAATTTCTTCAGATATAAAATCCTCACTATACAAATTTCAAAACTGGGGAAAAGGTAGGTAAAAGAAAAAAACCATGAGTGACAAAATAATTTTATTAAGTAACGTCAAAAATAGAGTTGAAAAAAAAATAAGTAGAACCCTCTCAAACAGAGGGCTTTCCCCAAGTTCTTCTGGTGAACTCTGGTAGATAGAGTTAGGATAATATCATTTATTCCTTGTTGTCCTCTGTGAACTACTGTGTCTCTAAGGAAAGTCACAGTTACACAGTGGGAGAGAGAGAGAGAGAGAGAGAGAGAGAGAGAGAGAGAGAGAGAGAGAGAAACAAGAAAGGAAGAGAAGGAGAGGAGGAAGAGAGGGAGACAGTAAGAGAAGCAAGGAGTTGACTGAGATTTTTAAGAAGAGTAATTGCATATCCCTATGCTGCTAGCTTCTCTTCTGACAAAAAAAAATAAGTAATTGATTTCATTAAAGTACTAGCCAATCAATGGTATTTAATGTGATGGTATTATTAGCAATAAAAATATATACATATCTTGCATTGGTTCTAGTATGAAACTGTAACTATCTTTGCCCTGGCTTCCTCAGTATTTTGATGGCAGTAATGATACATACTCTTGGAAGTGAGCCAAGCACATGCTAATGTATTACACATTTGGCTCAATTCCAAGTGAACAGGTGTTTTAAATATTCCAGTCACATACCACAGTGTATATCGCTACTGGGGAAAGGAGATCATTTCTAAACCACTGATGTTTGCTCGAACCACACCTATTTCACACTGTGAAGACTTAGCAAAGATGAACCGGGATGGGGAAAGAGCTCTACTTTTACTGATAGGAGTGCAGCAAATTCTTACCTCTGAGGAGGCACCTTGATGTCTGGCTGCAGAGATCAAGGCACTTGCTGATCAGCCTTAGGGAAAAAAAAAAAAAAAAAAAAAAACACAGACATTTCAGCACTTGCTACAATTGAATTCCAACAAATGTGGAAGATTTTATTTATATTAGTGAAAACTGTGGTAAATTAGATGACAGCAAATTGTTATATTATGTTTAGGGGAAGAAATTTGTTTTTCATTAGAAACCACCATTCAGTGTGCAAACATCCTACCATTAAACAATCCCACTTTCCTGGGATCCTAATTACTAAATTGAACTATTTCTTTTGAGAGGGAAAGAAAACAGATAATAATAGCTGCACAGAAATACATCTACCCGGAAATAATACTGAAACTTCTTTCAAAATTCTTAGCTTCATGCTAAATACATATTCTTTCTCTCTTTCCCTCCCTCTCTCCCTCCCTGCGTGTGTGCCTCTCCCCCCCACACACACCCTCTGTCTCTCTCATACATTCACCAATGTGTGCAGTTCGAGCAGATGAACTCATATGTAACTTCCATTTCACTAAGCACAAGTTCCTCTGTCAGATAAACCAACTTCCATCGATCTCTATCTATGCCTTTGGCTTCAACAAGAAAGTAATGCACTAAGGTTGGAAAAAGGATTTCTAACTTCTCCCAGCCACCTGCCTTAACCTCATACTTCATCTTGGTATACCCCAGATTCCTTTGATGATTAGTCAATAGCATGCATTACCTCATGGAAACAGACTTTGAACCCTGTTTTGCTTCCTCTTTTAATGGTTATGTTTCCCCTCATCTTTTACCAGTGATCTTTAAAAAGAAGTGAGATTCTGCTCAGAATGATGATGATGGCTGTTTGAGGTATTTTGAAAGTATTAGGTGGTTAATATGTGGTTAGTATTATTTATTCAACAGAAAATTGACTTTTTAAGTCCAGGTAAAAAGCCAAGCATCATCACTGTAAACTTTTAAATATTATACAACTTTGTTTAATTTCAATTTTCAAAAACTCCAGTTTCCCATCTGGGAGACTGGGGTATTGGCCTAGCTGTGGGAAGCCTCCAGAGAAAACAAGGGAGCTCGCTGCGCAGTCAGTGCCTGTGGGTGGCATTTTCTCTGCTGAGTCAGGTCCCGCCAGCTGTTCCCCAGGCTTCTACCAACAGTTCGGATTTTCTGACAAGATGCAAATCCCAAGTCTTTGTGGTTCTTGAAACTCTCCTGTAATTTTCCTCTTCTCCTTAGAACTTTGGGAAATTTTCACCCAAGATTGCATCTTGCTGTCTTCCTCATAACTGGTGAAGAAAATTGGGAAGTTTTACAGTCATTTATTTTACTTATCCTGTCATCTGGTCTGTAAGGAAAAACAGTGCTACCTTCATCTTTTTGCAAAAAAAAAAAAAAAAAAAGGAAAAGGAAGAGTTTGTGTAGCCATGACTAGAAAAAGAAATTTTATAGTGTTCACAAGATTTCTTCATGAACTCATCCATAGCTTTTGCCCAGAAAGAGATAATATTTTCTCCATAAATTTATAATTTTTTTCTTTTCCTCAACATATCGCCTCAATTCCGGAAAAAAAAAAAATAATCTCATTGTTATAAGACTTTGCCTTCCTCATCTACTCAGGCAAATTGAACTGAAGAGCTGAGCAGTTGATTTAATCTGAAAAATAAGGTGCCCCCAAAATAAAGCAAGCAAATTGTTTTCTTAGTAACAGATTTAGAGTTCTTACTAATATTATTTTGATAATTGCAATAAACCTGCACCCTGTTTTACCCAGAAAGCTTATGTAGGTATGTAGAAACTCAAAAAAAAAAAAAAATTAAAGATTTGCTGGGCATTTTGTTCAAAGGATACATAGACGTACTCTTGGCTATCATATTTTGGGGGGCAGTGCAGGGAATTTAACTTACAGCATTGCACATGATAAACATGTGTATCCCCAGCCACTGGGCAGTCTTTATAATTGGACAAGCTTGCAGAGCAAAAATAGTCCAGTAAATAACCAAGAAAGTAAAGCCTGGAGCTCATACACAGATTCATAAACTTGATTCTAACCCTCATTAACTCTGTGGACTTGCCCAAGTTCTTGAACCACATCATGCTTCTTTTTCTTCATCTGTAGAATGGCATTCATAGTGGAAGAATGGTTATGAGGACTGAAAAAAATAAAATTTGTGCAAAGCTGCAGACTTGGTCCCTGGCATAGATGAATGCTCAATAAATGGTAGGTGTTATTGCTGAGGAACAGATTCAATTAAAATATTAAGAAAATTAATATTTTGACAGTGAGAGAAGACTGGTTTAATTTCCTTTTCATGCCATAGGAGAGGAAATGTTGTTTTTATAATTACCCCCTAATAAAGAACATGGAAGAAATGATTGGGCAAATGAAAACTCTTAAGTGTACCACTGAACTAACAAAATCACTGAGATTTCATACGTTATGAAAATTGAAACATCGAACTTAAAACTCAGGTTCTGTATATTCCCACTGACAATGCTGCAATTACTGAAACCATAGTATCTAAAACAGCCTTCAGTTGAAGACTGCAGGGGCCAGCGTCCCAAGTCCACAGAAACTCTTTGGAGAAAGCTAGTAGGAGATCCAGAGGACAGGGCAGTCTGTGGGGCTGGCAGCCTCTACTTGACCACACTGAGTTAAGACAACAATAGCCCAGCTGATGTCAAGGATGGATATCAGGCTGAACAAAAGTGCTGATGGCCTGTGATAAATTTTTATGTTAGAATGTAAAATGCTGAGCCCAGACACAATGAGTGGCCAGCTTACATACCAAGGGTCACTTGATGGGCTGACTTAATTTTTTCCTCTCTATCACAGCACCCTGAAATTCTCGCTCCATCATGAATTCTGATTTCCTCTTTTCCAATATCTATCATCTCTCTATCTTATGTTTATAATCTCTCTCATCATTCTCAATCCTTTCCCTAAACATTTTCTCTATATCCCTTACTACTTTTCATCTTCCAATATTCTCTCTAACATCTGTAACATCATGTTAAATTGGAGGTGACTGAATGCAAAACCTAAGACTATTACTATCTGTGTAATATATGAAGTCATGGGAAATGTAATTTTGTGAATTATGACTTAGGTCTAAGATTCTGGGACCATAGATTCATATTTGTGTAGTATTCATAGCATAAGGAAATTAAATTGAAACAAGTTTGGTTTTAATTATTAGTTAATTTAATTTGGAAATATAAATTTAGAAAAATTTAAGCCTGCCCTTAAAATAATAAGATAATTTAGTCAATGTAGGCCTTGATCAGCATTCAATGGTAATAATACTAGGCTTTCCAAAACACTTCTTATGAATATATTCTATTTATAGGTATTTAATTTAGAATGAAAGGTCCTATTTTTCACATGATGGAATGTATTAGGTATTTTCATAATCTCTTTGTAGATAAAACTTATGTCCTATTTAATCATTATACTCAGTTCATAATTTCCTACACTAATAAGAAAGGACCTTCACATTAATACAATAAAGTAGCAGGAACTACAGAGTAAGTCCAGGAGATGCAATCCCTGATAACAAATGAGCCAGGAAACTAGAGGGCAAGTCCCTGTGGAAAGTTAACCTGAGGGTCCTAACTCTGAAATGCTACTGGCACTTTTGATGTCACTCCTAGAAATACTCTGGTTATTTTTCTGGTACCAGCTGGAAATAATTATATTGTTAAGAAAGCAAATAGTGGTCCTTTGATTAATGAACTCAAAGTCTGCACTAATGTATGAAAGTCAAAAGGCCCAGTAGTCCCCCACGTCTCAGGGAGACTCAGATAAAAGGCATAGGCTCTGAGTCCTGTGTGGAGACTGAGGCAGAAACTATGTCACGATGTGATTGTGAAGAACTATAATAGAAATACAGGAAGGGTGAGTTTAAATAATGAAAGCAATCGGAGTGATGCAAATATAGCAAAAGTTTTAGGGAAAAGGCTGAGACAGAGTTGAGGCATGTTTGTTTTTAAGCAAACTTTTTATTTACTTGAAGCTCGTTGAAAGAGTACCATCCACATTTGTCCCCTAGACATCTACCCAAGGAAGTTAAACATAAAACCTAACACCTGTTATCAGTTCACATGCCAGTTTTGTGGCAGTGAGGCAACACCTATGGAAGACAAGTAGACTAGACTTTGTCCTTCCTGCAAGTTTAAGTACCATAAATACTGTAGTTCATAGTATGATGGGTGAGGTAATAAGTAGGAACCAGTATTAAAAAAAAAATGAAATGAGGGACATTGAAGTTTACTGCTGTGCATTTTGGAGATTCAGTCTGTGGGGCTTTCTCAGCACATGCGTGAATGTGGATAGGTAGAGGTTTGTTCCAGTTGACATCATATAAACCTGACAACCTTTACCTTCTAGCCAACCCTTTCAACCTTCAAGGAGGCTTCCCCCTGCCTCCATATCTGGCAGCTTTCTGGCCTTGTTCACCAGAGTTTCCTGTGTGTAGATCAGATTTGATGAAACTCCACTGCATCTTGTCTACTGGTTTAACTGGTCTAGCCCCAGCCACTCATTGTATCTTGGATACTGTCTACTAAGCAGGAAGTTTGCCATTGCATCAACTAGTAAATGAAAACATTAATGCTGCATTAACCAAGTCCCAGGAGAAATTTTATGTTGAAAGAGACAACCAGGACGAGTGAGGCTGGAGACCAAGACTGCTGGCCTTTGACAGAATTAATATTACTTAGGCTAAAGGAAAGAGAGGAAATTCAGCATTCATGGTGGGGAAGCTTGGATTTCTGGCCACAAGCTTTTGTCTGTCTGAGCCTCCTTATTGTCTGTCACCAGGCCGTCGTTAGCAGTATTCTCCCGTAGGACACCTGTCCAAAGGAGTTAACTGATTTGTCACAACATTCAACTGCCAGATACTGTGTTAGTTGCCAAGGATAGAAAGCCCTCAAGAGACTTCATGTCTGCAAGAATCTTATCATCTAGAAAATGAGATAAAAACAATAATACAGGCAGCAATGATATGAAATAAATGGTAATTATAAGTTCTGTGGAGGAATAAAAGGGACATATTAATTCTATTAACTCTGGTCCACACAATTCTTTCCTTTTGTAATTTAAATTCACCAGTGAGAATAGTGGATGGTGGGGTTCTGCAGTGGGTGTTGCTAGGGGTAAATGAAACATTTATCCCGAGTACAAAACTGGTAGCTTCTGTTTTCAGATCCCACTGTAATTCCACTTTAAATAAGAACCTCTTGTTTTCTGTAGTCTTGAGTTTCATTATTCTTTTATTTTGTTTTTTGAGTAGCACCCATGTGCTGGGCACATTAAAGTTGCTGTGGATATAGAGGTAAAAAAGATAAAGTCTCTCCTCTTGTGGAGGTTTTCTCTGACACTGAGACTTCCTCCTCTGGCAGCCACAGTGACTGTGAGTTACATATTGTCCTCACATCATCTCAGTAATGCTCGGCACTCCTGAGACCATGTTTCTCTCTAACCCACCATAGCAAGTGAGTATTGAGCTGTCCCTGCTAACACAGTTGTCAATACAGTCTCTGGGATGTCATGTAACAGGCTTAGGCACAGCCCTCAGAATTTGGGTTCAGGAGAGTCTTCCCGGGAGCTAACTGGGAAGATGGAACAGATCTCATTGTAAGTCACCATGGAATAACCAAAACAAAAATTTTAATGAAGAGGGCTAAAAGCCACTCATTGGAGAGCAGACTGGTTTATTAGGAAGAGTGATAAATTAATTTTTAAAAGAAGATTCAAACCTCAGGTCATGGAGGAAGAAGTTGAGGATACCATCCAGAATTGGCTCTTCAGAATCTCTCCACCTGCCATTTAAAAAATTGAGGGATAGATAGCCGGGCACAGTGGCACACACCTGTAATCCCAGTGGCTCAGGAGGTTGAAGCCGGAGAAATGAAAGTTCAAAGCCAGTCTCAGTAAAAACAAGGCACTAAGCAACTCAATGAGACCTTGTCTCTAAATTAAAAATACAAAATAGGGCTGGGAATGTTCAGTGTTCCATTGCCCCTGAGCTCAATCCCTGTTACCTGACCCCACCAAAAAAAAAAAAAAAAATGAGGGATAGAAAAGAAGTTAGTGAATATTTTCACCTCTGTCCCAGAATGAAATTTGTTATTGGTACATGTTGGTCCTGTGACTTAGGAAATGAAAAATATAATACTGTGAATGAAGGGCAAAGAGAGGGTTTCCCTACTCAGGCAACCCAGATGGGTCAGGCTCAAGCTGGTTAGAACGCTAGTTCTCTTGAACCTTCAGAGTCCCGGGGTAGAAGAAGCATGTTGGGCAGAAACCCAATTTAACTTAAATCCTGGGAGTCGTTTGCTAAATGAGGATTTGTGAATCTCCTCAGGTATCATAAAAATTGACAATCATTTGCCAGTCCCCAGTTTTTATTTTGCATGTCTATTGAAAGCTCGCTGTATATTCTCCTTTTCTGATAAGCTGATGATAAACTAGAGATCCCAACCAACAGAAATTCCTCAAGTCCATCAGTGGTAATGTCCTTGTTTCTAATTGAATCCTAGAAATAGAGGATGCACAGAGACATCTCTTGAAATAATTTTGGTTCTCAAAATGTTCATGTCCTCATGGCAGTAACTTAAAGCACCAGCAACCACAAAAACTCCAGGACCATGAGCAGGAAAAAAATCTAAGTGCAAATAAATCTAATCATTTGTTCCTCATGCACTGTGTATGTGTTATCTCCATTGTGTCTTTGGCTCTCACAGGCATATCCTGTGCAGTAATCATGAAGTCTTTACAGAAATTGCTTTAACCTACCAGAACTTGAACGCCTAACTTGTTGATGTAATAATCTTATTAAAACAAATAAATAGCACTGCTACCTAGGGAGACCATACAGCTCATTTCAATTAATCTGTCACTGTTAGAAAATATGACTATCAAGTTTGATAGGTTATTCATTTATCCAATGAACAGTTAACTAGAACCTATACTGAATCTTCATGTTAACCACGTGTTTTGTTGGGGACCAGAGATGCCATTCCTTATAGAACTTGACATCTGATGCTGACAGACATGTAAAAACATAAATGGCAATATTATATACCCCATATAGAAAGCACACACATACACAAAAAAATCAAGGACTGCAAGGGTACAGAGAAGGGAATCCCTGAATGCCTATGAGTGCTAGGAAAAACCTTGCTGAGCAAGTGATGACATGAGGGAATAGGTATTCCAGTATGACTCAGGTCTGTGCATCAGAGAAGGGAAGTAAACAGGAATATTCCAAACAGGAACAAATAACATACCCAGAGAGTGTTTTGAAGTTCGTATCTGACTTGTAAAATGCTCAAAAATCCCCCTTAGCCAGAACACCACATGCTGGAGAAGAGAGGAATTGAGGTGGGAAGAACAGGTGGAAAGTTTGTGTGCAAGCTCTTGGGTGTGGCTCTTGGGAGCCACTGTGGATTTTAAGGAGAATACTGATAGGATTAGATTTACATTATAATTAAGCCCTGTTGGAAGTATGAAGGAGATTGACTGGAAGGTAAGGTCAGAAAACAAACCAAAAATGGGAAACAAAATAGCAAAAGTAATGATAGTTGAGTCAAGAGATGATGAGATTGAGAGTGATTTCTGAGCTTCTGGCTTGAGCAGCCAAATTGTAACCTTTGCTGAAAAGGGAACAGAGATAGGTGGAATCAAGAAAATCAATCAAGAAATCACGGTGTTGTAGTAGAGATATGGGAAATTCTGTAAAAACAAGGATACGTCTGAAAGCCCTGAGCCTATGATAATAAAAAGGTCTAGGCTGTAGGCTACTTTCATTTCAAATGACTAATCATGTGTTGACTCAACTTATGAATAAAAAGGCATTTATAACTAGATAAGATTCCAAATCATGGAATCATGTTTTGGTTTTTGTTTCCTTGCAATACTGAAAATCAAACGTAGAGTCTTGTGCATAGGCAAGTGCTCTACCATGAGTTCCATTCCATTCCAAAAATTATTTGAAACTTAATCTGATCATCCAAGATAACATGCACCTTTTTTATTGTTGTTAAAATAAGTTGGTAATGGTTTGTAAAAGATGCTCCAGTTAATTATTTTTAAAGCATCACTGACTAGATTTAGCCTGTCCCATTTGCAAGTAAAATGCCACAATCTAAAAAGGTTGGCATGTGAAGTTACATTCACATTATATACTTTCGTAAAACCTGCATTTAGATTTTTGTTATTTTTCTCTTGTTCTCAACCTTTTTAAATTTATAGTTCTGTCTTTTATTTTCCTTCCTTTTTTACAAACCAACAGCATCCATTCTTCAAAACCACCTACAATTCTTTTGCATAACAGTTCTTATTTTCTTAACTTACTTTTTAACAATTATTAGTATTTACTGGGTATATTATCATGCATTTCAATTGTTACATATGCAAGTGCTTCCTGCTTAGTATTTGACTTAGGATCTCTCCTGGTTGCAGGATATCAGGGAGTGTTTCATGGCTGGAATGTGCCAGATTTCCCAGCTCAGTCCTGTTCTAATCTGGCCTCATGATGCATGCCTTGTCCAGGTTCCAGGAGAGCTGTGGTGGAAGAATCCTTAAAAACTCCAAATGCTGACCTATCCTGAGGAAGTCTGAATCATCCAATTGGCCCTAGAATCACCCTGATTTTCCATGAATTCCCCCAGGCTGAGGTTGGCCCAGAACAAAACCAAAGTCAGAGCCTAGCAGAATAGTAGAGCAGTAGACCAGCATCCAAGGATTAGGGGGAAAAAAATGAACTTTGCCCAAGAATTTTAAAACATGCTTATTTCAAATTTATAGTATCTGACTCACGTTCACAAAAACTTCCCCGTGCTCTTTCCTACAGAGCTTTTGTTTTTTTTTTCCTAACATTTACATTCTGCTGAAAACACTACTCCCTTCTTTTCTGCTTCCATGCTAAATTTTGTGCCCTCTTTCCTGCTACCCTTTAGATCACAGATATACTTATGACTTCCTTCAATGATTTCTTCAATATGCTTTTTTCAAGATTCCATGTTTAAACCAGTATCCCAGTTTCTAAGCATTCAATGATATGAAGCTCTTGTCATAATCAGTTTCATACATAGTACAAATTATGCCTATACTGTATTGCTTTCAGGCTTAACAACTGTGTATTTCAAAACATGGTAAATTTGCAACAGTTACTTAAAAAGCAAAATATTGAATTTTAACATAATAAAGAGTAATATAAGATCACAAAAACATATTATAGTTGCAAAAATACTCCCTGAGACTACTCTTTCTCTTTCTAACATTTGAAGATCCTTTTCTGTTCTCTTCATCCATCCACTAAGTCTGTCATTAAGTCTGCAAACATTTATTAATCTCCTAGGGATTGATGACTAGTCAACAATCCCTACACTCCAGGAGCTCAGGATGATGGGAATAAAAACATGTAAACAAATAATCTGGATCACAAATTTAGAAAAAGTATCTTTACATCCAGAGGACCACAAACAACTCCTGACACATATTAGTTATTAGCAAATATGTTTCAAGGGGTCTGGTCCCACTACCATCCCTGCCTCCAACCAGCCAGAAACCTCTGCATACATTAATACTGTGGAAATGTGTGTTCTGTTCATTCAGCTAGCATTTATGGAACACCTACAGTATGTCAGACTGTCTATACTGAACCTCCAAAGTGAATAAATTAAATGACTTTGTTAAGGATCTCTCAGGGTAGCAAAGGAAGTAAACCACATGCATGATCACTGTTGTGTGATTTAGGATATAATAGAAAAATGTATAGAATAAAATGAATGCATCAATGTGGGGAGAAATTAATTCAGCATGGGTGATGAGAAGTCTATAGAGAGGAGATGGAAGAAGAGCCCAGGTGGAGAAAAGACCGCAGTGTGAAAGGCAGGTTACTATGGACATTACTTCTCACCTCCTGGAAAGTATGAGGAAAGGCCAGGTGATCCCTGGTGATCTCATCCACACTGAAATCCTAATACATCTACAAACTGTCACCATATAAATGTTTATATGAAATAATCTGTGGCCATTAGGAGACAGATGGGGGATATATCCTTATGTTTAGTACATTAAAAGTCTTTCAAATCTTTAATTAGTGTATTTTATATTCTGTATTGAAAGACGAAAAATAATTCAGTGAAAAAATTCAAGTCCAATGTTAAGATTATCTTTTGAGGTATGACATAAAAACAAAAACAATAAAAATCTCCAATTCTCCCCTCTCTCCCCAGTAGAAGTAAATGCCTGGAATCTGGAGAAGAAAAAAAAAAAGGTGTTGTAAGGTTGTATATTTTCAACTTGTTAAAATTTTTTTCAAAACAAATGAATACCTATTGGTACAAGTTAATTTCCTCATATTCTGTATTGACTATGATTTGCTTATCTGATAAAAATCTACCTAGCAATTGCACTAGCTTTGTGGCATTTTAATATACATTTTTATTTCTAGAATAAAAACAAAGAACCATGGTATAGAAAGATAAAGTCAGACAATTTTTGCAGTGTTGATTATTGAAATGTATGGAGAAATTTCTTGGTAACTAGATCTCCCCTTGCCAACATGATCTATGCTGGAAAGCACACACACACAAAAAAAAAAAAATTTAAGTACATTATTATAGGATAGTTCAGAGCTTTTATTTTAAAATTATATTGCCTTCTTTCAGATACAAAACTGTATCTGGTATATAGTTGGTATTTGATAATTGCTATATACATGTTAGAAGAGATAAGTCACAGAGCACCACCCTTAAGGTGGCCACTCCCCTGATGCTGGAGAGTCTGAAGCATCTTTGTGATAATGGGCATATCTGTGAGCCATGTGATGTTTAACAGCCATTCTCAGAAACTTTGTTCATGGCTAACATCCAGTTCATCTACACTTCTATTCCTACATGAATTTACTACTTTCTAAAGACTGTTTAGCTCATTACCCATAGACACTTATTATAGAGCTATGAAAGACAAAAAAAAAAAAAAGTTTAAAATCAGAGGAAAGGAAACTACCTTTTCTAAGTCAATATCTTTTCCCTTGGCTTTTGTGTGAACATGGCATTCATGCAACTAATAGTAATAATTCCTTCACGTGCTCTTAACACATCAAACCTCTAAAGTCAGACTAACTAGCTATGAAGAAAGGGAGGTTATTTGGATTTTTAACAAAGGTTAATAAGAGTAATTTGGGGTTTTTCACAAAAGGACTTCAAATTTTAGCTGTACAATGGGAAGGCATAGAAAAAAAGATGATGAAAATATATATTCTAGAGGACTGAGTCTGCAGACATGAAAAGAAATTGACTAGTCAGAAGCTTTTTCTGTGATGATGATTCTCTAACAAAAAGCCAAATTTTACTTAAATAGTATTGATACAATATATAGCATCGTTGTAACTGAAAAAGGTCAGTAATCTAGGTGTTTCTTTTTGCTAACAAGGCATATTTTTAAAGAGAAAAATAATAATAATAATTAAAAAATAAATTAAGAATGAAACCACCACGGTGTAGAAAAGGGATTTTCTAGTTGATAACATAATGCCTGAGACAAGAAATGAGAGCTCCATGTGGCATTCTTTTTCATTTATATTTCTTGCAGTAACGAAATAGAATCTGTTCCCTTACATCTATTTCATTAGAATTTTTGAAGCACCTGTCACCTATCATCATCATTTTATACATACTTCGAGTTTTTTTTCTGATGAACAAATGTAATAACACAGGTCCATATGTGCTCATGTCTGGGAGGAGAGATTCCATGTGGTTTTTGGATTACCTATCTGGACTCCTTCTCCCATTTATTGTTTGGAGTGTGTCACCTTCTGTCAATCTAATTACTTCTCTAAGAGCGGCTGTTCTCAGCTCACTGTATGACAATCGCTACTTTGCGAATATACCCGAGAAGACTCAGCAGTCAATTGATGTACCCCAAAAGTGTCACTCTCAGGTGGCAGGCTAGCTCCCGTACACCAGCTCATTCCAGGTGTACAGAGTTCTCTGGAGGAAGAGTTCCTTTAGATGCCTAGTAAGAGAACCTGGTGGTTTCAAAAGATTTCTTGCTTTTTCATGACATACAGAATCAATCTTTTCAAAATGTAGTCAGCTGAGAGACATTTACTATATATCTGGAGGACGTGTAGCATCTATAAGAATAACAATTAGGTACATACATTGCCTGACCATTCACACTTGTAAAAGAGCAGAGAAGCTTTCAAAGGCCTGTGACAGAGATTTTTATTTTGATAGAACAAGACTTGAAGGAATAATGCTTATTTATCCATTTAGTAAGCTCTTTAGTTCATATTGACTATTCATTACTGTGAATAGATAGACTTGGCTGAATCTAACAGTAATTCCTTAGTCGTCATTAAACAGCTGTAGATTTTTAATATAATAAAGATAAAACTGCTCTTATAGCTCCAAATTCACACTATGGTATTCAAGTTTGTGCCATCACTTCCATTCTCAGAGCTTTATAATTCCACCATAATCATTTGTTCTTGGCAGAAATGTGTTATACAAGCACTCAGCTGAGGATAATATTTTTGAACAATTTTTTAAATGTTCTGGTGATGTGATTATGGGAATTTGGAACTCAGTATTAATTTGCTCTTGAATTTTGCGTTTATATGTCTCAAAAAGCCCTGTTTCAAGTAACACGATTTAACTTGAATCATTACTTAAATACTGGCAGTATGCATTGCAAGATAATATAATCAGATAAAAGAATTTATTGGTAGAAAGTGAGTCATTGTTCCCCCTCCCCATCACTGCTGTTTCCTTTGTGACTCCACACCACCTGCTTTGTTTGCTTAACAATTCATATAATTCTTCAGGTACAAAGTGAGATGTTGATCTAATTGTTTTTTTAATCAGGGAGCTAAGCATTTCATTGAACAGTAGACATTCCCACTTGACTAAAATTTGATGTGCAAGAAGTATCAATATTTTAGCCATATTCTCATACTTCAAATTTTCCCAGAGCAAGTTTTTTTTTAAATTTCTACTTCATTTATCCCAGTATTCAGTCTGCTACTGTAATTGAATATGAATTGGAGAAATCTAGTCTGCATCTCTCACTTCACAAGCTTAGGAAAGTTTGGATGGGGTAGGGTGGTCTCCACATGGTCACAGGCAATAGCTGATGCTTGGATCCTCATATTTAGCTGCACTGGCTGGTGTAAGATTTCTGTAAACTCGTTGTGAAAGGCTTGAGAGATAATGAGTTAATATTCGTGGAGATTATTCAACAAAGTGTAGTTGATATTTGAATTTTTATAAACCAAACACAATATCTATCCCCTCAAAGCTTTGTAAGAATATTTAGCACACATGCATATGCCAGATGGATTGTAATGACAGTTGATAGGCCTCTCCTAACCCTTGCGTTCTGTTGTCAGGAGTCTGCATAGCAAAACAACTAGAATTTTTACAATAAGACTTATTGGGTTAAAGACATGGGTGCACATTGAAAAATCTACTGTCTACTAAGACTATGAATTCACATTACATAAGTCTTTAAATCAAAGGTTTGTATGAAGATATTTTAACATGCCTTATAGAAACATTAATGTTTTGAAAAATATCAGGTTTTCTCTTGATCTTACCTATTTTTCTCTACACAAGTGATTTCTTATGAAAATGTGCAATACGATGCATTTTTTTTAAAAAGTGTAAACATTTGCAGATATCAAAACAGAAACACATCATGATATGACAAATTGTTATTACCCAGAGAAATGCTCTTGTGGTTCAGCCTAATGCTAACGAAATGAGTTTAAAGCCTAGGAAGTTAAGTCAGTGGATGAAATTATTAATGTATTGTGATGTCCTTTGGAGTACTATTATAAAACCCTCTACAAGTACTTATTCTGGGCCAAAAATGATGGCTGTAGATCTTTAATAGGGGGACAGGTGGCCCCACCAATTATAAATTCCCCAAGATTGTAAATGTATATTTTATCATCTTGTGTCAAAATATTCATTTTAATATTCAAACATTTTACCACATAATAAGCTGTAACCATATGTTTATTTGTTATATTATACCACTATAACATTAATAAATATTTACAGAGTAGTAGTGTATCCTAAATGTATTGCAATGGTAGCTCTTAGTTTGATTTTAAGTTAAAATCTTCAGTGCCTCAGAAATTAATTTTAAGTAATATTACATTTGTTACACATTGATAAGAGCCAAAGAATTAAAATTTTCACTTACACTCTCTTTTAAACTCATGTTGTTTTATTTATTTTCCCCAATTGCATGAATTAAAAATGGAGTGTTATCTCAGCTTTTAATTCCTTAGCTTAATGTTGCAACTTTTGCTTGATTTTTATGTGAATTCTATCTTTAATAAAGATGAGCTCTACTGAACTTTCCATTAGCAAGAGGCACAAAGGTACGCATCGCTTTGTAACTGATCTTGGTAATACCAGGAAAATTAGGAAATGTTGCTGGTCTATTAGTAATGAACATGGTGGGCTGGGGTTGTGGCTCAGTGATAGAGCACTTGCCTAGCATGTGTGAGGCACTGGGTTTGATCCTCAGCATCACATGAAAAAATAAATAAACAAAATAGATATTGTGTCCATCTACAACTAAAAAAGAAATCTTAAAAAAAATGAACATGGCAAGCTATGTGATTAATCAGATGTGTTATGGTATCTAAAAATATAGCATCATTTCTGTAAATCAGGTTGTATGCAATTGAACTGACAACCATCAGCTTTAAAATAAAATGGTAAAACTCAGGCCTCCTGACTCATACTTTTTTGAACTGTTGCTGCAGTGTTATATTAGTATTTATCGTTCTGTGACAGCTGAGACCAGACCATACCTATAGGAGGAAGAAAGGAACTTTTAAGAAAAGGCAACAACTTTTCCCTTTCTTGTGTTGGAAGATAGTATCAGGGTGATTCCTACTCAGCTAAAACCGGGTGGTACTTTTGCTAGTTTGCTAGTTAGTGACTCGGTTGCCTACTTGGCAGTATTCTTTGGAACCCTTACTCAGCTCAGGGTAATGAAGCCCTAAGTTCAGCTGTTTTGATTTTTCTCGCAGCCTATGTTTAGGAAGATAATTTCTCAGTATTGTAAATTTCAATAGAGATTTTCACATATACTTTCTAACAAAAGTAATTCTCTGAATGAGCATGGCGTCTCAACATTCTCAGTCAGTGCTCAGTGAGCATATTAGCCGTGTTCTCATATGCCCTTTTGCTGTCAGGGATGTGGGAAGGGGCCAGGACACCATTGTTAGAGTCAAACTAGAGGTGTTTCCAACATTTCTGTTGTTGTCGTCATCACAGATTCTAAAATAGTTGTGCAACATCCTGACTTCTGATTTTTCTGTGGGAAGAAAGAGTGCTGCAGTTTGCCACCTTAATTATATTCTGCTGCAATTGTTTTTCACTAGTTAGTTCTTAAAACCCATATGAATTCCAAATCACCATACTTTGGTCCTGAAACCCTCTTGGTTCATTGACTGAATTTAGTTGTGGAAAGAATATATTTGTTATTTTTGTTTAAACAGATGATGAACGCTCTAATGAAATGAATCGTGCTTTTTACCTATGATTTTCTAAACATAATGTAGCATGTGTAATAACCTGAAACACTGGACAGCTTGAACTTTTGTAACATCCCTGAATGTCTCTTACAGCCTTTGTCTAGGTTTGAACTTTCCAAAAATTATGTATTTCAGACGTTGAGAAAGAAGGGCCTTAATGGCTGTGACAGCCCAGATCCTGATGCAGACGATTCAGTAGGTCACAGCCCTGAGTCTGAGGACAAGTACAGGAAAATTAACGAAGATATTGATCTAATGATCAGCAGGCAAAGATTGTGTGTAAGTACTCGGAACTCCCTTCATTTTTTTTACTCTTGGTATTTCTCTGAACCTGGCAGGCATTGAACAAGAAAGAAAACAAAGGCTGTGAAAGCCCCGACCCTGACTCCTCTTATGCACTCACCCCACGCACCGAAGAAAAATACAAAAAAATTAATGAAGAATTTGATAATATGATCAAGAGTCATAAAATTCCTGTAAGTACCAAAGGTAGATGGCTGGTCTGCTGATAACTGCTGCAGTAACACACCTTAACCCTCTCAGTGATGGCTTGCTTTAAGAAGCACTCAGAGTCAGATAAAATAGCCATCTCATCCCATGGGCAGTGCATTTAGAAAGCGAACCCCTACGGGATGCTGAAATTACATAATTGCAAAGAGTTGCCATCGAGAAGTTCATTCCGAGGTAGAACAGTTCACAGGAGGAAGAGAAAGATCAGTGTGACACACCCTGAATTTACACAACCTTTTAAAACACAGTTCACACAAATCAAGATACATAAGTAAAACAGTAGAATCACTTTCTGAAGAAGTTTGAAGATTTGCTCTATAATACGTGGATATATGGTGTGCTGAGACCAGATGCATGAGAAGAACTGCAGTTCTCTCACATAAAATGACAGTCATCACTTAAATAAAAGCTGATTTCTGAATAAAACTTCTGCCCCTCCCCCTACACATGAAACTCAACAGCACTGAAGGGTTAAAGCTAATGCTCGCTGCAGGGAACAGACTGCATGAAACCTAATGGTAAGATTCCAACGTTTGTGTGCTGGGGTGATTTTAAAGCTTTATCAGAACATTATCTGCTTTGCCTACACCAACATATTTCATGCTTTAACATTTGGCTAAATTTTGTCTTAACCAGTTCAGAAAATTTCTAACAAACAATCATATGCCTTGCCAGATATTTAAGAGAAATAACTCTGCATGTATTATTTTGTTTGCCCACATGTATAGAGGAAAAATATATACTGTTTATTACATTGTCATCGATCAAATGAAGTTAATTTTGTGCCATATAGGGATGATACCCAAGGCTCTCTTGCTTTCTGAGTAACTAATATTAGTGTCTGAACCTCACTGTACATAAGCTCCTCATAAGTGATTAATTATTTTTCAAAAAAGTACACTGTTTTGTAAGTTAGCAAAACAGCTTAAATCTGAGTACTAAGAACAACTCTGCAGCGAAAACAGGCTTTGTTAATTACACGTGGAGATCTTTGGGGTCAAAAGCTCTAGGCTAAATCCACAACTGCATCCACAAGATAAATGGATGCTTGGCCATAGAGAGTGCACACTCAAACCTATTTTGAATGAAATTGGTGGTTTAAAGCTTATTTACAAAATGTATGCATATTAAAATTTCTGTCCTCAAAAACACATGTCTGTTTCTTTTGTTAAATTGAATAATATCTGTAGTAGAGCTTCTGTTGACTCAGAATTATTACTATACATATCACGAAGGAAAGTTCTATGGCATAAATTCTGAAAGATTTCATAAAACCAAGTACTATATGCAACACATTCACAGTGAGTACTTTATCCCATGAAATATTTTCTATTGTATGCAGGCCATGAGTACTAGCTAAAAGTACTCAAAATTCTTAAGTGATATATCCTTTGGGATTTTATCTTTCCCAGGAGAAGGAAAGAAACAGCTCCTTTGGGCCACCTTTCAGTTCTTAAGGCCTGAATTTTTCTTGCTATCTAGTCCATCATTTGGAATTGAGTTACAAAGTTTTGTGAATGTAAGGCAAAGCACCTCTGATGTCTCAGATAAGAGGAATCCTTTGCATGGCTAGAGAAAAAGCAAGTATATGCAATACTGCTGGATCACTTCTCAGTCTAGGTGATCCTACATGTGGAAGGAGATTTAACCCCCAAAGTTCCAGGGAAATGTACATTGGATCGTTTTTTCTCGTATTTTAAGAGAGAAGAGATGTGTTGTGTTCCTGGATTTTCTCACAGTATTTCACTCTGTCATGTAAAGAGTTCAAAATCAAGACATGTGATTTCTTAAGAGGTACAGTGGTGTGTGGCAGGGGATGAAAACCACATGAGTGTTTACAGGCAGAGCTGTGAGAAGGAACCACACTGCTCTGAGTTGTTCAAAGAATCTTCATGGCTTCAGTAAGTGCTTCAGACTTCACGATGAAAACACCAGTTTTTGCACATTGCTCTCAGTTGCTGGAAGTCGGTTTTGTTGAAAGTTTCCACAGCTGCTAAAACATTTACAGCAGAGCAAGGACACTCTGACCTTTGTGTGTAGTGAGTGTCTCCACCTCTTTAAAAACATTATAACACTGTTTTTCTTTTTCAAAGACCCAGTTTGAAGAGTTTTCCTTTTAAAATAGAAAATGTAATATTGCAGTCACCTGTTGGAATAATATAATTTATGCCCATATTCCTCAATTACGTGAAATAATTCACGGGTGATTTGGAATCTTGTCGACCAGCATTTCCTCATGCTGGGTTTGCCACAGTTCATGCTGGGCTTCACAGCAAGCAAAAACAGCTCCATTTGAGGAACCAGGAATTAGGAAATGTGCTGAATGAATGAGAGGTGGATGCAAGACTGGTTGAGAGTAAACAAGAAGGGAGGAAGTGGAGAGAAACAGTCTATATTTTATTCAAAATAATGGGCTGTGAAGAAAGAAATAACGCTGTACCTAGGATCAAAGGAGGGAGTTAAAATGAAAACACTTGACATTATTTATGGACAGAGAAGAAATGCTTCAAAAAAGGAAAAGAGAACACATAGGTACAATGGAGACAAGTAGTAAAACTTCTCAAAGGGAAGAAGGATGGGGCCTAAGCAAGAAGATGGGATCTAAGCAAGATGGAGAAGAATCCAGGAGAATCCAGGTGTATTTAAGGTGGAAGGTGGGTAGGGTGAAGGCAGGTGGGTAGCTACAGAGTGACCTTTTTTTAACTTTTGTAGGAATTGAGGGAAACAAGACCAAGTGCTCACCAGAGGTCAGAGAATGATAAGCCTGGACACTGAGGAATTGTAGAAGGAATGATCAGGGAAAGACTACAGCCCTAAGAAAATTTAAATAGCAGCAGTGGTAGTCACTTCATTAGAATCCTGGGTTTCTTTTTTGTTTTGTTTTGTTTTTGTTTAATTTGCTAGAGCTCTGAAGCTAGATAATAGTTGTTCAGAATATGAGGGTATCGTTAGTGGCAAAAAAAAAAAAAAGATTCAGTCCATTCATTCAAATCAAATAAAAGAAGGCCCATTCAAAAATCATTTATTAAAAATGTTTACATATATGAAAATATCTAAATACCTAAGTGAACCCCACCATCATGTACATCCATAAGAATGGGGTCCTAATTAGAATAAGATATAATCTATGCATGTATAATTTTATCAAAATGGATTCTCCTGTCATGTATAATTAAAAAGAACCAATAAAAATGTATTACTTTATGTTTTATTGGATTTTTCCTGTGATAGTTTAGAAATATAGTAGATTTTGGATTAAATTTCCAATACCCTCTGACTATGATGACTTAACTTCAGAAACCACCATCACTTTGTTTAGGGATAGAAATTAAGTTGTTTTAGCCATCACGTCTGTATTACTTAAAGGCAAGAGGACCAGCTTCCTGTGCCTGTGACCTGGCCCTGCTCTATGAGTGCTGTGCTGGATTAAATGCTGTACCCTAATTGTCTTGAAATTCTTAATACTTTGTTTATAATATTTATTTTTTAGTTACAGGTGGACACAATATTTTTATTTTTATTTTTATGTGGTGCTGAGGATCAAACCCAGTGCCTCACACATGCTAGGTGAGCACTCCACCTCTGAGCCACAACCCCAAACCAAAATTCTTAATATTTTTAAACAAGAGTTACATCCTCTTTTCATTTTGTACTTGGCTCTGACTACAGCATTTTATTCAATCATCCCAAATTCTCCCTTCGATTTGAATATTCTAAAAATTTGGAGCTAATCCCTGAGATCTTCGCAAGTTTAGAATTTTTAACTACTTTTTGACTTTCATATTTTAGACCCCCCCCAATAAAATTAAATATAGAAGTTTTTAAGTTTTCTAATTTTGAAAAGTCAAGAAGAAAAGGAATAATACCAATTTCTTGGAAGCATTTATATGTAACTATAACCTTTGCATTTTCCCAAAATGTTTAGAGACACTTCGTCTCTTTATGGATGCAACCATTCCATGCCTCAGATAAGGAAATCAAGGTCAAGAAAGATTAAATGACCTGCCTTGTTTACTATACCACCTGGACCACTGCTAAGATTTCTGATAGCAAGGCTAATATTCTTTCTAATTCTCTAACATATTTTCTCAATGTGATAATTTTAAGTTTATAACTTGCTTTCAAAATTATCATAGCTGGTTTCTGATAAGGAAACAAAGCAAAAAAATCAATGAAAAGGATGTTAGCATATTTTATGAGTTTTAAATTTTTGAACTATACATGTGATATCAGAATTATATATATTTTTAAATTTTTTGTAGCTGTAGATGGACAGAATGCCTTTATTTTATTTGTTTATTTTATTTTATTTTATTTGGTGCTGAGGATCCAAACTAGTACCTCATACGTGATAGGTAAGCACTCAGTCACTGAGTTACAGCCCCAGCCCCCAGAATAATATTTGACTGCTACTTAGCCAATCACAGTAAGCTTTACAATAATCACTACCAAGTTTTTTATGGCCCAGAATGCTAGAAAATAAATAATTCTTGGGGTGATGGTCAGAAGAGGGGAAAATAGAGGACAGTTCAGAATTTATCACATATTTATTCAAAATCTTCTATAATTCTGAAGTGCATATAATCAACTCGGGACTGGATAAATGGACTTTTTTTCCCTAATGAGACAGTTTCAGTATTTTAAAGAATATTTAGAGAAGATGTAGTTTTATAGCTGATCCTTAAATATCCAATAACAGTGAAATATTTATTAGTAGGAAGAGTGAGCAAAAATTTAAACATTTGCAACAAAAAGAGTTTTGAAATACCTATTCTCATTAAATACCGGAGAAGGGGGTCTTTAAGATTTACTTTTTCCCAATATTTCAGTCACTCCAACGTGGATACTCATCCACGTTCCATGAGAACCTGTTCACTTTATTATTTATGTGGTCCACAAGTAATAGGCTACTATTGTTCAGCTCTGAGTCAACCAACAGTATGATTTCAGACAGCAACATTTTATTTGTCGAAAACATACACTGTGTTGCACAGTGATTCAGTAGCAAAAGCAAGACTCAGTCACTAACTTAGGTGGCCTTGGGTCACTTACCAAATGTTACTGATTTGAAAAGGGGAAAATTATACCTGAAATGAGAAGATGTCGAAGGGGTTGAATCACATCATGTATTTAAATTTTGCAGCTTAGTGCCTGCTCAATAAATAATACACAGTAAATGTTAAGCTTATGTTTTTATATTAGTATAGTATCTTTTCCCCCATATTTAAGTAGAGTGGGCTTTGCATTGCCTTATAGCAACAGAGTTTGTGGAACTTTGATGAAAGGGGACAGTAGTCAGTCAACATCATAACTGATTTTATGAGAGAGGAGGGAGATCAGGAGGAAGGCAAGTTGCAGAATTAAATGTATTGGTCAGGATGGGCTTTCCTGAGGCCAGGTTCTGAGCAGAGTTGGAGGAGGTAATGGAGTAACCACAGTAATGAGTCAAGAATGAGGGAAAAACAGACTGACTGGAGAATACATGATTGAGGTTAGTCGAAGCTGGAACTTGCAGGACCTTGTGGGCCATTGAAAAAAGTCAGGTTCTCTAAGGAGTGATGAGAGCTCTCAAAGGGTTTTGAACAGAAGAGTGCATCATCTGATGCTTTTTAAGGATCAAACTGATTGCTTGGTTGAAAATAAATAGAAATTGGGCAGGAACAGAAATGGGTAAATCTGTTAGAACACAATGACAGCAGATTTCCAAAATGCACCCACCTCTGTGGACTACCACTGTTCAAAGTTTAAAAAGTTACTATTATGACCGAAAGTTGCAGCATGAAACAACTGGCAAATTCAAAAAGGTAACTAAAGAAATTTTATTTAAAAGACTGTGTATAGATGGACACAGTTAAAGGAAATTTGAGAGGATAATGAATTACATCAGGGCTTGCAACCTAGAAGCTGCTCTCACCACTGAGCCCCCAAAGGAGGAAGGAGAGGAAATCACCAGGGCTCAGCAATAACTATGTCCATAAGAGAGAACAACCGTATTCTCCTGACCTGCACAGGAACAGAGCAGCCTCTGCCAATATGGCTGTGGCCCAGCATGTATGCTGCTCCTATAAAAAAAAAAAAAAAAATTGCCCTGACCTCTCTTGTCCATACTCTGTACTGCCACTAGTGCCTCTTCCACTGGCTGACCTGAAGCCACATGTCAGAGGACCCTGGTTGCTGCTATTGTAGGTAGGGTCAGTTCCTGGGTACAGAAGAGAGTGAACATGATGGCGAATGGCTTGCAGGACCAGTGGAGGATGCCTGGCATGTGTTTTCTCTGGTGTGCTGGAGCTATTATTAGCCTTTTAATGAAGGAATACAATATTTCATTCATTCTATGGACATTTACTTTACTGCATACACTAGTATTTTTGTCTTTAATAGGGCTCTAGAAATTGGGGTACATTCATGCTTAGATGTCTTATCAAAAATTCCACGATGTCATGGTGTTTATCCAAAATTATTTTCTGTTACCATTTACAGCAGATTTTCTGTTGCCGTTTATCATTTCAATACATAAATGACCTAAAAAAGTCTGTATTATTATATCACTTGAACTTTTTTTATTTCCCTCAAATATAATAAAGAATCAAAGACACATAAAAGAAAAATGCACAAAATGTTTACTTTTGTCAATATCAGCATTTCTAAAACATGAAAGAAAAAAAACATGGGAAATGAAGAACATGGGAGCATAAACATAAACAGAAAACAGTACTGTAATCAGCAACATAAACACAGAAGTGCCACAGAGCACAATGTGTGATCCAGACCAGCCAACCAGTAAAAACAAACAACAACCCAAAACAAACAGCCATACATACACACACATTTGAACTTGCACAGTGGTTTACTAAGAACCTCTGAGGGCATGACTTGTATAAATCCTGTATTCATGCATACACATGTATGTATGTATGTGTAAATGTATATATGTACACATATACATGCATGTATAAAGGATTTATACTCATATATATGATATATATACATATATATAATTTTATATTGAGAATCCTATATGATCTGACACCATGAGTCCTCTGGCAATATATTCACACAGTATTTTCATTTGTAATGCTAAAAACAGAGAAAGAAAGGGAAGGGTATTTACAACTGTTATTAGTGCAGGCAAAAACATAAACCATATTTTTTCTTCAGTTGCAGAAATAATACCAAATATCAATAATTGAGACCTAAATCACTGTAACTGGGCATCCATGCAGCTTCAGTTCACTAAATTTGCCAACTGTCTTGTTGGAGACAGATCTTGCCATTTGTTGGTAGTAGTATGTATATACCAAAATGTGAAACATATTTACTGAGCTATCATTTTGAAATGCAAGTTATTGAATGGTACTTGTTCTGTTGAAACCTGTATCTTAAAATGCCTATTATTTTTAGAGTTAGTTTTAAAAGACAGATTTTTTAAAATAATAATTAAACTATATGTGCTATTCACATGCCTGGGGATGATTTTATATCATTAAACTTCTGCATAAATATGCTTCAGTAAGCAATTAAACCAAAGGCTCTGGTTTGCATTTTAATCCTCCTTTTTATCTGTGAAGTCATCACAGTCATGTACCTTTGATCTTGCAGTCATTTCTGGCACCAGATTCAGACATCACAAATGAACAATTATTACTTAATAGAATGGAATTCAAAGACAATGGAGTCTAATGAAATGGGGCTTTGTTTTAAACAAAAGCGAAACCTTTTCTAATAGTTGCAAAGAAAGAGCTCTGAACATATTAAAGAAATCAATTTATGATCTCAACTTCTTCATGGTCTTCTGCACACCATGGGGTTTGGAATTGGAATGTTTCTTGGAAAAGTAAGCACTGCCTGTACTTGAGAGCTTCTGTGGCTGTTCTTTTCTTTTACCTATATTTTCTGGGTTTATTTGTCTCTCTTCCTACAGGCTGTTCCACCTCCCAACTTTGAGATGCCAGTTTCCATCCCAGTGTCCAGCCACAACAGTTTGGTGTACAGCAACCCCGTCAGCTCACTGGGAAACCCAAACCTTTTGCCACTGGCTCACCCTTCTCTGCAAAGGAATAGTATGTCTCCTGGTGTAACACATCGACCTCCCAGTGCAGGTAACACAGGTATGCCCTCAAAAGGACTTAATCTTAACAAGCCATTGGAGGGAGCCCCTTTTGGCAAAGCCCAGGCTGTTTTTCCTATGAGATATTCTTTGGTTTCCTAGTTATGTGCCTTCATCCTTTCATTGCTTAGCATCCAGCCCTACTAGGTCTTCTATCTGATAAGCCTAAATCTTTAGCATATCTTTTGAAATCTTTCATAGTCTACATTTTGTCTTTTAGGGTGTCACTTATCTCCTCATAGGGCTGGTTTTTTGTTTTGTTTTGTTTTGTTTTGTTTTTGGTACCAGGGATTGAACCCAGTGGTGCTTAACTAGTGAGCTACATCCCCAGCCCTTTTTTTAAAATTTTATTTAGAGACAGGGTCTTTCTTTTACATTTTATTTAGACTCAGGGTCTTTCTGAGTTACTTAGGGCCTCACTAAGTTGCTGAGGCTGGCTTTGAACTCAGGATCCTCCTGCCTCAGGCTCTGGCAGTAGAGGCATGCACCTTCATGCCCGGTGCACATGACCGTATTTTAACTATGTTCTTCTCAGACAGGATGTCAAATATCCTGTCAACACACTTCTCATTCTGCTGTCCCCCTGCCTAAAATGCCCTTTTCCTGCTTCTTTCTACCAAGGTGCCACTTCTACTGTGAAACCCGCCCCTGCACTCTCTGATAGCATCTGTCCCATTTAATGATTTATTATTTTGGCCAATTTTATTTACTTATACAATACCTTATTCCAGAAAGAATTAAATGTCGAAAATATAGATAATAGGATTGCATGTTTCATAGGAAATGTGAACTAAAAACAAAGAAATGAAGTCAGGAGCATGTCATCTCATGTGTACTGGACATAGATTTGTCTCTGCATGTCTCCTTAATGTTGTTCAACTCTGAATGTCATAAAGAAGTGAAATTTTTGCTCAGGGAAAGTCCGACCATTATTAGGACTCAGCTCAAGCTAAATACATTACAATTTACAGTATCAAATATGTGTCTGTTTTTCCCACTGGATTGAAAGAACTTGAAGGCAAGAAGACTCTTTTTTTTTTTAATTTGTTCTTTTTAGTTAGACAGAAGAATACCATTTTGATTTGCCAAACTCCCAGTGGGAACTAATTCAGTGTGTATTGAAAAAAGCTTAATTATTTCTTCTTACTTCCAAAAGCAGCATCAAAAATAATTGTATTTATAAATCACATAAGCAAACCATTATATATTTACGTTATATTTTTAAGAAAGCACTTTATAAAGAAAATTTTAGAATATCTTAGGCACATATAACTGTATTTAAAGCAGTTTATTCACTAAAGAATTTTTCCTCTAGAAGACTTTATAAATCCTGAGTCTGGGAAATGTGTACAAAGGACTTTATTGTGCTATTCTGTCTATATTTCAATATGTTTGAAATTTTTCATATGAATTTTAATAACCACATGTATTCCTTTCACAGATATTCAAATGAAGTTGAATTTCCTATTTGATAAATTCATGCTCATTTTTTTTAATTTTATATTTTATTTCCAAAACAATATTTGATGGGAAATATTTTCTTAAAATGTAATGAACAAGCCAGGCACAGTGATGCATGCCTATAATCCCAGCAGCTCTGGAAGCTGAGGCTTGAGGATGGCGAGTTCAAAGCCAGCCTCAGCAATGATAAGGCACTAAGCAACTCAGTGAGATGCTAAATAAAATACAAAATAGGGCTGGGGATGTGATTCATTGGTTGAGTGCCCCTGCGTTCAATTCCCTGTACCCCCCCAAAACAAAAAGTAATGAACATTTTCATCTAATTCTAAACCCTGAACCAACTAATAATGAAGCAATTAGAAAAACTAGATGACATTTTTGCTATTATTTTTTGGTTAAAGTTTATTCCTTAAAAACTAAAAGTAATTATTATATTCAGCATTTTGTTGAAACAACCCAACTCTCATGTAAACATTGTCAAATGTTAATCTACTTGCTTAAATTAGCAGTGAATAAGCATATGTTCCTAACTTTGTGAAAACATGTTTATTGTGTCAGTATAATTTATGTGGGTAGACTTACAAAGTGGTCAAAATTCTGGACAATTAGCATTGCATAAAATTAATGATGTAAGATATATTTACATATATGGTGTAGGATCTATTTACATGGTTCTCTGAGCATATAGTGGACCTAAATTTTTTTATTGCCTATGAAGAATAGGAAAGACCTAGATTTGGAAATAATAAAAATGAAGCTACCATTCAAAGACTGGATATTTTTTTAATATAATCTTTCCTAGGAAAAAAAAAGATCCTGCAAAATGTCAGTGATTGAATGTATTTTTAACATTTGAGCACAGCATGTCACAATAAAACAAATGTCAGCCATCTGACTTAGGTAGCACTTTACAAATTTATGACTCTCAGGATTGGACAAAATACTGAGGTTTCTAAAGGTAAAGTGTTTTGTTCTGTGGGCCTTTAGCCTTTCTCCTTTTGATCTCCCTCCTTAATCCCTAGGTGGTCTGATGGGTGGAGACCTCACGTCCGGTGCAGGCACCAGCGCAGGTAAGCAGGGACTTCCCTACTGCACTGTGTGTCACTGTCTAGATTGCCAGGAAGTCAGTCTTTTTTGTACAAAGTAAAGTTGAGAGGTCTGTGAGAGGCTTGGGAAAATGGCCCCAAGAATTTCTAAAGCACTTTTTGAAGCAGGAGTGGTTAAATAATAACTTAGAAGAAAACTATTTATTAACTAGAACCGTCCTTAATAAAGGGTTCATCTGGTCAGTGAGAGAATTGAAGGCTCCAAACAAATCAACTTAATCCTAGATACTATTCCTACACATAAGAGTCCCTTTAGCAAGTCACACTTTGTGTGTTCTCTGTTAATCATTTCACAGTAAAAGTGAATCATTTTCCACCCAAAAGAAGTACTGAAATCCTATTCATTTCTAAAGAACAGAGAGTAAAGAAAAGAAGGGAATAAGATTTTAACGATTCAGCAATCTGGTAATAAAACCAAATTTAACATTAAAATGAGTTTTCAGAGAACATCAAGGTAATCTACCCCCAAAAAAAAAAAAACTCTTAAATATATGTTAGCTCTTAAGAACTTCTTAAACCATGGCCAGTTGTCTCATAGCCGCAGTTTTCTGTATAATTCATGATATTGTGATTATTGAGATATAAATGCTATTTTCAATGCAGAAGAAAGATAGCACAAACTTTTAAATGCCATCTGTAGTTTGCTATTGGCATAACAAGTAACCATGGTAATTTCTGCAGCTGGAACATGCTATACATTTTAAATAGTGGGGGCATGCATGAATGGCACAAGGTTATGTTTGAAATGTCAAAAAAAATTCAAGTTTATTGAAATATCCATGGACAACCTAATTAAAATATTTTACCAGGGTCAAGTATAATAGCCTACTAATTATAAGAAAAAAGATAAAGAAAATGGGCATACAAAAACATACAAATGGATAAATATGTCCATTTGGGGGTAGTGTTTCTCCCTCTTTGGTATTGGTTCTTTACTAATTTGATGAGTGATGAAGAAAAAGAATTTGAACTACATAGTGAATTAACAGGATGAATAGCTCTAACCTCCTATTTATATATAAAATTTTACATATAAAATTGAAAATTAGAGGCAAATTAGTGAACTTAATAGTAGTTATTTTGCTGGACTCTAGAAAGGATATGGTTAGGTTTTTTTCACCTGAAAAAAGACTTTGTAGTTTGTTGTCTCAAAATTAGAGAACCATATTAAATCCAGACCTCTGTGTTTCCTGGATTCAAGTCTCTGCCAAACACTATGTTTAAAGAGAAGGGTAGAGACCAAGAATTGGGTGGTCACAAAGACCAAGACATAATATAAGAAAAATTACTTAGATGTTATAATGATTTATCTAATATCTCAATGCACCAGTTTTCTTGAGAATATAGGAACAGTCAGTAGTAGAGATGAAAGTTATTAAAACTTATAGCAAAAAAATATGTAGAGGAGAACAGCTTTGATGGAAGTGGTATCTTATTACTGCTTAGTAGCTAGAATGCTTTAGAATCCTATATTGAAAATTTAAAGTGTTTGATTGTTCAATGCTGCTGTCATTGTCAGTTCCCTGACAGTCAGCTAAGTTGATTGGCCCTCCAGGGAGAGAGAAGACCCTCCATCTTGTAAGCATAAAAGTTTGCCACATAACAGGCTATAGTATTATTCCACTAGCAAAGTCTCAGGAGTTTAACAAATGCATCTTTCTACCTCAGACCTCTGCTGTAGGCATGAGACTCTTTTAATTCAAAAATAGAAGAAAAGAAAAAGACAATTGTTCCACCCTAATGACAATAATTATTCTGTCTTTATTGTATCTTATAGCTGTGAGAATATAGTTTCTCCACAGTTGTATATAGTTACTTACCCACTTTTTAAAGGGAGAGGAAGAAGCTCTTTCTAACATGGTGCCAAGGCACACCTGTTACAGATGTCATTTGGTCTTGAGCTTAGCTGTCACATCTTGCCCATAAACTCAGCCCTCTTCCTCTTCTTTCACATGCCAACCAGTATCATATGTTGAAGCAGAATATATCTGTGCTGATGTCAAAGAATCTCACAACACCATAGGGAAACAAGATCAGCCAGAGTGTGTCTGCATTTTCAAAATAGAAAATTAAGGCAAAATAACTCCCAATTTTTTAATATTCTCATTTAAATTAAAGGTCTCAGAGTTAGAAACTCTAAGGCCAAGTGGCAATTCTGCAATCAAACTAAATGCTTTTTAGCCTTTGAAGTTTTTTTTTTTTTTAAATCAAGTCATATCAGAGTGTAAAAAGGGAATAGTTTCATGAAGGAAGGAAGGGAGTTCAACATTTATTATGTGCCTAGAATCAAAAGACCAAAAAGGTAAGCATTCTCCTTTTCAGCTCAGTTCAGTCATAAAGTTGTAGCCTCTTTCCCCAGCCAGTTCACTAAGCCATTCTTCTCTGTTATCCTGTCATGCTCTGAGCCATGCCTTACCAACTCTCTCCCAGGTGTTTTCTAAATCTACCCCTCTTCTTTCCCATCCCATTGCCCTGGTTCAGGCTCCTACCAGTGCCACAGGGATGTATCCAGAGCCTGTTAATTCAGTGCTCTGCTTCACATTACATTCTTCTTCAGTCTCCCTGTGACTAATTGATCTTTCTCAAAGCCTTTACATCCTGAAAATTCAGCATGTGGCTTCCCAGGTCTTTTGCAATTCACCAAAAGCCTCTTATCTGTGACCCATTCCTATTCTTCATTCTTAACTTCTCTTCTGCCACTGCCATCAAGAACCTTGCACTTCGGCTCTACTAATAATAAACATTTAAATTGCTTTTATTATCTGTTTTGCCAAAAGAAGTAACTCATTCATCTTCATAGAGATTCTTTTAAGTAGAAACTCTTGTTATACCCTTTCTATAGATGGGTCCAGTGAGGCAAGGGGAGATTAAACAATTGCCCAAAATAGAACTCAGGCATCATCCTGGCTGGAATCCAAGCTCTTAACTCTCTACTGTGGTCCTCTTCACAAATGGTGTCAAAGCTGCTCACACTTACCTATGCCTTCTCCTCCCTGCTTTGGGCTACTGAGTACTGTTTGTCATTGCTCAGATTTTATTTCAGCTGTTCAGGAAATCCTTTCCTGGCTCTTCCAGAGGAGTTATGCACCTCTTCTCTGTACTAATGGTGGCAGTCTGTACTAATGGTGCATATCATCTTGCATCATAATTGCAACGTCTGGGCATGTCTCTCCTGGACACAGATCTCTGGGGGCAACTGTGTCTTAGTTTGTATTCTTAGCTCAATGTATAAGGGTTAACATATAGTCGATACTCAGTAAATGTTACCTAAATAAAACATCTATCTTCTAGACATAGAAGTTTTTAAAGAGTATTGATGTAAAGCAGGAAGAACATTTTAAATAAATGATGTAATTTTTAAAACAAAATGATATACCCTTCATCTGTAATTTATAAAAATAATGTATTTAATATTGTATACAGTGAATATCTATTTGATGAAATGGAGAGCACATGGGTCAGTAAGGCGAGGTTTTACTATCTTCTCTAATATAACAGAAAACCTGAAAAGCTGATACATAGCAATAAATTAAATGCAGGTTGGTATCTCAGATTATCACTAATCAACTCTTAAAGCAATGAAGTTCTTATCACTTAAGTTGAAGTAATTTCAAAAATGAAAGCAAGTAGTAATGAAGAAGTACCAAGATGGGCTTATGCTCTTGATATAGGATATATACAGCAAGTCATTATAATGCATTAGTAGCAGTGACATTTCTAGGATTCAATTGACAGTTATTCCTCTACTACTTAATCCTTTCCTCCCAACAAGCAAAGTGAGAAGTCAGTGCTTTTAAAGTTACATTTTGTCATATCTCTGTACACTAAAGCTTTTAACATGCTAATCTGAGTGGTTATTGATGATTGTAAGATCAAGTTCTGTTGAGCTGTTGTAATCATTAGATTTGATGGAAATAACCGTTAGCACAGCAGTGCCTTGTTGGGTTATGCACTACCCTATTAGTGCCCTCTGTTTTCACCTTGATAATATGGTTGCCTTTTGTTAAGTAGAAAGTACCAGTGTGTACAGTATCTACTGATTTATGGTTGATATTTTAGAAAGGAAGAAGACAGAGGAAGAAGAAAAGCCTTTAGTGATTCCTTTGAAATTTTTACAGAATTTTACAGTCTACCTCCCTATTTGTATGGAGGGTGGGGGTGAGATTGAACCCAGTGGCACTTTACCCTTCAAACTATATCCCCAGTCCTTTTCATTTTTTTTTTTTTTATTTTGAGACAGGGTTATGCTAATTGTTGCTGAGGCTGGCCTAGAACTTGCAATCCTCCTGCCTCAGCCTCCTGAGTCAGCTGGGATGACAGGCATGTGCCACCACACCAGACTCTACATAGCTGTTTGACAATGAGGCAAAGGAGATTTATGTATATTAGTTAATAATTTTAATTAGCATTTATTGTAAATTAGACATAATTTTATATAAAAAAAACTAACAGCTGTTTCTTTATTTTGATTGTTAATTGTTTACTATTTTATGCATTGGGTTGTCAAGCATTGTCATTTCTGGAATGCTTAATTTATATCAGCTAAATACTTGGAGACTTGATGGTGGCAATGTACTTTTGTGTATACCAGACGGCAAACAGGGAGACCTGGCTTTCAGGCTCTGGAAAAAAGCCATCTAGCAAGACATTCTCATGACTTAGTACCTTTGAACTTAGCAGTTACATATGAATGGGCACAAATACCTTTGCAATTCAGTTATCCATGATGTTATGATTATATAATCATAAAGCAGTTTGATTTATCTAACATTGGAAAGAAAGTTTAGCATATTATAACATAGAACTAAGTAAGGAGAGGAATGATCATATAACATTTAATTTTTTTGTACCGATAACACTGTTTTGCAAGTATTTGAGAACACCTATCAGAAATTTCTTGGCTGTGATGACTTATTTTGGGGAGCGGGGGATAAAACCCAGGGGTGCTCTACCATTGAGCTACATTCCCAGCCCTTTTTATTTTTTATTTTGAGACAGCGTCTCTCCAAGTTGCTGAGATTGACCTCAAACTGGTGATCCTTCTACCTCAGCCTCTTGAGTCTCTGGGGTACAGGAGTGTACCACCATACCTGGCTCTGGGTTGACTTGCTCATCACCCGAAAGACTTCCTCCCATTTCTCAATGGTTTAAAATATCAACAAAATGTTTAAGAATTTAGACTCAAAATATTGGTTTTAACAAGTTTGCACTTTTATTGCCTAACAAATTCAGGTTATAATATTCCAGAAACACAAAAGAATGCCATTTATTTTTTCTCGAATAAGAAAACTAATTGTTAGTATACAGATACCATTTTTATCATCCTTTGAAAAATATTATTAATCTGCAAATGAAAAAACAAAACAAACTGGGTTAATAGTTGTATTCATTCTTATGGAAGGAAAAAATAAAACTCTGAATTTATCCTGTTTTACATTGGGAGTTCACCCAAAATGTGGATAAAGATACATAGCATTGACTTTTGTTTTTATCTGTGAAATTAAGTAACACTGAGAGTTTTAACCCAACCGAAGGTCATCTAGATTTTTTAAAGGGGGAAAAAAAAAAACACTCAGTCCTCTCATTGGGTGATGTGCAGCATGTGTTTTGCAGCCACTGCCAAGAAAGTCAGTGTCCGCTTCCATCTACAATCCCTGGCAAATCACAGAGCAGTAGTGCCTTGACGCCATTCTGTGGGGGCTGCTGTCAGTGCGGCAAAGGCAGGTCAAAGAGAAGACAAATGAAAGAAGTTGCAGGTCAACTCAGGATACTGTAAAACCTGCCTTCAACTTCTTGCTCTGGACTTAATGTCTAAGGACTTTGATTTCCAGAGGGAGAAAGAAAATCTCAAATTAAACTTTGTGGAGAGTATAGAAGCAGATTTTATAGCCCTTTGTTTGTCATATTTTCAACTTAACAAACCATGTATTTTGGTTTTTTTGAGCTAGGGTCTCACTGTGTTGCCCAGAATGATCCCAAACTTATGCAATCAAGGGATCCTCCCACCTCAGTCTCTAGAGTAGCAGGGATTGAAGAAGGGTGCCACCATGCCCGATTCCACACCATATATTTCTTCTACTCACCTACCTGTCAATTATATTCAGTAAATCAAGGTAAAAATTGGTCTCTCTGTTCATATCATATTGATTTACTGTAAGAGTGTAACTGATAATAAAATTTTGGCCGTTTTTAATATTAAATTCAAGAAGTTAATATTCTTCTCTAAATATGAGTTTTACTCAAAGTTGTCATTTTTCTTCCTCACAGCAACCATTTTTTTCCTCCCTGTATACTACTGGGTTCTCTGTTCCCTATTTTTGGCATCACCATAAGATTTTATTTAGAGATAACACATAAAAAAGCTTTTTTCATAATCATCAGTAATGTGAAATTGTGCATAAGTAGACAGCAGATGCTGAAGGAGGAATGTGGTTAAAAAACCCCTCTTTTGGAAATCAGTTTTCTACCTACCAGGGACTTTCTCACTTGAGGCTTCAAGGCTGTCAGCCAAGAGTATAATTTGCTGTTTTTAGATAAACTTTTGCCAATCACTTAAATTTTGCAGTTAGACTTAACTTAGTGTATTTCAGTTGAATTTCAATTCCAAGAGTATATAATCTGATACAGACTCATATTTGAGACATCATTAGCTACTTTAAAGAAAACTAAGTGTACTGTACCAGAACCTCCATGAAACAATTTGAATTTATAATCTACAGATGTCCCCATAGGGTGCTAAGTAGTTCCTGGGTTCATAATTTCTCCACTCTGTTGTTTTAACTGAACCCAGTATTTTCATGTTAGCGTAGAGACTGTGCCCTCCTTTCACAGTTTCTTGGACTTAGAGTTCACTTACCATTTCCAGTTATGATAAAGAACTAATTATGTTGCATATAAAGTCTGTGGAGGAGGGAGCCCTGCTATACTAATATAGGCTATTGTAATATAGTGGTAAAAGCAAACTGAAGTCCATCATCCGTTTGTGTGTGCAAACATTAATTTATTTTATTTTTTTTAAAGGAGAGAGAGAGAAAGAGAGAATTTTAATATTTATTTTTTAGTTTTTGGCGGACACAGCATCTTTGTATGTGGTGCTGAGGATCGAACCTGGGTCGCACGCATGCCAGGCGTGCTACTGCTTGAGCCACATTCCCAGCCCACAGACATTAATTTATATAACAGTCATGAAAAAAGGGACCTTTAGTTACCACTGGTATTAAGCAATGTAATGAGAACAATGAAAACATGGAACAGAATTTTTGCTCAAGCAGTAATTTGGGAAAATATTCTAATGGCAGATATTCAGGATAATATAGTAATCAAGGAGAATATATGATATACAAGTTATTTCAAAGAGAACAGTATTGCCTTCAGAAAGTCTGTGAAAATCCCATTTTGCAGGATTCTTGTGAGAATTCAGTGAGATAATTGATGTAAAACTTCCAACACAGTTTCTGCCGCAATGTAAGCACTTGTTAATAAATGATAGCTATTGTTATTATGGGAATTACCTATATTTTTTTATTTTCTAATCAAACTAAGGTTAGTTTAATGCAGTTCCAGTAATATGAGTTAAGTGTACAATGAGCACACACTGGTCAGCTTCCCAGAGCTATCTGGTGCGGCCCTCTGTCCTTAACTGTGGGAGTGAAGCAGACTTTTCCATCACTCTGAGGCAGAACATGAGAGCAGCACAGCTCAGTGCAACACATTTCACTTTGAACGCTATGAACTTCTGATGTGTTCAAAGCAGTTGTGTAAATGTTAAAACCACAAGTAATTATTCTTTCTCTTCTGTCACGTTCTCTCTAATTTATACTGTCTCAATATTTTTGTTTAGAAAAATGACTGAAAGAATGAGCGATTGTGTCAATAATGAAGACACCCCCTCATTTTTAGCAGAGACAGGCCCAAAATCGCAAGGAGTGAACAATTAAATGAGTCATAAATCCATCACTCATTGCTAAGTGGAATTTTTTAAAGATAGTAAGGTTCAATATCATTTTGATGGTGCAATTAAAAAGTATCCCTTAAGTAAATCTGTATGCAAAGCAGAAGAATATTTTGTGCACTGGAAACATCAGATTGTCCATTTCTTACTTATTTGCAAATGGAGGTTTTTTTTTAAGAGATAGAGGGAGAAATACAGAGGCATGCTAAGTCTCAGACATCTGGCTTTTGTAATAACTCAGTGGGACCCTGTGTTCTGGATTCATATCAAAGCTCTCCCACTTGCTGACAGGGAGATCTCAGTCTTGACACAGAAGCTCCCAAAGCCTCAATTTCCTCATTTATCAAAAGTTAGGGTGATATTGCCTGACCCTCATGAGTACTAGAACAAATGAGAGAGTGGCTTGCCAACATAAACCCACTTTATGACACAGACTCTCAATCTTTTGGAAAAACAACTTAGTGATAAATAACAGTTCTGAACTTCTGCTTCCCTCTCTAGAGCTTAGAATATGTGTGCATGTTCAAAGTTCAGTATTTAGTTGACAGACAGACTGTTAATGTACAAAAGATCACTAAGCAGAGTGGCTAGATGTGAAATGTGCAATGCTCTGTTCTGTTATCAGGTAACATGGTTAAGCAGAAGAGGTTAATCTCTTTTTAGAATGTCAGCTGGCCCTGAACTGGTCCCGCCAAGAATAGCCTTGGCATTAGTGGATCTTGGGTATTTTTTCTAAGAACACACCACAGAAGGTACTGAGGTTTTGCTGGAATTTCTTCACTATCTCATATTTTACAATATTGGTTCCTCCCCTAGAAAGAGTGGAGACTTGATTTTGTGTGTAAGCATCTATAATCAGGAGTCTTTAGCAAGATAAGAATCAGATCTGATTTGCCTCCCTTCTATATTAGTCTTGTTGAAATTTTCATCATTTCCAGATTTCTGACCCCAGAGCCAGAAAGGCAATTGTGGTTGCCTTTTCTCTTAGAGCCATCCATGAAAATGATCGCCTTTTCCCTTTAAGAAAAAGAATTGATTGTGATTCACAACAGCTGAGTAACATAGTTTCTAAAATGGCAGAGTAAATATAAAATGCAATCTAGAAGGTCATATTTTCCACTAAAAAATTGTTTAAGAGTGTCATTTTCAATAGAGTAGGGGGTTGTATAAGCAAGTTTACCATATATAATTAAAGTAATTTTTGTGAAAAGATGTAGGTTCAGTTGAGACACAAGATAGCATCCTGATAATAAAACTAACTTGTAAAACTTTTTCAAAGTCAAATGTAAATTGATGAGCATTATTATGAATTGGTAGTGAGCATAATTATGAATGTGACATTTATGTAACAAGATGCTATCCTGTAAATATTTCCAAAATTTTACTAATAAAAGGAAAAACTAAGAGCCTGGGGTTGAACCTCAGTGGTAGAGCATGTGCTTAACATGTACAGTCTTACGTTCAATTACCAGCACCAGGAAAAAGAAATGGGTAAAACGTTTTCCTAAAGTAAAAGCAGATCATCTCATAAAAGGTACAGCTGTGTATTCAGCTTATCATTCTCCTGTGGCAATTTGCTCCAAACTCCCCCAAATCAGATACCATTAACAAATTAGTACACAAAGCAATTTTAGGTGCATATATATTATGAGTTATTTTCCAGATGACTAATAGCAGGTACCATAAAATCCCAGACATTTTTCTAACATGTCCAGTGGTTCTGATAGAAGCTGGTCTTTTTTAATTGACAGCAAGTATAAACATCTTTACCCTCTATTAGTCATGAGAAGATTATTGACTAAAATTTTACGAAATCTGTCTTTAAAAGCATATGTAATTATCCACTGTAAATAGTGCACCAAAGTTAAATAGTTGCTCTAGTGTTTAGTGTGGCCTCAATGTTTCCTATTTATTTTAAATATTCATTGTGAATATTTATCCAGAGGGAGAACATAAATATGATCTGGCACATTGCCATTCTGTATCTCTTTATATGAGTGCAGTATCTTCTATTTATGATGCCCAAGCTGACCATGTCAAGTGTTCCTCAAACTTTCACACCACCTCTGACTTAGGAGAACCTTTAAGTCTTCGATTCCTGGTCTTGAATTTCATTTATTTCTCCTCTTCCTCTGTAATCCTGTACTTTTAAAATGAGATGAGACATAGAGGGCTCTTAAAGCTCAGAGCATGACTGATTTTCAAGGGAGCAATGCAGTGTATTTCAGCTTCAGGGCATGGACACACTGCTTGAGTTCCTATTATGGCTTCTCCATTTGGTGGCTGTTTGATGTTGAGCAAGTTACTGGACCTCTCTATTCCTCAGTTTTTTTCATTTTATAACAAGGATTCTTTTAATATCTCACAGGGTTATCCTTATTAGGATTAAAGGTCTTTTACATCCACATATGATATCAAACAGTTACATAGCAGTTACTAGTTACCAAGTACTATTTGGGACAGTTAATGTGCATGCTTGATGTTTTGAATGTCATTGGTAAATAAAGCTATACTGTGTTGCTGTTGTTAATACTGTTGTACAATCTTGTTGACAACACCTGCCTCAGATGAGTATCTGAGAGTCTCTGATTCGGATTACTTTTATGCTTCTTTTACTTAATCATTTATATTTAGAAGGCTAAGGCTCCACACGGTTGAAGGAACTATGTTGAAGACATTGGTGATTAGCACCTGAATTTATCTGCTGTACCCTCCTTTCCCCCCTGCTCCTGACTGCATGTCAATCTTTCCCTCTCTGCATTTGGATCTCATTCCACATGTGTCCTGGGTCTGGTGCATGCTAACTAGCCTCCCTAATTGCAGTCTAATCCCTTTTAGGTTCTGATTTCCACTGCCACTATAAATATTTCCCTAATACACACGTAATAAAACTAACCACTGAGAAGTTATCATTGGCTGCTCATTTTCTATAGCATAAAGTTTGGTACAAGTTTACTGTAAAGTCTACAGTATAAAGTGAACATAATCTGAGAGCTTGCCAAGCCTTCTTGTCCAACTCCTGAGGGTTGCATACTCTAAAACATCCAGTGTTTCATCTTCATAGGAGGCTCATCGTTCTCGAACACAGTTGCTCTGCTCTTGTCCTGTCCTGTGTTTCCTCTCTCTGAGAAGTCTCTTTCTGAACCTTCTAATAAAATTCTACTCACTCATAGTTGCCACCTTCCTGCCATTCTTTTTCCTAGGCTGCTTATATTTTGATGAAAAGTTTTGTGTGAATTAATTACTGTTGAGACTTGTCTTGAGACAACCTATGACAATGTTTGTCATTGTAGAAGAAAAGTTCAGTGTCTCGTTAAAGTTTTCATCTTCGTTAGGAAAAATTTGTGCCTTTTGATTCTGCTACTATTCGCAGTAGCTAAGTTAATGTGCCTGAAATAATTAACAGATATGATAGCTAAAAAAGAAAATTCAGTTAACTCTCTGTAAACAAATTTCATAGAATGGCACTTGCGTCATTTCCTCTCTTACATATTATATGGTTGATAAATACTTTGTCTCAAATAGTGGATTGGCCACCTATATACAATGATGATCTAAAATAGAAAAATTTTGCAAGTAGCATAAAGAGAAAAGACTCTTGGGGCTGGGGTTGTGGCTCAGTGGTAGAGTGCTTGCCTCACATGTGTGAGGCACTGGGTTCGATTCTCAGCACCACATATAAACAAATAAATAAGTGAAGGTCTGCCAATACCTAATAATTTTTTTTTTAAAAAAAGAGGAAAGATCCTCAATGTTGGAATTTAACAAGTTACCCTTCACATTTTTAGTTTTCTTCTCAGATTCCCTCAGTAAATCAATTCTCAGTGCCATTCCTGAATAATTCCTGATTTTTCTAGGATATTCTCTGTATGTTTTCCAAGCACATGAGACATTTAAAGACATAGTAGTTTGTACAGTATCCCTGCCTCTAATTGCAGCAGGAGTTTAGAGGAGAGTGAGTTCAGTGTGGGCTGAAGTTGTCTGAAAGGCATCATGAAAGAGTTGGAACTATAGCTGATCCTTAAAAGATGAATTTGAATTAAACAGGAAAGTGAACACTGCCAGTTATTGAACTGCTAGAGCAAAGACTAGGGCATATTCAGAGGACTGTCAACCTGACTTTGGCCATTGGAAATTGGATTAGATAGAGAGGGTGGGTCAACTATGACAGTCCTGAGAGCCAGACAGGGCACTGACCCAACTGTGTTAAATGCTATTTGAAAAAGTAATATGCTGGAAGTGGTAATATAGAAAGGTTCCCCTGGGTAGACCGGTTAATATCACATATAATCACAGAAGTTGCATATAGCTATAGGAAGTTCACACCCTCCTGAAGTCCATCTTAGAGGCTGGTGAAGAATCCCTAACTAGGGACCACAGGACCAGATGGGGTGTTATTGAAAAGCAGTCAAATGGAGATGAAAGCAATGAAGATGGAGATAGTTATCATAAAGAGAAGAGACCCTCAATGTTTGAATTTAACATTTTCAAAATGTTAATGAGTAACTTGAAAAAGAAGCAAGAATTGGGATTCATTGGACATGGAGATGGAGGAAGAACAGGACGGAAAGAATGGTCAAAGTCGGCAATTTGTGAGATTAAAAGATTATGCCAGTGAAAAATTAGACATGATCCTTAAGGACTAGTTTCAGTTTTGTGCTTATTTAGTTTTATGTGCTTGTATTTATAATTGAAAGTCTTGGAAAAGAAACAACAAATGAAAAGACTCATAATGCCCAAACATCCAAATAAAAGGAAGTTTTAGAGCCAGGGGCTCAAAGAGAGCTACATGCTCAATTGAGCTCTGTAAGACAAGGCAAAATGCCTTCCTCATAATATCTTAAGCCAGGAATATGTTCTTTGAATTTACAGCTTCTTAAAATAGGAGTCAATAAAAGGGGGGGGGGGCAAGTGTTTGCAAGTTAACCATGAAAAGAAAAAAAAAAGTTTTTTCTCCTAACACCATATTTGAAGTCCTGGAGTATTTACACTAATTTTAATGTTTACAAACTTGTAGCCAGTAGAGGTAGATTCCTTTATGTAAGTCAGACCGTGAATGTTGAAGTTGTGTGTGTTTTTTTTTTTATGAAATGATATTTTTAATCAAATGAAACTATAAAAGCTTCATTTAACTGTACAGTTGGTCTGTACCTCTTTTATATATATATATATAATCTGTAGTCAGGAAATCCATTCACTCATGCTTTATAATTTTTGTGCTTTTAAGTGGTCAGAAGAATGTGACATCTGCATACAGTCACGTCTAAATTGATAATTGTCCAGAAGGAGGGTAATTTTAAAACACAGCATGAAGAAAGGTTGAATCTGTATATTAGAAGGCTGTTGAGAGGTGGAGCTTCCCACCTCCCGACCCCTGAATTTAAATGAGACCATTCTCTCTGGTGAATTTATCTTAAGGTGGGACAACAGCCTCCACACAGGCCGCAGCATTTTGAGTGAGGAGGAGTCTGCGGTTGCCCAGCCAGTTTAAATGCAGGTTCTTCTTAGCAGTAAACCACACGCATGTATTCATCATTGATTTTCAAATGATAGGTTTCTATATCACTGGTTTAGGATCCACAGTCTTGCATTCCTGAATCTATATTATGCCAAAAGAATAACAATTTGGTGGCTGGAAACAGAAATGGTTATTATACGGCTCCAAAATGCTAGCTGGCACAATATGCTAAAAACAGCAGAACTTCAGCCGTAAAAAGCAGGATTTTTTTTGTTCTTAAAAATAACTTTATGCTCTAAAAATATGAATTTAAGAAGTGTCATCATGGTTCAAAATATTTTACATTGAATATGTAAACACCTTAAAATATGTGACGAATCTTCTGAAATGGTATGATTTCCAAATAACAAAAAATATCCAAAAATATTCCAGAAATAGAATGCTTTTTAAATCAGTTTTTTTAGTTTTGAGGTATTTATCGGATGAAAAACTGATGTATGTTTTTCTCCCCTGCTGCTGCCCCAATCATTGTTTAAAATGTAGGCCAAAAGACGTAGGCTTTGTTGGAATTTCTCAGTGAGTATACTGCAGAATAATGTTGTTGTTTTTTTTAAAAGAAACTTTCTTCAGAACCTCTGTGACACATTTCCATTTTCGTACACTGGCCCAGTGCTTCTCATATCACAGGACAACACATTTCACGAAGCGGTTTTACTTCCTTTTAGCAAAATAACTCCTCCATGCAAACCAGTATCGGCATCTACCGAGCCGGGGCTTCAGTTTCTTCTGATCTATTCAAGCTTCATTGCACTGCTTAACTGACTATTTTTTCCTTCTTCTTTTGAAATTACTTAGCTAATTTTCCATTTGATTGTTTATTTAAACCAGATCTCACGCAGGCTTAATGTGTAAGTGACACATGTATTCAGCGTGTCTGTCTGAACTTCAGCTGACGGGAAAGTATAATACTAATTTTATTGGTTTCCTCATTGCCTTCTTATCCAGTAGAATCTATCAATTCAAACTAAGGCACTAACATAGTCACAATTATGATTCAGTAAAACATGTTAAATATAAAAATCCTCTGAACATTCCAATTTATCAAGGATTTTTCTTACAGTCTTGTCTTTATTTTTCCTGATGCGAAAAGGTAAATGTATTGTTTCATATAACATCTTTTGCCACCAAAATGCTGTCTAAGTTAACTATCTGGTCATTTTGGTTTTTTTATAAATTTAGCTGGCTATAGAGAATTTAGCTAATTTTTTTTTAATTTATTTTGGGGGGTACCAGTGATTGTGCTCATGGGTGCTCCACCAGTAAGACACATTGCCAGCCTTTTTTATATGTTTAATTTAGAGACAGGGTCTCACTGAGTTGCTTAGGGCCTCACTGAGTTGCTGAGGCTGGCTTTGAACTTGCCATCCTCCTGCCTCAGCCTCCTGAGCTGCTGGGATTATAGGTGAAGGTCACTGTGCCTGGCTCCAAAACTTAGCTAATTACTTAAGTTTTATTTTAGAAGAGTAATTTATATTAAACATCAATGAACATATCTTAAGCAACTACTGTGTACTCAACACATGTTGGGGGGGGCAGTATTTGTTTCCCCCCTAACTTGGAAAACTGTATATATAATCCAATTGACAGATTTAATACTGCAGTTATTTGTTATATGTTCAGCCTGTTCATTCATGCATAAAATGAGACAGGTAAGTGATTTGGATATGAGGAACAAATATGCTATGTGCAATGAGCCTCAAATATACTTTAATTCAAAAAATGTTTCTTCAGATTTCTCCTTTCCCAATTCTTCTTTGTCTCTACCTCATGCCATCACAGTAGGTCTCCAGACTGGTCCACACCACCAGACCTCCCTAATTCTGAGAGAGGCTTGCATTATTCCTCTGCTCTAAAGCTTTGGTGGGTCTCTCTTCCACCATATAAACCCTGGAATTCAAGGTCTCCACAGCCCAACATCCGTGTCCTCAAAGAACCCTCTTTTTTCATGGGTTCCCTTTTAAACAGATTGCTCACAGTGTCCCCGCCTGTGCTGTTTAACTTTCCTCCCTCAGTCCTTCCTCAGCACTTAGTCACAAGTTTAACATTATATTCCTGTGTCCTGCCTTTTTTTGAGGCCCACATCAATCCCTTCCTCTTTCATGAATCTTTATTGGATAACCTCTTCCCTCCTGGGAAATGAATAAAACTTAATCAGAATTACTCTGTGAGCACCTCACGCTAGGCTGCCTTGTCTCAGTCGTGTGTGTTCCTTGGTTTCTGGATTACCACAAAGGAGGCTCAGGGCCTTTCAAAACTGGAGCCCTGTCCTTGCCTCCTCGATGGATAGCAAACAGTGTCTTTGGTCCAGGAGTAATAGATACTTGTGATTTGTGATGATGATAATGTGACAGTGAGGTTTAACTGCCTCCTTTGGAGCCTCAGAAAGCAACTGTCTCCTTTCCTGGTGAGCATCATGAACCAAGTAGTTGGTTTTGTCTTACTCTCCTATCAGGGGCCGTGCAGGAAGCCAGCAGATGACTTTCTAAGTTAGCTCTCATTCCAGCTCAGGTAACATTTCCAGCCAACCTCTGTAGCTGTTCCTGTCACGGAACAGTATATTTTGAAATATGAAAAATGGAGGCCTTCAGATACCCACTTATCTATTAGTAGGGAGCTAAACAGAATCCTGAGAGAGTCCTTCTGGTCTTCCCCTGTGTTCTTCCTGCGCCTAGTGAACCAGAACTTGAGTGGAGGCGCCCTCGCTTCATTTCAGCTCCTCAGGAGGAGTTGCTTTTCAAAGATCTGTGTGAGCAGGAAATCCTGGCAAGGCTGCAGGGTTATCACTGCTTAGTGAGGAGGGCACACCAGATGCAGGAAAAGCCATAGGGAGTATTCACTTCCAGAAAAAAGGGGAACTGAAGAGCAAGATGTGTAAGTGGCTTCCCCTCCCCCAGCACATCCTAGAAATTACAGTCTTGCTGCCCTTTCTTCATTTAAGGACACACACATACACAAAATAAAAGCCAAACCGATGAGCTGAAAGAGTGAGTCACACCAGCCAGGCCTCCACCAAACTAGTCAATTAAAGTGCAGGACCAGTTCTGTGCTTTTCTTAGACCCTGTAGGACTGTCTGACTATCTTCCTGGATTTTTTAAATAGAAAAAAATTATATGCCGATTTCCAAGCCAGTCGATGTATATAAGCTCTTTTCTCATAAAAGGGTTTTAATCTTCATTCAGAGGAATATTAAATAATTAAATGATTGGGTTACTCTTTACACAGAGGCCAAACCAGTCATCCAATGGTTTTTTTTTCCATGTGTGTATCTGTATGTCTTACCATTAGCTTTTATTTTTATTTCACATAGCACAGTCTTTAGAAACATGTTTGAGTCTAGATTTCTATATGAATGCTATCACTGTTTTGTATTAACAGGGAACGGGTATGGTAATCCCCGAAACTCACCAGGTCTGCTGGTCTCACCTGGTAACTTGAACAAGAATATGCAAGCAAAATCTCCTCCCCCCATGAATTTAGGAATGAATAACCGTAAACCAGATCTCCGAGTCCTTATTCCACCTGGCAGCAAGAATACGATGCCATCAGTGGTAATGCAAAACTATATTTTAAATAAATGTTGATGATGTTTTGTATATGTTTTACTGTTTTAGTACTTGTCTAACTTTATGAATTAAGTTCTCTCAAATAATTAACACTATTATCTAATAGGGTTTTAATGATATTTATAGAACCCTGATTTATTGAGCTGTTACTTCTGGTAACTGGTTGGCATTTGCCCTCTCCATGTTGGAAAGAAAAAGAAAAAAATTCTAGTAAACTTCTCTATAGGACTGCATTCTTCTGGAGCAACATTTTTTTAAGGTTCCCAATTTATAGTTAAAAAATAAATCAAGTTCTAACTTTGGTTAAATCATAACATTCCATAAGCAGAATGATAGATAATGAGGTATTTCATAGCATAGTATTTTTACAATATTTAGTTATTTATATCCTCAAGGTTCTGACAATGAAAAATCCCATAATTCTTAAATGAACTTTTCTTGTTGACTGGCAATTCCTGTCCTAGACGTATTGCAGTGTTAATACCTAATGCATCGCATGCCTGTGTACTGTCTCACTTCATTTTTGCATGTATATTCTTCATGAAAACAACTGTTAGCTCAAAAGCAAACTGTTAAAACCATAGACATTTTGAGAACAAAGGTTATGCTTCATCACAAGAGTTTGTTGGACTTCTAAGGAAAAATAAATAAATAGATATGTAATATGAATTTAAATATATATTATATTCTCAGATCCTGTCATTTTTCTGTCTCATGGATCTGTGTGCCTAAGATGAAGAGCACATTGTGGGTACAAACTCAACAACAAAGAGGCTTATATCAGTGTTCTCCAAAGTATCTAGGCTTAGGAGCAAGAATGTTTAAAGATCCAGTAGAAAAATTTAGATCTTCTCTCTCTCTCTCTCTCTCTCTCTCTCTCTCTCTCTCTCTCTCTCTCTCTCTCTCTCTCTCTCTCTCCTCGGTGGAAAGCTTCAGGGTAAAACAGTCCTGTGAGCTGATTAGTTTATTATGGCACAGTGCAGATTAATTTTGAATATCAACCAAAAAAATCACATAATATTCAACGTTCCCTTTGGAAAAGACTAGGTCTAATAAATAAAACCTCCCACAGGGCTACAGCTAAGCAGTGTGGGCCAGGCATGGCAGGCTCTCTGTCTCAGCAGATTTATTTCAGGTCCCTTAAAACTGATGCTTTCCCAGGGATTCTGTGAGTGGCCTGTCAGGTCTCTCTCTGGCAGCCAGGTGTGGCTTCCTCCTCCTCCAGCAAGTAGGGTTTCAAAGTGCAGTCTTTTTTGTTCGAAACATGGTGGCGATATAATGAACATTGAGACACTGACCTGTACTGAAAACTAGATAGATTGTCTTCACATTTGAGACAAACACCTCATTAAAGGAAACAAAGAATGCCTTTGTAAGGAGTTATCTTTGGAGTCTGGGTTTTAAGTCTGTTTAAACTGTTGTGTCTATCAGAAGATGCTTTTCCTTTTGTTGAAAAGATTTTGCCCAATTATAAATATTTACAGACACTAATTAATAAAACTCCTTTCCCATGCTCTCAGTCTGAGGATGTTGACCTGCTTTTGGTAAGTGATGAGAACACTTCCCTTCAGAAATATCCAGAGCTGCTTTGAGGTAAAGGTGGTAGCTCTGATAAAATATAAACAACCACAATAATAAATCCTAATTAGAATAAGTTTTACTCCATGTATGTATAATATGTCAAAATACACTCTACTGTCATATATATCTAAAAAAGAACAAATAAAAAATTAAAATATAAAATAAAATAGACTTTGAAGCTTAATATAATGTGTTCACATCGATAATAGTAAAGTGCCACTAATTTATAGTACCATTCATAGGTGAAAAGAATGTCTAGTTATTATTATTTTTTTTCTGTTTCAACCTCTGTAACTGGAGGCCATATTTTCAGTATATTAAGACTTAAAAATTCCAACACACAAAGTATTTCTTTTGTTATTTAAAACTAAAATTAAAATACTCTTTTTCAAAAAATTTAAGTGCCTTAAGCTTATGCATATCTTTAATCTCCTTGCTATAAGGAGTTAAATATAGGCATTGGCTGCTTTACCACCTAGTTTGAGGGAAGTTTAGAACAATCTGAAGAAAGTGGTCAGAGCACCACCTGCTGGCCAGAATATAACATGAACCTTTACCTGTCTTGTCTCTGTTGTACATAGAGCTGAACATAAAACCTACCATGGTTGATTTTAATTTTTTTTTAATTTGCATTTGAATAAAAACTGAAACAATGGAAGTACAGTATACATATTTCATCAGTTCTCAACATAGTCTGTTTTTACCCATAATAAAGCTATGGTACTTGTTACTAGTTCAGTTGCCTAGGAGATACTGATGTAATGGGTTACTATGGCAACAGCTGGTCTCTTGAAGGATTGTAAATGATAGGGTTGGCAGAGTTCATAGAGACACATGTTAAATGATTAATTTCATGAGCTTTGTATCAAGTTATCTCTTTATGTGCAAAACTAATACTGAAATCTAATATTTTTAACTTTTAAAATTTTTCCATTGGTAATATATATATATATTTTTTTTTTTTACTTTAAAAGAATCAAAGGATAAATAACTCCCAGTCTGCTCAGTCATTGGCTACCCCAGTGGTTTCCGTAGCAACTCCTACTTTACCAGGACAAGGAATGGGAGGATATCCATCAGCCATTTCAACAACATATGGTACTGGTGAGTAGCTTTGCCATGTTTAAATATTACATTAAATATTTTTATTAAAAAGAAAGATGAAAAAGTTATTATCTTTACCCTACTACAAAGTTCTGTCTAGCACCTGTGGTACCCAGAGCACTGTGCCATTTACTTGTGTTTACTAAGACAAAATGAACATCCACATTTTTTTTTCTTAAATGACTGAAAGTTTTATTTGCCCAACCTGAATTCCAAATAGAAGAACAGTCAAGGAAATTGAGCTGTTATTTATTTGATGTAATAAAAAGCTCACTTTCTCAGGATTGTTTTAAAAAATTCTAGATCACTAAAATATGTAATTGCTGTTAAACCAGTTGTAGTGTAATGAACTGGAATTTCAGACTACACTACTTCAAGGCTTTCATGGAATACTTATTTTTGGTGAAAAATATATTCTTGTTAAGTGACAATTATCCTTGATGTTTTGTCTCCCTCTCTCAGATCAAAAAATTTGATCAAAGTCAAGAATATTTAGAAATTGAAAATCTTTAATTTTATTTACCATTTGCTAATTTTCAAATTAAATATTCTCTCTCTCTCTCTCTCTCTCTCTCTCTCTCTCTCTCTCTAGAGTATTCTCTGAGTAGTGCAGATCTGTCATCTCTGTCTGGGTTTAACACTGCCAGTGCTCTTCATCTTGGTTCAGTAACTGGCTGGCAACAGCAACACCTACATAACATGCCACCATCCGCCCTCAGTCAGTTGGGGTAAGCAATATCATTTCTTTCATAATATAACCCTAGAATCTGTGTTTAAATGACAAATGCGATCTTTAAATGTATGTTTTCATGTCCCATTAGAGAGTGTAAAATTCTACTTTGTAGAAATATAAAAGTAATTTTCAGACTAATAACTCTCAAGGAGCGTAAATATTATATCCCTTATGCTTTAAGAAGATGGGGAGCTCTGTAATGAGATAAATTATGTCCTTATTGTTTTAGGCTATTTCTGTTTCCACTTCTATCAGTGATGGAATTTTTATTTAATTGAGTCTCCATACAGTTATTGAGGGAAGTTTGAAGGCATATATAGTTGAGTTCTTGGAGTTTTTGAGACATTTGCGATTCTTTTTCATTGAACATAAACCACATAGTTTATGCTAATGTGAACCTGACATTCATAGGATCAACTATTCAGTTAACATATAGGTTTCATATATTTATACTCATAGAACACTGTGTATTTATAGATATTTTATTTAAAATATATGTATGGATACTAAAAACATACAATACTAATTAGAAATGAGGGTATAAAAAATTTCTGGTCTTTTCTGGTCAAAGATGTGTCTTTCTGCCCCCTTGTGGTAATATTGAGATATATGTCTTTATCATAGAAATGACTTGTCATTTACCTATGGAAACATTCAAAACTTTAAAAAGCCCTAAAGTCACAATTCACAGTACTTATTATAAAACAAAAGATTTCAAAACTAAAATATCAACTGAGCAACAGACTTAAAATCTAACTCTAAAATGGCAGTGAATCTTCAAAAGGAAATGGTAGGAGGAAGGATATAAAATAATTAAAGTTGAATTTTTAAATTGTAGAAACTTTCTACATGCCTAGCTCACTTTTGCTTTTCTTGTGAGCCATTTGGTTATAGTTACCTATAGTTAACTAGATATGGAAGTGAGAATAAACCATTGATTAGAATAAAAGTCACTAGTTTATATTATACAACTTCACTTATCTTACCTTGCTCACCCCCCTCATTAGCTTTCATGTAGTGCTGATGTTACACAGATAGTGATCCAATGATGGAGTCATCCATCTCACTAATCACTGTCATTGAAAATCTAGCCTTCCATGTAAATAATAAAGTGCTACTCTACTAACTAGAAATATCATTAAAGATGAAGCTGTATTAAATATGATCAGCAACAGAGTTTCTCTTTGTAAGACATCTAAATTTTCTCTCAAATACTATCTGAATAGACATTAATTGCAGTAACTTTTTCAGGTAATTATCACTAAGTACCTAATACCATCCAGGCAGTTTTATAATGTGTATGGGTATCAGGCCCAGCTGCACATATCTGTAATCTTAACTACACAGGAGGCTGAGAAATGAGGATTGCAAGTCTGAGGACAGCCTGGGCAACATAGCAAGACCCTATATCAAATTTTTTTAAAAAAAATTATAAGGGTTGGAGATATAGCTCAGTGGTAGTACACTCCTGGGTTCAACCCCAATACCAAAAAATAAATTAATTAAACTATACAAGTGGCATTGTACTTTCATGGCTTAGCATTGAGTCCAGTGTGCAAGCTTATTGTCAATACTAAGGGGAATTGTTTATTTCTCATTTTCACAAAACTTATCCGTTATGGTACTAGATTTCCCTAGAAATGGCCAATGTCAAAAACCATTTAATATTATCTGATGTGCCTTTCTCTTGTTTTTCAATAACATCTGATATTATGCCTTTTAACTTACGAACAGATATTTATTCACATATTTTAACTATACTACAATTTTAAAGCTCTCTTCTATTACATGAGGAGAATCTAATTCATCGTTGATTCTAGTAGAAGAATTTATTCAGTTTGAGTTTTCTTTCAACACTGATCTGCATTGTGCATAATTTGACCCTGATTTTAGTCTAGGAGTTTTAATTTCATTTCCCTTATACCTCACATCAGTAGAATGACCCTTAAATTCCTTCCCTTGCTGGCCCTTCTCTCTTATGCAGACACACTTTCTCACACTTCTCTCTCACACACAAACCTGCATAGTAGCTTTTTGAAAGTGAGTTCCTTCAAGGACTATCCCTTATTCACACAATTAAGTGTTAAGCTATTTTTTATTTATTTTTATTTTGGGTGCTGGGGATTTAACCCAGGTGTACTCTACTAGTAAGCTAATTCCACCGCCCTTTTTAATTTTTTTTTTTTTTCATTTTGAGACAGGGTCTTGCTAAGTTGCTTATAGGGCCTAAATTGCTAGGCTGACCTTGAACTTGCAATTCTCCTACCACAGCCTCCAGAGTTACAGGGTTTACAAGTATGCACCACCATGCCAGACTACACTAGTTTTTAGAAAACTGCAAGTTGCAATATTTTTGTAAATAAATTACATGATCTGCCTTAATTCTTTACAGTATAAATCAATGAAGAGTTGATGTGTTTTCAGTCCAAGTAGTCTCTTAAACTTGTGTTTGGGCCTCCTTCTTTTGGGTAAATAGGGTGTTCCAAGAAAAGAATGAAAAAGATTTTTACCTCTACCAAAGTAGATATTCCTAGCAACCCAAGATGAGTACAATAATTCTTTATCAAAACTTCCAAAGTATAGTAGAGCTCTTTATATTTTATCAGTAGAAAAGAGCTCTTTGGTCTTAAGCTTGTAACTTCAAAGATATATTTGTAAAAAAATATCTAGTATCTGATTTTCTATTACAAAGTTACATAAGCATCAAAAATTTATTTTACATAGGATAAGACATATCTGTCAGAGATGCTTGCCTATTTGAGAAAATGACCCTCAAGTTTTTTGTTCTCAACTACCACCTCAAAAAACAGGCAGCCTAGGGGGCTGGGGCTGTAGCTCAATGGTAAAGCACTTGCCTAGCACATGTGAGGCCCTAGGTTTGACCCTCAGCACCACATAAAAATAAATAAATAGAACAAAGGTATTGTGAGGAAAAAATGCTTAAAAGTATGTGGGGGAGGGCAACCTGTTTCCTGGAACCTTTTCCACACATTGACTTCATTGATGTTGGTGTTCAGTACATACTGAGGGCGATAACTTTGAGTAGAGACAACTCTTCAAAGGTTAGGTTAATTGTACTATGATTGTCTAAATTCCAGGGGGTAAGAGTATAAAATTTAAATAAAGCTATCACTCATTTGATTTCTGAACAATTTAGGGGAAGGATAGGTGTTCTCCAATTCAAAGGCATCCATACTAGGTAGAAACGTTCACAGGCAACTGTGAAGGTACACAGCCAACTTAAGTGTCTGATCTCTCTCTCCTCACCACCCTCTTCAGCCCCCAACCACACATATGAAATATTTCACAATTATCCGTGTTTACATTTTGTTCTCAAGAACAAGTAGGCCTACACATTTACATGTGAATGTATCACATAGACAATTAAGTGATTTTAATGCTGCCTTTTCTTTTCAAGAAAATACTTCTTTAATAACAGAGACTAGGCATTCTGTTTTGTCTCTTTAATACAGTATAATGAAACTTAGTCTGAGATAGCCATTACCTTTCATGATAGAGAGTTAGTCCCTAAAACTACTCAGCTTGTGTATACTTTCAGTGTCAAGTGAAATGCCACCAAAAGATAAACAGGTTGTTCTGTTTATGGGAAAAGATCATCAATAACTGTTCCATCTTTTATGGAAGAGAGATGCAGCTCAACTATACACACCAGTTGGCTTTAGGAGACAAATCAAATAAGTAGAGAATGCAGCTTCCAAAAACTGTCATTATTATTATGTTATATATAATATTTTTTACAATATTATCTAAATTAACTACTTAATACTGGTCCAACTCACCAAAATTTTAAATTTTGCCATGTTACCTTGCCTGGGAAGACACAATATAAATGTCAAAGGGCAAACAAAAGTATTTTGATATGCAGCATTATTTTCAGGATCTTAATTGACTTTCATTATTAAACAGTTATATGATCAATAGTAAAATCACTTAATTAAATGTTAGCAAAATAGTCTTTCTTACCCAGAACCAGGAAAATTGTTTCTTCCAAAAATCAATGGATGATTTTTCTCTAACATCAAAATGAATCATTAAGTAACTTTAAACCAAGAAACAATAGTCCACCATTATAAATCTTTTTGGAATACAAGTGTTCATTTCCTCCCCCATCTTAATATCGTCTTAATTAAGATTATTTAATTAAAATTCAGAGAAAATTAGTAAACTAATATAGACTATAAAATAATAAACTAGAAATAAATAGCTCTAAGTATAAATAAAGTAGAATCTTGATATAAGAGCTAAGATTGCTTTGATTTGATAAGATCAGAAAATCAGAGAAAGAAAGGCTTATTAAAGAAGCAAATAATTCTCCATATTATTCTCTACATTAGCTCATCTATTAATAAGAGAAGGAAAGTAATTCTTTGCCAGTAGGTGGTGCTTTCGTATAAAACATCACTCAAAGATAAACTCGTTTCTGACTAATTTTATTTCTTTATGTATCTTGAGCCTATATGGCATCTCCCAAAAGCCAGCCCTAAGTCACTCCACTGTTTTCTCTGAAATATATACCCATTCTCTCAGTGCTCGTAATGGCACTGTTAATGCCATCCAATTCTCTCCACTGGAAAGCAGCATAATTACATACATTACTAGGTAGGCTTGCTTTCCTTTGTTTAAAATGGGTGTGTCTGTATAGATAATTCTGTACTGTGACTCTTCCTCAGTAAAAGAGATTACTGTACTCTTTTGACAATATGGTCAAGTAATGCTGACTCTGGCCATGGAAGTCAGTGCAATCAGAATGTAAGAACAATAAACGCATCTCAGAATTGATGCTGGCGATGTAACCACAGTTTATCCTGATCAAACTCATTGTGATAGCTAATCTACACTTAAGGGCTTAACGTTTTTCTCTCTAGAATTCTAAGTATTTAAATTCTCTCGTATTTTGGAAGAAGGGAAAATTATACTCTCTGGGAATAAGTGAGGATTAAGTATCATAAACACAGTAAAATCACATTACATCCTTCTTTGCAACAATCTTTCCTTAAGCAACACCAGACTCATCAATTAAGGCCAATCATAAATAAAAGGAACAGTAACCTAAGTATGCCATCAGAGAGCGACTGTCAGTAGTCAAGTTGAGGGCATTGTGGAAAATGGTATTATCATACCATGTAACTGAAAGGATGAAGAACGTCTAATTATTTATCAATTTTAGTGCAGTAGAAAGTCCGTTTTTAAGCCAATATTTGAAATTTCTGCGGATAATTTTCAGTCTCCTTCCTCCTTCCTCTTTCCCTACTTTGAGGCTTGTCCTGAGTTATGGGTATTGTGTAGCATTTAATGGGTTCTATTCACCTGAAATTTGAACTCTCTTGACTTTGGCTGAAGATTGTGTAACTCCATTTAATATGTGCTTATTTGTTGGAAGGAAATGTTTATATTGATCTCAAGGTTTTCACAATAATTTTCAAACAGATTTTAGTAAATCAAGAAAGTCTAATGCAAAGATAAACATGGTCTCTAAAGCCTTAGAAAATTAAAATTTGGAATTAGTGGAGGGAGAAATCCCATGGACACAGAATGTTTTTTCCATGGTGTTCTTAAGCCCTTCTGAAACAGCAACCTCTAAGTTTAGGGAGACTGTCAGAAACTAGAGAAGTGACTCATGAAGCCTGGCCCAGCTAGTACTTTGAATCGACAAAGACATCCTGCATCACTGTCAGACAGTGATGCCCTAAGTGCTTCACCGCACTCCTCACTCTGGGCATGCTCTGGTGTCTGAGGGAGACTTTAAGCTGATGTGTTATGTAATTGTGAGTTCCTGGGGCCTCCAGGCCTCCTCCATCTGTAACTGGGTTTCCTTTCCTCCTACAGAGCTTGCACTAGCACTCATTTATCTCAGAGTTCAAATCTCTCCCTGCCTTCTACTCAAAGCCTCAACATCAAGTCAGAACCTGTTTCTCCTCCTAGAGACCGTACCACCACCCCTTCGAGATACCCACAACACACGCGCCACGAGGCGGGGAGATCTCCTGTTGACAGCTTGAGCAGCTGTAGCAGTTCCTACGACGGGAGCGACCGAGAGGATCACCGGAATGAATTCCACTCCCCCATTGGACTCACCAGACCTTCGCCGGACGAAAGGGAAAGTCCCTCAGTCAAGCGCATGCGACTCTCTGAAGGATGGGCAACATGATCACATTATTACTTAATAGTTTTTTTTTTTTTCTTGCAGTGTGTGTGTGTGCTATACCTTAATGGGGAAGGGGGGTCGATATGCATTATATGTGCCGTGTGTGGAAAAAAAAAAGTCAGGTACTCTGTTTTGTAAAAGTACTTTTAAATTGCCTCAGTGATACAGTATAAAGATAAACAGAAATGCTGAGATAAGCTTAGCACTTGAGTTGTACAACAGAACACTTGTACAAAATAGATTTTAAGGCTAATTTCTTTTCACTGTTGTGCTCCTTTGCAAAATGTATGTTACAATAGATAGTGTCATGTTGCAGGTTCAACGTTATTTACATGTAAATAGACAAGGAAACATTTGCCAAAAGCGGCAGATCTTTACTGAAAAAGAGAGCAGCTGTTATGCAACATATAGAAAAATGTATAGAAGTTTGGATGGACCCGGCAATGGGTGGCCACTGGCAAATATTAGGAACATGTCTGGTCACCTAACATCCCAAGCACGCTCACAAACCTGCAGGTGTATCATTGGCGTATGGCACTCATTAAAAAGGATCAAAGACCATTAAAAGAGGACCATACCTATTTTTTAAAAAAAAGTGGAGTTTGAGAGCTAACGTATTTAATTAAATAAATAAATAAATCTGGGTCTGCATCTCTTATTAAATAAAAATATAAAAATATGTACATTACATTTTGCTTATTTTCATATAAAAGGTAAGACAGAGTTTGCAAAGCATTTGTGGCTTTTTGTAGTTTACTTAAGCCAAAATGTGTTTTTTTCCCCTTGATAGCTTCGCTGATATTTTAAACAGTCCTGTAAAAAACCAAAAAGGACTTTTTGTATAGAAAGCACTACCCTAAGCCATGAGGAACTCCATGCTTTGCTAACCAAGATAACTGTTTTCTCTTTGTAGAAGTTTTGTTTTTGAAATGTGTATTTCTAATTATATAAAATATTAAGAATCTTTTAAAAAATCTGTGAAATTAACATGCTTGTGTATAGCTTTCTAATATATATAATATTATGGTAATAGCAGAAGTTTTGTTATCTTAATAGCGGGAGGGGGGTATATTTGTGCAGTTGCACATTTGAGTAACTATTTTCTTTCTGATTTCTTTTACTCTGCATACATTTTATAAGTTCAAGGTCAGCTGTCAAAAGGATAACCTGTGGGGTTAGAACATATCACATTGCAACACTCTAAATTGTTTTTAATACATTAACAATCTATTGGGTCAACTGACATCCATTGTATATACTAATTAGTTTCTTTCATGCTGTTTTTGTTTTTTGCATTTTTATCAAATGCAGGGCCCCTTTCTGATCTCACCATTTCACCATGCATCTTGGAATTCAGTAAGTGCATATCCTAACTTGCCCATATCCTAAAGTATATGGTTGGTTTTCAGCCTAGAATTTGATATGTGTCTTAGAAATATGCCCAGAATAGAGAAGCTGTGTTGGGGCACATGTCCTGCAAATACAGCCCCAGAAACAAGTGAAATGGAGTTTACTTGGTGAATGAGTTATAAATTCCCACAGAAGAAAAATGTGAAAGCCTGGGTGCTAGACAAGAAGGAAGCAGGTAAAGGGATAGTTGCTTTGTCACCCATTTTTAATTATTTTAACTGACCCTTAACAATCTTGTCAGCAATATAGGACTGTTGAACAATCCCGGTGTGTCAGGACCCCCAAATGTCACTTCTGCATAAAGCATGTATGTCATCTATTTTTTCTTCAATAAAGAGATTTAATAGCCATTTCAAGAAATCCCATTAAAGATCCTATGTCCCTTTTTTTAATTTTCAAGAAAATATAACTCTTGTCTAATATTCATCTATAAGGGATTAATTTCAGACCCTTCAAAAAGTGAGTGCCATAAAAAAGTCAATATATATTGTTTAAAAGATATTTCAGTCCAGGAATGATTACCTTCTCTTGGAATGTGAAGATCTGTCGATTCATCTCCAATCATTTACATTGACATACACAGCAAAGAAGATATAGACAGTAATATCAGCACTGCTATATCATGTGTAGGACATTTCTTACCTATTTTTTTTCTCTTACTTGCATAGTTGTTATGTGTTTCTGATTGTAAAAGGCTGCCGCTGGGTGGCAGAAGCCAAGAGACCTTATTAACGAGGCTATATTTTTCTTAACTTGATCTGCAGTCCATAATTAGACCACAATGCACCTTTGGTTGTATCCAAATAGGATGCTAGCCTGCCTTGTACTAATGTTTTGTATACTAAAAACAAAAAAAAATCAATCATTTCATAATATCCCACTAAAGGTATCCATGGAACATAGGGAAAAAAACAAAATCAACCCTGAAAATATACATACTCGTGTATGCACATGGACATACACAAACATACAGGGGAAAGAGTAAGAAAATCATTTTCCTCACCATAGACTTGATCCCATCCTTATAACTTACCCTTATAACTTGATGTGTACTAAATATGCAAACATATCACAAATGTTCTTTGTCATTTCAAAACACTTCATCTATCAATATCAGTAGAATCTTACAAGTGGGTGGGGAGGGGTCATTATATGAAAATATGAAGAAATAGCCATATTAATTTTTTACCTGCAATTTGCCTCAGCAACAAAGAAAACGTGAATTTCTAACGCTGAAGATAAAGTAAGCTAAAGTACTAGCAGAAGCCTTGGCTATTTATAGCAGTTCTGACAATAGTTTTATAAGAACATGAAAAGAACAGAATCACTCAAAAATGGATGCCAGTCATCTCTTGTTCCCACTATTGAATTCATATAAAGTGGTAGCAAGATAGCGAAGGGATAATCTGAAAATTTTTTAAAGATGATTTAATGAGAAGAAGCACAATTTTGATTGTGAGCGTCACTTTCTGTAAACAATCACTGTCTATATTTACCCTTATGCCTTTTCTGTAATTTACCATTTATTGTATTTGCAAAGTTAGTATGGTTTTTGTCACAGTAAATCCTTTGTATCCAGGAGTTTAGGGCAGCGCCCTGAGAAAGTATTACTTTACATTACCTGTCCTAGAGCAACATTTTAGACAACATTCTTCATTGCAAGTGCAAGCAAAAGACCATAAGTGGCATTTTACACAGCTTCAAGTATTGTTATACCTAATCCTATCTTAAAAGATTTTTTTGGTAATATTGAGCTTAAAAATTGGAAACAGCGATGCAGTATTCACAAGCTGCACAACCTGTATACTGTATGCATTGGTGTGTGGAGGCTGTTCATTTCAATCTTTTTAAAAACTGCTTTTTAGTAAAATGGCTTATTTTTCCCAGAGATGGAATTTAACATTTTGTAATGATGAATATGAAAATACCTGTCATCCTTAGATCATTTAAAGGTTAACTAAAATGAGCATTTAAAAAAAATCCCAATACACTTTTGAAAAGAATATCTGCCCTCTCACACTTCTACATATTTATTTTCTTACATACCTATCTTTTAATTTAGAGATAGCATTTTTGCCCCTTTATCCCTTTTGGTTTGTTTTTTCGGAGAGTAAATGCTTTGTATTTCTTTCTTTAAAAAAAATTTTTTTTTAAAGAAGAAGCCACTTGAACCCTCAATAAAGGCTGTTGCCTAAGCATGGCATACTTCATCTGTTCTCGTTTGTGCCATCTGCTGTGATGTCGTCCCTTGTATGGCGTTAATTTCCTGCCACTACAGATCTTTTGAAGATTGCCGGAATTCTGGTGTCTGTTAGAATGCTTCAGACTACAGATGTAATTACAGGCTTTTCTTAATATGTTTTAACCAAAGATGTGGAGCAATCCAAGCCACATATCTTCTACATTAAATTTGTCCATTTTGGTTATTTTCATAATCGGGTATTGCATTTCGCCTTCCCTGTTCATACCTCAGATTGATTCATACCTCAGTTTTATTCAGAGAGGTCAGCTAAGTAATGGATTCTGTCGTGGTTTGCAAGCAGCATTGGTGTACTCTTAGAGCAAATAGACCTGGGTCACTGTAGGCATAGGACTTGGATTGCTTCAGATGGTTTGCTGTATCATTTTTCTTCTTTTTCTTTTTCTGGGGACTTGTTTCCATTAAATGACAGTAATTAAAAATAGCTTGTAAATGAGGGCATACAAGCATTTGCAACAAATATTCAAATAGAGGCTCACAGCGGCATAAGCTGGACTTTGTCGCCACTAGATGACAAGATGTTATAACTAAGTTAAACCACATCTGTGTATCTCAAGGGACTTAATTCAGCTGTCTGTAGTGAATTAAAGTGGGAAATTTTCAAAAGTTTCTCCTGCTGGAAATAAGGTATAATTTGTATTTTGCAGACAATTCAGTAAAGTTACTGGCTTTCTTAGTGATGCAGTGTCTGTGGTGCATTTTTTTTAATTAATGTTTTGCTGTTTAAATTTATTCCACTTTATTGTGTATTTTTTAAAAAGAGCAGCATATTCCCCAAGCATAAATGAGCTTTCTCAGTTTTCAACTGAAAATTTATGAAAAGATGGATACGTGTGTCTGTGTGAGGGGGATGTGAACAGGATTACAGTTCTTAGGGTAATGTGGTATTTCACCAGTGTAGGAAGCTTAAGTTTCTTATTGAGTGGTTCAATCTCTTTTTCAAAACAGTTTTCCATGAAGATTTCTGATAACCTTCTAAATGCATAGAATTTTCCAAAGATCATTAGGAAAGAAATTACCATGAGATAATTAACTAAAATATATAGAAAATATTTTCAGAAGATTTATTTTTTTTCATCAGAATAGGTTATTGACCAAAAAAATAAAAACAAGTTGAAAACACAGGCTCATATCTAAATATTTGAGTAAATTCATACATGTTTAAAAACTACAAAATATGCCCATTGCCAATATTTAATTATAATTCCTAAAAGGACTGTCCTTTTAAAAGAACAATATTAAGATAAATTAAGTGAATTTGGAAACTGAAAAGAAAAACAAGAAGGTACTGCTAGCCAACTGGAGAAGTTGGACTTTTGCATTAGCAGTGATTCCTGCTCTGAAAAACAAGGAACTTAGCTCAGGGAATGTTGCATGCGGTTTCAAAATAACAGTGGTTTTTGCTTTGTTCTCTTTATACATTTTTGGAAAACATTTATTAAGCAATAATTATATGTAGTTCATGGTAAATTCCAGGAGGAATGAAGATGTAGTTCTTGCTTTTAGGAAACTTATTAACTAATGGGACATAGAAAGTGTTCTCAGAAAAGTCAACAAAATGCTATGAGGGAAGAAGCACTTTAGGAGCCATTAGTGTGAGGTAGAACAGAGGCTCAGAGTGTGGACACCTCTTCATCTATCCAGCAGAGGCAGCCTTTCACTTGTTTTTGAAGGGTAAACAAGATTAAACAGGCCAGGAAGGATGACTTTGTGTTCATGTGACCCCTGTGGTTGTCACATGGGCCTGTCCTGTGTTTAGTATTCTGCTCTCACCATCCTTAAAGTCATGTGTGTGTGTCCCACCCCTTACCCCCAAGTACTGGGGATTGAACCCAGAGCCCCACACGTGCTAGACAGATACTCTACCACCGAGTTACATCCCCAGCCCTCTATCCTGACATACTGGTTTTTTTATCATGAGCTTATGTTTTGTAGGTAAATTCCAGTGGGACAATGGAGCATGTGCACTAGCAGAGGAGATAAAAAGAAAAGATAAAAAGTTTTGTATTTTAATATCTTTAACAGAAGGTACCTTTTCCTACTTTCCAACAAGACCCTGACATATTCAACAAGGGCTCCACAATTATGATTCCAGCCCTGGGTGAGGGCTTTCTGCGAAGAAATAGCAAATAAAAGGCAGGGATGAGAAAGTGAGAGACAAATATGCAGAAATCGGGGACCGTTGTATTTAAATAAGATACAACCATGTCAAAGGGAACAGTAAGAGACCAGATTGCAAGAGTTGTTTGGGAGTCTGATTATATAATTGTGAATTAAGATATCTGGAGTTTAAGAAATCAGTTGAAAGACTTAGTAGAGACAGAATTGTCAAAATTTATCAAATGTAATGGTAGGAGTGATGATACATAAGGAATTGTTAAAGTTTACAGTTGTAAGAAATGATTAGGATGCCAGTAATATTCAAATTGCAAATGGTGGAATCACCACTTCATGAGAAGGAAACTAATTCAGTTTTCAGCATGTTGAATTTGACTTGTATCCATGAGAATGTCGTAAATATAGACAGACTTAGGCTATCAGTTAATGCTGAATATGGAGTCTAGGATATCATTAACATTGACTTCTAAGCAAGAAAAAATGCCATGCCTATAAGTGAGTGAGCTTGTCAAGGAGAAGGGGAAAGGGAGACAAAAAAAAATATCTTAAAAGAGAAAAGAACTGCAGAATAGAAAAGAAAAAAAAAACAAAAACAAAAACGGTGAAGAACTCAAGAATGAGCAGTAACACAGAAGGAACACCAAAGTGCTGCCAAGGCAGAAGAGGTTTCAAAAAAAAAAAAAAAAAAAGAAACATTCAGCAATGTTGAGGGCTTTGTTGAGGTCACAAGGAAGATGGAGGAAAGGACATGGCTGACTCTTGAGTAACAGCTGAGAGAACCATTTCAATAAAATGGTATAGGAGGCAAGAGAGATCACGAAAGTTTGTCTAGCAGGTATTGAATTTCAGACTATTCCTATGGACTAATCTATCACAAACTTTGGTAAGTAAAATATGAGAGCTGATTTGAGAAGCTAGCAAGGTCAAGAGCCATAAGAGGGTTTTTGAAAAGGACAGGTGGTACCCAGGTGGTACACTGGGAAATCTAAGAAGAAGAATAAAAAAAAAAAAAAATCTGGACCTTCCCAATCAATGGCTTGAGAATTGTGTCATGTGTCCCCCAAAGCCCAAATTGAATTGGATTCTTTTATTTCAGTCATTTTTGGGTGTCTGGATTAAGTAGAGTAATTGAAATTGACAAAAGAAAGCTATTCAGGACAGAGCATCTGAATTTTCATTTTTCTTGCACCTGTTACTGTGGCATCTTTCCTGCATGTTATCCCTACAGACTGACTTCTAAGCAAGAAAAAAGCCTAGTTCAATTCCTTACTATGTATTGCCCTTGAATTCCAACTTCCCTGTTTTCTGAGACAAATATCTCCATCACTGAAAATGAGGCTACTCTTTAAGCTTTCTTCTCCCAGGCACAGCATCTCTCTTTGGGAACTTTTGCCTGAAAGGTAGAGTTAGAAAAATATGTGGGGAAATATTTGTGGTTTATTATCCTATTATAATCTCTGGTTCCAGTGGCAGCCTTGGTTACCAGATCTTTAGTTTCATCACATCCCAGTCTTGATTACCTCCAACTTGAAGAACTTCCAGCCCTGTTATACTCATCCCTGCTCTGGACCAGATGGAAATGATGATCGTGCTTGGAATCTAGTTGCTCAGTGCTAGAGCCAGGTTGAAAGGGAGGGAATATGTACTACTAGTGAGACAATTCCAGGCTGAATAGAAATTAGGTAGGAGAGCACTTTCTCAAGACACTCCAAAGCCAGCAATGCAGAGTCCTTTTCAGTTCCCTTGATCTGTCCACCCTCCACAAAGAGAACCAGCACCTGGGAGGTCATGATGGCAGAGGGCAGCCTGAGAAAACAAGCTGAAGCTGGTGTGAGTGAGGGCAAGACATTAGCATACACTAAGTGCTTTTTCTTTGGTGAATTTGACCCACATTAGCATATTTAACCTGTTGGATGACACTGTAACAAAGGTGCAGTATTTCCGAGATCCTAATTGAGAATCAGACCAACTTTAACCCTCACAAGCACGGTAACATTTGTCAGGTTATTTACTTTCTTTAAGTACTCTCTTTCTATGACAATTGTGGGTTGTCACTAACTCACAAGTTGCTGTGGGCTCAATCAAGATTTTTATAGTCTTGATTAATTTTATAGTCTTTTTAAATCACTCAAAAGATCAAGATTTATACTCATGATTTCAGCTCCACTTCATAACACAATGATTAAAGAAATCTGAGTTTTCTACTACAGTATGTATTTTTATTTCCTTAGTAATATATTCTTTCCCAAAAGACCATTTGGTATGCCCCTGCTTTGTTGAAGCTCAAAGTGCATGCTCTACTCATGGAAAAAGCCATGCTGTCGTGGATGTCCATCCCAAAGCTCCCACTAGTGGTCTAAGTATGTGAACACACAGAGACTTCCCTAGAAGCTATTGTTACAGAAAGAGAATTACCTCCTTCAAGCATTTATTCCATAAGTATTCCATATAAGATGTTTTTTTACTTTTTATAAATAGGAGCTCTGCTTGAAAATGCAAGCCTGTTTTTATGCAAAAGATTATATGTGTAGTATGTTTTTTAATTAAGTATAGAGAAGGTGCCTGTCTATAAAGGTGTGTTTAAAAGTTAAGTTGCAGTAAGCCACACAATGGAATGCACTTCAACAATTAAAAAATAATGATAATAATAATAATAATAATAAATAAAACAAATCAAAGCCTCTATGTACTGATATGGAAAACTTTCATAACACTTTGATAGATTCAAAAAAGCAATAATGGAGTAGGGTATAAAATACAAAAAAAAAAAAAAAAGAAAGAAATGTTCTTATATTTCCATAAAGAAATCCTGGCAGGAAATATAAAGAAGCCAGTGCAGTAAGTTACCAAAATGGGGCAGGGGTGGGAGTGGGTAAAGAGGTGAATGAGAGAAAGACTTGACAACATGTATTTTTAATATTTTTCTGATTTTTTTTTAACTATAAGAATGTGCTGCTTGTTTTTAGAAAAGGGTTTTCGTTTGGAAAAAACTTCCCCAAAATCACAAATGCCTCCCACCAAATAAATTTATAAAAATCTCTCCTCAAACTGAAGAGAACTTTGGAAGCTGCCAGTGTGTCCAGCAAACTCAGGACTGATAGGCTTGTGTCCAGGTACAAAAGGCCCCAGCTGTTATCTCCAGAGGATAAGACCCCAACCTTAAGATTAGGAGTTTGCTTCTCTATCAACTACACCAGCTGTCCAAATAGCCTTATTAAAGCAATTTCCTCTAATTAAATCCATTATAAATATTTTCGAGTTATATTTGGAGTTTCTTTGCTGTTTTCTCAGCCACTTATCTCCATTTTTTAAACCTAGATTCAGAATTCATTCCATGAAGCTAATACTCTGCCTAATCAAGATTATCTTATTGATACATCTAATCATTAAGACTTTAAAATCCAGTGACCCTGACTGAATTTCTGTTGAACATACAACTACCCTGTTCGTTGTCATTGTAACCCGCTCCCACATGTGGCCAGTCCAGCTCTAGTATGAAAACATAGAGGACACGTCCTCCCTTCAACTTCTGTGTCCATAAGGGTCTGTTGAAACAGCATGGAGAGGTGGTACTTTCTGGTACTTGCTGATTCATCTACTAGATTTTCAAGTATGATTTAAAAGGTGCAAAACAGGCTTCTTCACTTTCCTGTCCTCCACAATTAATATTCTAGTTATGCACTTGGCGTGCACAAAGTCCTACTTTTAAAACATGTTAAAGAAAATTCTTTACTAAATCAAAACGCATGTTTTACTTCAGACTTCTACAGACAATACATGAATAATATGTTCTACAACATCGCCCCTGAAAACTCTGGCCAGTGATGCTATTTGTCCTTTGAATTTAATTCTAAAGGAAAAACTTAGAAAAATGGTTTACATGTCCTAAACAATATGTCCTCTACACAATCCATTTTAAAGGTTCTGACAACAATATGGGTACATATACATCAGCCCTTGAGACCTCAGTTTTCTACCTGTATTTAATAATGCATTTTATAAAATATGGGAATAGAAGAGAAAGTCACCATGAATGGGAAGAACCAAGAATGGGAGCCATGTGGCCCTGAACTTTTGTTTTTAAATTTCAGAAAATTAGAAATGTATATGCATAGGGTAAAATTTAGAATTAGGAAATTATATATGACCAGATGCAGAAGAATGTAAGCAATTTGGCACCAATTATGATAATAATTATTAAAATCATTCATTAAAATGTATACAAAAACTATGGTGAAATAAGTCAGAAACAAAAGAGAACATAATGTATGAGTCCATACTTATGCAGTTCAAGAACACACAAAATTAATCTGCATTAATAGACATCAAAGTAATGGTTACTTGTGAGGTAGGGACTGAGTCCAAGGGTTACAAAGAAAGTTTCTCATCATTTAATTACCAGTTTAAGATCTACACATTTTTCTTTTTGTCAGTTTTACCTCGATTAAAAAATATTTATGTGAAGAGAAATATCAGTTTCAGAATATTATAAGAAACAGTAGCTAGGAGTGGTGGCACATGCCTGAAATCGCAGCAACTCAGGAGGCTAAGGCAGAAGGATCACAAATTCAAGACCAGCCTAAGCAACTTGGCAAGACCCTCAGCAATTTAGTGAGAGCCTGCTTCAAAACAAAAATTTTAAGGGCTGGGAATGTAGCTCAGTGGAAAAGTGCCCCTGGTTTAGATCCTAGTTAAAAAAAAAAAAAAAAAGAATAGTAGGCACTACTACTCTAAGGTGCCTTCTGTTGAAATGCAGTAGGGCCTGCTCCAAAAAAATAATTATTGTACTTGCAAATCAGGAGAAGCTGCTCAATAAAGTGTTAGTCTTCTTAAGTACTTTGAACATACTCCCCCACAATGTTTATGTTATTATTTTACCATAGATAAAGGGAGCAAACTTCAGTTCACTCCTGGTCAAATTATCACAAATGCCAAAATACAGGTAAATTAACATGATTACATTGAGACTGATCATGTAATGAAACAACATTCATCAAATAAATTGACTACTTCAAGGATGAAGTTATTATTTATTCCAAGATATTAAATCCTTTGACTAGATGCTATTGAGGGTCTTATACCATATTCTTAAATTCTTATTTAACATGATGTTGAACATCACACCATAAAAAAGACTAAGAAAGCTACAATGTTTACCTTTTGTCTTGAGATTATCCCCCCAAAAAATTTTTCATTACTTTCTTTCAAGGAAAAATATTTGGAGCTTCAATAAATAATAGTAATACCAAAAATGATAGTCAAAGCAACTAGTAAGTAATACTAAACAACTTCTTTGTGAAACTGATCATCCATCTATCTACCTTTGAGGGTTAAATAAAGAACAACTCAAATGAAAACAGAAGACTCAGGTGCATTTTGAGTTGCACTTAGTAAATTAAGTACAAGACCTATCTGTTTAAGTACTCTGAAGCTTGAGTAGAATCCATGGGTACATGAATTTCAGAGAAAAGTACATGTGATCAATAGAAAAAAAAATACTAGAATGGAATAGGGAATAGACATTTTAATCTCCTTTCAATTATTAAGAAAAAGAGATCTAAAACATTAAAATATAAAATATTTTCATAACAATTAAGGATTATTTTATGCACTTAACTAAATACATGCATAAAATACTAGCTAACATTCAGCATTTACACACACACATAAACTACATACACACATACAATTTACATAAAGTTCATGAACATGAATCAGAGTGATAGAAAAACTATAGAAAAGAGCTCTTGATTTTTGTCTACCTGGATGTCTCCTTCAGAACATTAACTCCGTGAGACCACAAGATTTTCCACCAAGGCTTTTGCTCATTCTCATTTGTCTATCATCACTACATGGCTGTGCACACCCAAGCAGGCCAAGTATATGAAGACATGCAGAAAAAGCCTAAGAAAACTTAATTCTGCAGTGTAGATAGTTGAGCCTATATTATAAGGTTCCTGGATTACTTATGCATTTTTCCTGAGTAACATCAAAGAGTGACTCTTCCATTGCTCCCAGAGTTTCTTCATGCTGAAGAAAAGGATATAGGGTTGCATGTGTATAGAAAAGGTGACAAGCAAAAAAAAAAAAAAAGGACATATAGTTGCACTCCAGAAGTTGAGAACCCACAAAGGTCCATCCTTTATAATGAATAAATTTAATCTGATGAAAAAAAAAATAAGAAAAAAGTAAAGCTAACCAAGAAAGAGTCCCACAGAGACATCAACATTTGTTTAATTTATAATCTATTATATGGATTAAAGTAGTCTCTAGTTTTGGTCTTGGTTTTATAATGTAATATGTCTGAAGTTCTTAGTAATATCACATAATCTATTACGTGTTAAAAAAATGTCTTAAATCTTCATGGTATCATTTAAAGTGTTGTGGACATTGATAAAGTGGCAGTGCGATGTGGTCAAAAGATTGTATAACGAAATCTGTGTTAGAAAGCCCCCTTGGCCAACTACAAGTTAAGCAGAAAAATTGTTTAACTTCTCTGGTCAGTTTCCTCCTCCATAGCCCTGAAAGTACACATTCACAGCATGTCAATGAAAAATAAATATATATTCACCTGAACGTAGGGTTCCAGGGAGTAACTGGGCATAATAAATTATTATTCTCCTTACCTGGATCCAACCATGAGGAGTAGTGAAGTAAATATTAAAGCATACTTAAATGAAAATTAATTACACATATTTTAAATTAGGTTAAATTTTTTCAGAAATAGTAGAAAATGAAACTGATACGAAGAAGTATTATTGCCTAGAAAAATTGTCATGAGTCTCTCATGTTAACATTCATCCTGTGGTCAGGACTACAAAACCAGACTAAACTTTACCCAGGCTATTTTTCAGGGTTGAGTTTGTAGGAAGCAACCTTGAAAGATAAAGTAGTATGTCCCTCTGAAGTAAGTATGGACTGTTTTACTGCTTGCTGTAAATGTGGTAGATTCCCCCAAATCAGTGTTCCTCAACCACAACAAAACCCCACAGTGTGCGTATCATTCATCACATTGCTCCCATGAGACTGGACTAGAGGAGCCAGTGCAGATATGTTGAAGATCATGGTGCTCGCATGCCACGAGTCTTTTGTGTCTGACTCAGAAGATAACAACGGACTAAAATTTTAGCTTGTGAGTTTGGCAAGGGGGTAGAGTGGTGACAGAAACTCAGCTTTTTAAAAGAGGAAGGACAAAGAGTTTCACAGTTTGCATTCAATGATATGAAAAGATTCACTGGAATTCAGGAATTAATGTTCCTGCCCAAATGGTAGATGGGAGTAGGTGGGCAATGGATCCCTTTGTTGTACCTGTTAACAAGGCTAAACAATAAGAGGTAGAATTGAAACAAGCTCCAAAAAAGGGTGTCCTAGTTGTTGCTTACTCTCCAACAAATGGAAAAAGGAAGGCAGTTGCTTCTGGTAAGGACCCATCACCACAGTAAACTGTATTGAAAGCTATTATCCTTGCCACACACAATACTTCTAAATACCATGGATGTTATGTTTTGATTGGCTCTTGGTCTTTAATGATGGCTAGATATAGGGTATACCACTTGGAAGGCTATAGGCTTACTAAAGACAGCCCTGTTTAGGAGCACTAAACTAAAAAGAAATTATGAATGTTAATGGGAAAATTAAAATCACTCAGGTAGACTGCTTTGTAAGGATACATTTTCTAATGACACTGACTTGGGGCTAGGGATATAGTTCAGAGTGCTTGCCTCATTTGCACAAGGCCCTGGGTTCAATCCCCAGCACCACAAAAAAGAAAAAAAAAAGACTATTGAGACTGACCTGTACGAAGCTGATGATTAGCCCATATTCTCCAGGCTGTATCACACATGTTAACATATCCACCAGCGTGGCCTGAGTACAAGTTAAATAAATATATTTATGGTTCAGTTCCCACCACTTCAAGCCAGATTTGGGGCTGCTACTAAATAAAATTTGGATTGTTTGTCTTTCAACAAATCACTACACTGGAACAGGCATTGTCTCTGTCTATTTCTGAAAATTTGACTGTATTGCACATTTGACCCACTCTCAATACTACCATCAATGTCTGACCACTGTTGACACTTTCTCAGGTTATGATGTAACTGTTCAGAGCTAACCATCTGACTATGATCATACCATTGTGGTCCCTGAAGTCAAACTATGTCATGTTTTTAGCTTTTCTAGATTGTCTGCAGTCTGAATGTATACCTTTTGTCTCAAAGGTCACCCAACAATGGACCAAATATCAAGGCATTTAATAGCTATTCTGTATGCCTAACCAATCACAGTCACTGGTATTATAAAGCCTTGGAATAGCCTTTTCCAAAAAAGTCAACTCCAAAAAATTCCTAGTTGCTGAATGCAGCCATTCATGGAAAGTTTTTATCCCCTTGAGACAAAAGACAGGCTATAGATACCAATTGAAGCTTCAGAATTCTACCCTGACCATTATTGGCTATGATGCTTCTTTCTTTCCCCTAATGGCAACCACAGGCTGGCCTAACTGATCCATTCTCCAGATGACAAACTAGCCAAAACTGTGTTTCTTCTTGTTCACTGCAGTATCTTGAGCTGCTAGAATGGTACCAGGAATGGATCAATTCTCAGCAAATATTTTTTAATTTGGCAATGAATGATATAAGTAAAATAAAATATCCTATAACTTTTGAGCTCTTTAAATTGGTTAAAACTTAAAAATATATATTTTTATTTATAGATGGACATAATACCTTTATTTTATGTATTTACTTTTAGGTGGTGCTAAGGACTGAACCCATTTCCTCAGATGGGCTAGGCAAGTGCTTTACCACTGAGCTACAACCATAGTATGTTACTACATTTAGATATGTTTTATTCACATTAACTCCCAGTGTTATTCATTATAAGAATAAACTGGTTTTTCATTTCCTCTACTGATGAATAGTTAATTTCCATGAATCAACATGGAATAAAACAATTTCTTTTCTTTTCTTTTATTTCTTTTTTTAAGGTACTTGTACTAAGGATTGAAGTCAGAGGCACTCTACCACTGAACTACTTCCACAGACTTTATTTTTTTGAGACAGGGGCTCACTAATTTGCCAAAAGTAGCCTCAAACTTTCAATCCTTCTGCCTCAGCCTTCTAAGTATCAGGGATTGCAAGTGTACTCCACTGTCCCTGGCATTTAAAACACAATTTTTATAGAAAAAGTAATTTTCTGGATCTATAAATAAATATGTAGTAAAAGATGTTCAAAATATATAGGAGAAACATACACTAATTTTTGGAAGGTAGTTACTTCTGAAAAGAAAGGAAAAGATCAGAGAAGGGATAAGAATGTGGAGAGACAGTTAATTTCTAACATTTCTTTAAATAAAAGAGGTCTGGAAGTGTAGCTCAGTAGTAGTTTGTCCAGCATGTGAGATTGGTGTTGGGTTCAATCCCCCTAACACCACTCAAAAAGAGAGAGAAAAACAAATCAAACAAACTGGGTGCAGTGGGGCACACCTGTAATCCCAGCATCTCAAGAGGTTGAGTCAGGAGGATTGAGTTTAAAGTCAGTCTCAGCAACAATGGGGCACTAAGCAATGCAGTGAGACCCTATCTCTAAATTAAACAATACAAAATAGGGCTGGGGATGTGGCTCAGTAGTCAAGTTCCCCTTAGTTCAATCCCCAGTACACTGTCCCCACCCACCCCCCAAAAAAATCAAACAACATGATCTTTCAAAAGAGGATAGTTATTCTAAATATTTTTGTTATTTTGTTTTTATTTTTCTGCACATTTGAAATATTTTATACAGAAATATAAAAACATAAAATTTAAATGATGATAATATATTCTGGCCTTGAACAAGGTCATTGACTACTATTGGAAACATAAAGATTAAAGTTCAATCTAAGATTAGTAACTAGCATAAAACTTTCATTTATACTTCAAATCAATAACTTTAATACCATGGTGTTTATTTTTATATGCATTGAAATAAAATGGGATTAAGGTGAATTTTTAAGGGAAGACTACCATCCACATTTTGCTATTTTATTTGTAGTCTTTTAAGCATATAAATGTATTTGGTTAATATAAAATCTCTTATACTTTCTTTGAGCAGCTAGTAATATCCATTTCCAGTTAATTCATGCAATATTTCCAAATAAGCTTACATATACATAGGGTAACATACGTAACAGCTCTCCATACCTCAGTTTTGTGAGAGATATTTCCTCCATTTATAATAAATGAGTAATTCCATAAAAACATGTTCTTCCTTGCTAACAGTTAACATACAACCTAAATTATTTAGATATCAGAGTTGTATTCTACATACAAATTCAGTCTCCTGTATGTTGCATCTTATTTTATCTAATCTCCTCAGGGACTTGTCAAGGAGAATTTCAGCTAATCTAATAATGTAGGTTTGTTATACTCACAAGAACTTGAATCTATAAACAGAGAGAATCCAAAGTTCTTTAAGTTAGCTAAAAAAAAAAGTTAGTTAAAGCAAGTTAAAACCTTCAACTATCTTAAGTTAAAGGATCAGGTGCTATCTAGATATCTTGATTTGCATAGTTACTACATGTAATGTGAAGAGTAAATAAGAATAGGAATAAGAAGCAAAAAATAAATCCTTATATGTTTGATTGCATTTTTGCCTAAAAAAATAGTGTTCTCCAATGGTGAATTTTAAAGATTTTGAAATAGTGGACTGATAAAAGTCTTATTCATCCATTATAAGATACATATATTGGGTCAACATAATGAAAAGATTTGAATTAACTTTTTTACCAAGTTCTCAGGTAACTATATAAAATAGTTACATAGTTAGAAAGTCCTTTGGACTTTGGCCACAAGTTTTTCTTTATTGAGGGATATATATATATATATATATATATATATATATATATATATATATATATATATATTAAAAGAGAGTGAGAGCAGAGAGAGAGAGAGAGAATTTTTTAATATATATATATATATTTTTAGCTTTTGGCGGACACAACATCTTTGTTTGTATGTGGTGCTGAGGATCGAACCCGGGCCGCATGCATGCCAGGCGAGCGTGCTACCACTTGAGCCACATCCCCAGCCCAAAGGGACATATTTAACTGAGCAATTAAAAAAATATATTTCAGTCATTTGTGACCAAAGAGCATGACTGAGAGATGAGAGGTGGCTATGATTTTGTTTTTCCCTGCACTAAGCAAATAGTTTTTAAATACTGAAGACAGAACAGCAGTATTCTAGTGCTTTATAAAATAAAATATTTTTTTCTGAAGAATAGTCCTGTTGTGAAGACATTTTGAAACTCTAATGCCATGAAGAGTTAGAAATACCATCTGTTGCTATAGCAAAGAGCCAAGCCAACCATTCCCCTGGACATGTTCAGGCAAACAACTCAGCTGGTTTACTCCCATCTTCTGCCAACTGAACAAGAAATCAATATGAGGGCAATAGTAGCCACTCAAGGGTCATCATACCTCATATCATTAAGGTAGAATTCTAAGGTGAAGTATATGTTACAAAGTTATGTGATAAAGGAAACATAACTGCAAAAATAGAGGCTTTAGTAATTAAACTACTATAGATTATGTTCTTTACTTCAATAAAATGTGTAGTATTTTCCCTAAAGCAAGATATCAGATCAAGGGAAACTTACCTACTGAGCATTAATGTCTTCATTGTTGCTGCTTCTTACATGTAGATTTTATACTTACATACCTCTTACAATTGGTTCTTTCTGTTTTTTTTTTTTTTTTTTCAATCTTACATGCTAAAATTGAAGTTTAAATTATAATGATGATGATTTAGGGCTATATGGGAAATGCCACATTCCTAACATGACATGATTTTTGTTGTATTTACCTGAAAAAAATTAATTTCCCTCATGAAGGCACACAAGGTATTTGAACCCAGCCTATGATCTGAACCCTTTGGGGCACTCTCCTTGTAGTATGTTTCTCTCCCTCAGTACAGGATATACAGTGGAGGATCCTTTTCTTCTCTCCATATGCAGAGGTGAAGGGGCAAGTGAGATATTGTGACACCACTTTCCACTGATGTAATATTGAGTCCCTTGTCTTTGGATTTCTGGATGTTCCACAATAACATGCAAAGTTATCCTATGTTTGTCTTTGCCTGTGTGTCTGCAGTCTGTGAGTGTGCACACACATGTACGTGTGTGGTGTGTCATGACGCAGATAATTGTTTTGGTAGGTCTTGAAATTTAAACCCTCACTTTACAGTCTTGGTAAAGACTAATCGTAAAGCTAATTCTTGTCCTTGTTAAGAAAATTATATCTTGTATAAAGACTCTGTCAGAGCAATCACTGCAGTTAACACTTTCTGACCAAAATGCTGAGAGACTCAACAATAAACCAGAATGTAGGCTTTACACATTAAAAGTGTGGCAAGCAGGAGCCTGGTGTAACCAGACTTGAGGTAGGATGCAAAACTGAAACAGCATTTTATTTAAGGAGGTAAAAGAGTTGGAAATGTCCATGTAAAATTTGTAGCCATAGAATTTATTCCATAAAGAGGTAATGAAAAACATATATGTCTGTTAAGACCACGATTTAGGTGGAAGTTACACAACCCCTTAATCTCCCCAGAGTCATTAATGAACAAAGCTGGGAAGAGAGCTTAGTCAGGACATGTGCCCTGAACATGAGTGGAGGGACAGGAACAAAGCACAAGGTAGCAGTGATGTCATGATGTTGACATTGCCCTGGACTTTCTCTTGGGGAACCCAGTATAGGCCTGCTCTCTATAGAATATACCTGTGCTTCAGGGCATTCTTACCCAGCTTCTAGGGATGAAAATGTATATGTCTGTGTCCACATCATCAAGACTCCATCCTGCAGTGTTCCAAGAAATAGATGCATGCCATCACCATCATCATCACAACTCTGCTGACACCAAATACTTACTAGATGGCAAGCACCAAGTGCTTTCAGATACTAGTGCATTGAACCTTCAAAAGAACCTTATGAGGCAGGTACGATCATTAAACCCATTTTATAGGTGAGGGAAAATTGAGACCCAGAGGTGCTAAGTAACTTAACACAAGGTCAACCAGTTGGGAAATCAAGAGAACCTGTACTTGAATGTGATGGTTTGAATCCATAACTCTTAACCTGTAGATGTTAGGAGTCAGTGCAGTGGCCTTTGCTAGGATCTTGCCTCTGTCCTCACCTTGTAATACAGTTCATTCTAAAAGTAAGAATTTTAGGTATTACATTAAGTCAGGGTTGAATTATTTCAAGCCAGTGAAATTTAAAGCAAATCTCCAATAGAGTACACATTCCTTCATGAATCGGACAGGGGCATATGCTAACTGACATAAACCAGCCTATCTCAAGAATTCAGTGTGAAGTTCAGTTGAAAGTAATTATGTGAGCCAGGCATAGCGGTACACACCTGTAACTCCAGAAACTCAGGCCAGCCGAGGCAGGACAATCATAAGTTCCAGCCTAGGCAACTTAATGAGACCATGTCTGAAAAGGGATGCCCTTAGGTTCAGTCCTTGGTGCCAAATTTTTTTAATTAAAAAAATGTATGAAATAAATGTTGCAGAGAACAAATCTTGGAACTGTAACAAAAGATTAAACTGTAACAAAAGATTAGCAGGAAAATATCCAAGGTGATCTGCAGGATTTGAAGAGGAAATCCATATTATTCAAGGCAATTGTTAGGCAAAGCCTGTGTCAGTTTCAGTCTTTGTGACAAGGCATGGACAACTAGTAGAAGTAGTTAAAGTGTCAACTAGGGTACACATTGAAAATCAAAAAGGGAAAATGTGACAGTCAATGTTTGGACAATTGATATTTAAAAAATGGATACAATATGGCAGAAGGTGGGAGAAGGTGGCCTCCCCTACAAATGCAATATGCTCAGTGAAAGAATGTTTTACATGAGCATGTCAACAGTTAGCCTAATCCGAAAACCCAATCATCAAGTGCCAGATGAAGAGTGCAAAAATGCCAAGAAACATATCAAGAGGTAAAGAGATCCAATTAAATTTTTTTTTCATTTTGTGGCAGAGTTATTGAAAAGGATTTACATAGAATCATGGGCTAATAATAATGAGAGCATATAAATTACTGTATAAAATGATGATTAGTGATAATTGTTCAAGAAAACATGTGTGTCTCCTGTCTCTAAGTGGTAAATTAATTTTGACTAATGAATAATTCAAATACCTAAGCTTAGAATTGACCCTTTGTTATGGCTATTTCTCTAGCCATACAAAGCAGGTGGGTATCTGAATAGAACCCTAAACTGACCTGCCCCTTACAGGCGATTTCTTCACTGCTACTATCTGCCTGGAAATCTCTCTCCTTCTCTTCTTTTTTTATAGCATTTCCTGATATCTTCTGGATTTCCTGGAGAACAGGAAGAACAAGAGTAAAGAAGTAAGAGGAAAAAGGGAAGGAGGATCAGGAGAAAGGGAAGTGGAAGGAAAGAAACGAGAAAAGAGGGAAAAGAAAGAAAAAGAAAGAAGGCAACATGTGAAAGAATCCTCTCTCCAAATATTAAATGCATTGAAGAAAGTTTCACTTGGTTTTTGAAGTGCACATGGACTCTCAATGATTAGATCTCAGAGAAAATCCTTTTTGCTAAGTTCTCAAAATTTATGAATAAACAAATTAAGCAGTTTCCTAGCTGTTGTGATTTCAGTAGTACTGACTTTAAAAATAATTCTATCTTCTTTCTGGTTTGGCAATTCTATAAACAGCCTTTCTTTTGCTTTCTAATTTGGAAAAATATAACTGTCTCTAGAAGATCGACAATGTCATTCACATTTTGGTATGAAACTTTATCAGATACTTGATATCTGACTAAACCCAGGGCCTTTTGCATATCAACTATGTACTATACCACTAAGCCATACCCTAGTCCTATCAGACATTTTTCTACAAATGATTAAAGAAACAAGAAAAGCCAGATACAAAGATGCCTAAAGAAAGGCAACGTGTAGGTGAAAAGAAGTAGATAAAAGACTAGATGCACTGTAGTTAATTTTTCCTGACTTTGTGGTTTTTGCTGCTGAAAAACTAATGACAATTATGTATTTCTCTAACCACTGAGGGAAGGAACCATATCAATTGTCTTTGTAAAAATAGTATCATCCATAGGTTTGCCATTCTAAATATGTGTGCTGAATTAATAAATAAATGAATGCAAGTATTCAACAATTAATATGTAGGGTCAATACATGATTTCCTTCTTGGAAATTGTCTTCTGTGAGGCATAGTGGATGTACCATCTGCATTAATTTCTAAACCAGGTTCTGCCTTCCCCCATAATAGTTTGTTTCTGGTTAAGAAATTTATTTTGTTGCTAGAAGAGCAGACCAGATCAGGTGACTTTTTTGTGTGTGCACATTGTATTGAAGGATGGTAATGATTAAGATATTCAAAGATGATCTGCATTACAGATCAGCTTACTGAATCATTTATTTAATATTTACTAAGTGTCTGTAGTAAGTAAAGGAGACGAAGTTCCTAAGCTTATAGTATTTACTCTAGTAAAGAGTGATAGATAAAAACAGTGTAAATGAAAGTAAAAACAAAATTCTTTCAGATTGGTGTAGATTCTGTTTTTAAAATATGAATATAACAGAGAAGAACTTATAGGATGTTAGGTTATTGAGTCAGTCTAATCCAGAAATGCAGTGAGAAGGGCATAGACATGTTTATGTCTGGGGGAGTGTTCCAGGAACAGGGAAGAGCAGTTTTACCAGGCTACCAAGCAAGTGTTCTAAGGATAGAAAGATGAATGTGGATTTAACATAGGAGGAAAGTAGTATTCTTTCTAATACAAGCTTAACAATTCAAATTACTATTGAATTATCTTGTAAAATTAATTTCTAAGAATTAGAAATTGATCTTCCAAACTCTGAATTCTAAATCTGTCTTTGCTGCTGTTTTTCATTTGGCAGTTTTATGTTCCAGAGATGGTAGTTTCCAGTTCTTTACCTAATGGACTTTCTCCATAATTGACTGATAAGTTTTTAAACATTTAAGACAAGCTGGCCTTGAAAGAATGAGCTTAAGATGTATAATTATTCAGCCATTACTTTTGAAGTTAGGCAACAAAAGCAAGAGTATTCTCTACAAATGTGTTCCTTAGAATTCACATCTGAAGCCAGCTACAGTGACCTGTGCTTGTAAACCCAATGATAGATACTAAGGTAGGAGCATCCCAGTTTCAAGGCCAGCCTAGACAACTTAGTGAGACCCTATCTCAAAGGAAAAAAAAAGGAGGGAGGGAGGCGCTGTGAGTGTAGCTCAGTGATAGAGAACCCCTGTGTTAAATCCGCAACAACCACCATCCCCTACACAAGAAGAATTTACATTTGAACTGAGAAGCTTAAGGAGTTGTGGCCTAAGATGTGGACATTAACACATTTAGAGTCAACAATATATTATCATGGATTCATTTTCCAGAATTATCTAAGCATCACTTCAGAAAGCAAAGAATTAAGCCCTGAAACACTAGAATAAAGACTTAGTTTGCTGATAAAACAGAAAAGAAAAAAAAGTTCAATAAATAGTAAATGATGAAGACAAAGTTATTTCATGCTCAAGATTTTGGTCACCCTAAATAGTGGTTCTAGTGTATTTTTACATGTAAAAATAAATGTTTCCTTGCTACAATAGAATGTAAGACTACAAACGAGCGCTTTTCCCTATAAATAACTCATATTTTCCTTGTGATTGTGTCTAACTGCTGATTGTCTTATGAGATTTGGTGCTTTCCTTGGTTTTAGAAGTGATTGCAATGCTAAATACATTACAATGGGAGCTTTAAAATGTAAATTTTTACATTATGGTATCATTTATTTTGATTTGATGATAACCTAATAATAAATCTAATGTGACTGTAAAACAACTTCTTAAAAAACAGTTTTTATAGAAAACCTTCTTTGGTATGGCACATATTATTCTAAAAGTCTGCCACAGTCAAGAGAAATGGTATTCAAATTAGCATACTGTCCTCAGTTGAAAAAAAATCTTTTTTTTTCAAAAATATCATTTGGAAAAAATAGACAAATGATTTTCATTTTCTCCTGTGTCTCAGAAATAGATTCTAAGGACAAATTGGGGGGGGGGGGAAAGGGAAAAGGAAGGTGGAGGAGGAAAAAAAGAAAGAAAGAAATAGAAAAAAGAAAAAGGAGGAAGATAGAAAAAGAATCCAAATATATTGTTGGAAATGACTTTATTCAAATAAGTACATAATTTCCAGGATGAATATTTTGCATATTTTGACACATTTATTTAAAAATTTTCCTTTATCATTGCATGTTATAATGTATAGCACTATATAATGAGTCTTTTTTCATATTTTTCTCTCTTGTCTTAAATACAAAGATTCTCTATCAGAACTAGAAAAATGAAAAGTAATTTTCAAAAAATATGAAATTGCACTCAACTATAACTTTATTTTCTTTGTGTATTGCCATAATTGGTCTGTTGCCAACAACTTTCAAAGGACAAGTCCTTTTTAAAATTTTAGTCCTGGTACTTGATCTCCCTCTTTATATCATTCCACTATGTCTTCCACAATTCTAACCACAGATTTTAAAATAAACTGCCAAAGGAGAGTGAAAAAATATTTGAATTTCTTACAGAGTTATAAAGGTATGATAAAAATGAGGCAGAGATTGCCAGAAGTGACATCACAGGAATCACTGTTCCTGGAAGAGCATTGAATGGGATGGAAACACAGATCTGCTTCAAGCTTTCTATACTGATTGTTAGCTCCAATTTAGCTTGTATGGCTTCTGCTCCTGCTTCTTAATCAGGGCTTTCTCTTTTAATGGGCAACCAAGAACTATAGCGTAGAGGTCACTGGAGAAATATGGCTCCACCTGAAAGAGTGAGTGGCTCCAGCCATTCAGTACACCTATACCTGTGTAAAACTCACTTAATGTGTCTGTGCTTCCGTTTTTTAAACTGAAAGACAAGAGGGAGGGAAGAAGAGTGGGAAGGAGAAAGGGAGAGAAAAAGAAACAACTGCCTTATATAGTTGTTGTGAGAGAAGAAAATATGAAGCATTTAAGTTCAATGCCTAGTACTTAAAAATTATTAAGTAAATTGTAACTATATTACTTAGCTCACAAGCAAGATACTTTCCAGATATGGTTTTTAAATAACAACGGAAGTAAAACTTAATTCAAGTAAAACACGTTTTTTCACCCAGCAGAAAAATATGGGCAGGCAAACCGACTTATGCATAGTTTAGTGGTTCTTTCAAATCAATCCTGAAAAAATAAGATTTACCATGTTTAGGGGATTAGGAGGTAAGAAATATATGAAAGGAAATCGCCTTCCAAAGATTCTAGCTCTTTTAAGTCCGTCTATGACAAATGGGGAAACTGAGGCCAGGAAGAGCTTATCACTCGCCCACTCTCACAGAAGCGGTGGAGCAACGGTCTTTAGGGCCTCACCTTCGCTGAAGACCAGATTTACCTTCTCTTGACTCTGGGACTCTTGTCAGGAAAAGAGTCCTCAGTTCCCCATCCAAATTCAGAAGTCCGCTTGTGTCCCAGGAGTCCCAGTCCAAAACTCAGTCCCCCACCAGAGCCCGGACGTCTTAAGTGTCTTGGAACCGTCTTAAGTGTCTTGGAACCGCACTGTGGAGTTCCACTCATAATGGAAAACCTGCTTGATCAGCTTCACGACTCTTCCGATAAGCAAATAAAGGATATTCAACAGGACGAAATTGGAAGGTTCATGTAGTTGGCAGCGCCAAGGGTAAAAAGCCCGCACAAGGTTTCTAAGGAGGCTCACAAGGATTTTTTATTTTATTTTATTTTATTTATTTATTTTAACATCCCATCCCGAAGTCTGTGTGAGGAACTCACTACCCTCCACCCTCATTCAAAAGTTTCAGAAAAGAAATCTCAGATGCCTCCGTTTGATTCCCAGGACTTCCGCAAACCTCACGGGCGATAAGCAAATAAATTTCGATTACCGCTCAGATTATCATTGCCATCATTTAAGGAAGAAGACATCGAAGGTAAAATTAAAAAAAAATAGGCAGTAAAAAATTCACTCCAGACATCACAGTCTCTACCGGGTCCTCCTCTCCACCCTCTATCTAGGAGCTAAAATGTTGCAAAATGAGAAAAAGTGAATAAAATATCAGAGTGCAAGGCTTTCGGGTTTCTATTTTTATACACATACATATAATAGCCTAAATAGTCTAAATTTATTTTCTAAATTTCTCCAGAACACAAAATCTATAACTAACTAAATAGGAAGAAAGAAATGCTGTAGCTGGGAGCCGGGAGAAAAAGCAGCACCAACCCCGCGCAGAACCACCGCCCCCCACCCCCAGCGCGCGCTGTTGTTGGAGGGGGCGTGAGTAGCCTACACCCTCTCCTAAGCCCTACAGGTCTTGGGAGTCCTGCGCCTGCGACACCGACACCGTCCCCAGGGCGGCGCATCGCCTATTGTCCAAGATTTCAGAGATTTTGAAAATTTCCCCAATAAATTGTTTGGTAGGGGGGAGACTAGGGATCCTAATCCCCGCGGGAGGACTCCTGGAGAAAAGGAAGTAGAGTTCCCACCAGTAGCTGAAGGACTGGGAGGAGGGATTCCTGTCAGGCCATATTCTCAGAGGCTCTGGGGGTCATCTCAAGTTCGATCTTTTCTAAATTTTACTGGGGAAAACAATCCTGAATGTGAACCATTTGAAAAGAGGACGATTCGTAGGAGAGCAGTGCCTGCGGCTCAATGTTGTAAACTGGGAAATAAACCCTGTCAACTCTACCTCGGTGTGGGTCTGGTGAGTTAGCCCGGGGTCACAGGGACACACTGAACGCCCACAGCTCCCTGTTTTAAGTCTCTCCAGGACAAACATAGGGGTGTTCTTCATTGGTGCCTACTCAGAAGTTCACTGAGGAAGGCTGCTATGGAGTGCCAGAGCAAGGGAAAAACTGGCACCTTCGGGCCTGAGATGAAGTCCTTCGGGCCTGGTGGGCTCAGGTAAGCCCTTGGTAAATCCCAGCTTACAGAGAAAAGAAGAGCAGTCACTTAGACTCTGGTGGCGGCATGAAAAGAAAAGCTACGTTGGCCATAGGTGAATCCCCAAGTTCTCAAGGGCTCAAGACCCGGAAAACTCCTTTTTGGAGATTGATGGAAACTGGAAAAAGTTTGTTCTCTATCTCTGGTCCCCTGGCTTCAGGTGTGTGGTTCCCAGGCCAACATCCCTGGCTTGGCTTTGTATTCCTCAAGTGGTGGCAAGTGTGATTTAGCCACCTCTCCAAGGACACCGAGGTTAAGAAAGGGAGGCAGAAAATCATTTTTGCTTGGGGCGTATTTCTCTCTCTCTTCTCTCTCTCTCTCTCTCTCTCTCTCTCTCTCTCTCTCTCTCTCTCTCTCTCTCTCATTGGATTCCAATTAGATGGGCTTTTCTCCCCTCGAGGTTATAAGGGAGTTTCCTGGAGTTGGATCTCAAGCACTGTCGCCATGAGAGGTCATATCAGAGCATTTTAAAATTGAACATGGTTCTGTTTACTGGGTAGTTTACATAAGAGATTATTTCATAAACTATTACAATTAGATTTTAACTGTTAAAATTGTATTTTTAATGTGACATATGTTTACTGTTTCAGGCTTATAAAGTCTATTTCCCTAAGCAGCTCTCAATCTTTTCTCCTTGGCCCACAATGAAATATTGCTTTTTAAAATCTTCAGTGACTTTGAGTCCATTTCCATCGCTCATTCCTTCTCATGCTTGGGTACCTTTTTTCCCTCACTGCCATCTGACAGTGTAGTCACCAACTTAAGACTCTGAACTCTGGCATTCACAAGAAACCCTCAACCTCTCTGGCCCAGATAGGAGGAGATGGGAGCTCCCTCTCCCGGCGTAACTGAGCCTCCCCGCTCCCCATCCCATTTCTGGAAACTTTCAGAGACACTACCACAACCCTGAGGGGAAACGTTTCTGCTCCCACCGCGACTTCCTGGCCTCTGCAACTTGCTCCCAAGCCATTTCCAAAAGCGCAAAGCGCAGTTGGGGGGAAGTTTGGAGAAAGAACACCACAGCCTCGCCCAGGGTCCAGTTCCTCTCTTCCTTGCCCTGTAGTCACATTGTATACTGTCCACCACAGGTGACTGTTCCGCTGACTAGGGACTCACTAACTCTGCAGTCTTCTAATATAGGACCCCAGGCACACTTAACGCGGCGCCTGCGGGTGCCAAAGGCACAACTGCGTTTCAGATTCCAAACCCCAGGGGTTTGAAACTAGTCTACTGTAGCTTTTGCATATGGTCTGGGAAGAGGCTTCATGTCCCCACGCCAGTCTCCTAGCCCTTGAGAATAAATTTGTGTACTCAACACCAAGAGCGGAGGGTTAGGACCATAGGCTACCACCGCGAGGGGATTACCTCTAAGTCCCTGCTCTGAGTGGCTAATAATAACTAATAACTCAGACTTTTGCCTTCAGGATAAGAGTGCCAGGGAAGGAAAGATACTATGAAATCCTCAAATGTCCATAGGAAAGAATTAGGGAGGAAGGGCCCGGGAGGGCTCTTCTTCAAGGAAGTAAACCCAGCCGCTGACAGACAGCTAGGAAGCAAGCTCGCTACTGCTAGTCGTGGGATTTTACCGGGACCTCAAGAGTTTTCCTTCTGAAGAAACGATTCTGCTGCTGCTGCCGTCTGAGGAATACGGAAGAACAAAATAAATACTTCACATATTTTATTAAAAAGCTGTCTGAATCACCATGGTTCATGGTTTATTTTTAATATGTGTAGTGTCAGGACAACCTTTTCCAAAATAACTTCTGTATTAGTTTATCTGATGAAATAAGTGATAGGTGAAGAGGGAAATAGGTCACTTTCTCCTCCTAGCTTTTTTTACTTTTATTAACGGAAGAGGTTCTTTTGTGTTACACTTGTCCGTATTTTTGCAGGGTCTTTTTATTTGTCCCAGGGGTGTGAACTTAGAGGCAACCACAACCTTCCCTCTTTTACTTGTTGATCAAGCTAATTTTTTTTTTAATCTTTAAAAGCAAGAATAGATCTTAGAATACTGAGGAACACTATACTGAATCACATTCTGAACCCTTTCCCTGACTGGCTGGAACTTTGAAATTCCTGCATTTCTTTGGATTCAAAAACCAGAATTCTTTATGCTTACCTTTCAAATCCTATTTTCTTTCTCTCTCTTGCCTTAAAGAAAGGTAAATAACATGTGTGCTTGCTCGTGTGTGTGTGTGTGTGTGTGTGTGTGTGTATATATATACATAAACCAAGTTCGGTTAAGATTTCAGATACACCGGAAAAACTGAGGCCCTTGCCCGACATCACTTGCTGAGATCTCTTTCCACCTTTAACTGGGGACTTGTGTCCCTCCCTGCTGAAGGATTCCGAAGAGGCTCTGGGAAGCCGCGCAGGCAGGAGTTTTCTCAGCCACCCGGGCGGGCGGGCCGACTCACCCACACTGCATATCTCCTCATGTCCACTAGAGGTCACTGGCCCCTCGCAGCTCACAGAGCGACCCTCAGCCTCCGGCTTCTAGAGCTCAAATTAGCCGCGCGTTAATTAACACCCGAGTCCATCAAGGCGCGTTCCTCAATACTGTACTCCAGCCGGGCTTATATAGACAACCCAAATCCAGACAAAGCAAACCTCCCCAAACCCAACACTTCCAGCATGTCCAAAATGGGAGACAGGCGCCTGAGTAACCCGGGGCAAGGTATAGTGCCATTGCGCTTTAACTTTTGTTGGGTGGGGCTTGCTAAGTTGCTGTGAAGATTGCCTTCTCTGTGAGCTCAGGGTCGGTGGGGCCCTGTTCTGCTGTACATTTCTTGCAGACAGGGCGGCGAGCGTTCTGGTCCCTCCAGCAGACTGGTCTTCTGGGCGAATTTCTCCAACTGGGTAGCTAAGGGGAAGAGGGGCGCAGACTTACACTGCCCTAGGCGCACACGAATGTAAAGGAAGAGTATTTATTTAAGGCTTTACACACAAGGAAATGACTGATGTCTTTGAACACGTCTTTGGTAAATGAAACAAATATAAAGGAGGACGTTTCTTATTCCTATTGAGGAATAATGGGGAAAGAGAGGGTTAGAGATGAACACCAGGAATCCACCCTGGTGGTTATAATGCGGGACTGAGGAAATGCCTGAGATGTCCAGGAAAGGTCCCTTCCTCTTGGTTCGTGTGCATCGTTATTGTTTTTGTTTTGCTTTGTTTTGTTTTTTAGGTCCACAAGAAATTTAAACTCTAGCTTTTATTTTACATTATTTTTCAACCATAGCCCCCAAAGCAATTCCTACTATGGACTGGGGAAACTGAGTCATGTCTCCAGGACCTCAGTGAAATTCTGAAGAACTGAATGAAACGAAGCCCAGGTTTATTTCAACAGCACTTTCCAAGTTCATGATATTTGTAAACCACCATGACAAGTTCTTTTGGTGTCCGAGGGGATGGAAGGGTCACCTCAGTAGCTCTTAATTCTTTTGAAGAAAAATCTTGGAAACATTAATTCAGGTTCTGACAGGATTAATACCGCTGGAGGTCTTTTGCATTGATAGAGAGCAGAAAGTTTGCGGAGGACTGTGGGTTTCCGAGGAGTTTGGGGGATGACCTTTCTTCACAGGGTCATTGATGCGGACCCCAAAGATCTGGACATTTCGGGCCTTTGGAAGGATGAGATCCACTGAGTTAACTGCCATTCACCAAAACTGCTCAGGAACACGCAAAAGATGCTTGATGCGCGCTCATTGTGGGGTTGGTTTAATGGTGGCCTATTAATGAAGCCATTGTCCGCGTTGGGGGTAAAGAGTCCATGCAAGCAGGTTACCGACTGCACCCGCGTGTTAGATCACGCCGTGGACCCCCCCCCCCCCCAGGTCCTCATCAGTAGTACCCAGGAGTCGGCAGGGGTCCAGAGTGCGGGCTCCCTAAAGCCTGGTGGCAGGTGAGTAGTCCGCCCTCAAAGAGACCGGAAGGGGCCCCTTAGGGAGCCTGCCCCAGCCTGTAGCGGCAAGAGGCATCAGTTGCCCCGTTGCCCCGTTGCCCTGGGAGAAAGCTCTGGGACTTTGAAAAAGAGCTTTGTTTTTTCACAGCCCTAAATTATTGGGAAACCGCCCTTGAAGCGGCCCCTCCAGGATCTGGTCCTTCCTTAATTCCAAAAGAGAGACCAGCTCTAGCCCAAACTTTGTTCATGTTACCCTTTGAATTTAGCTAAAGAGCTGTGCGGCCAGCAGCGTTCCAGGCCGGGAGCAGCCGCCGCAACCCAACCCAGCTCCAGTGCCTGCACAGGTGTCAGCTTGAGCTGGCATTATGTAATGGATTTGGCAGCCTAGGCTATTACCTAATGGAATTAAAAGGGTGGGGTTTTCTCTTTTCTTTTTGACTACATCTGGTATTAGGTGTACTGATCTGGGCAGCAGGTGTTATTTGCAGGAAAAGAACAAGCGAAATGGCGACGGAGGTCAAAGCGCTCCCAGAAAGCTGCGGGAGGTAGACTGGAGGCCCTGGGGTAGAGCATCCCTTGTCCCCTTCCTTGGCCGCTCACCTGACGCCCTTATCCTCAGGTGTCCTGAATTCCAGGTGCAGGGAGCAGAAGTGAGCTGCGCACCGCTAGCTCTGTTTTATGGTCAAAGCCCCTTTGGTAGAAACTGTGGAGTTTCATTCTGATGACTGTTTACCTTTTATTATCTTACCGATCCTCCCCACCCCCATGAATGTGGCAAAGTGAGTGTGGATGTAAAATCAAGAGGTTTTAGGTAACATACCCTGGCAGGCGACAGGGAGCCCCTCCTTCATTTTGATAGCGTCATCTTCGAGAAGCCCTGGGTGAGGCAGGTGCCTACAAATAAGCCAAAGGGAGTCTAAAATGTGGGGCTCTCGTCCAGTAGAATTTTTAAAACAAATGACCAATTTCGATAAGCCATAGAAGGGGATTTCATACACGGTCAGCCTCCATCTTATTAGATAGGAACGAAAGAAAACTTAGGAATGGTAACCACTTCCTCTCCAAGTGTCAGTTTACTTGTGAACACCAAATTATTGCCATGATGGAATTCGACGCTAAGCGCTAGTTCGAAGCCTTAGAGAAACAAGGAAGTGTTTGAACCTTAAAACGTCAAACTCGGAATTTTGGAGAGTGGGCTTCATTTTGAGTGGTAGAAGAGAATAATATTTAAGTGGCTAAGCCTTTTAAGTCTAAATTTGAATTTCCTCCTTGATTCCTGAGAGGAGCACTGATTAAAGGTGATAAAGGTTAAAAGAGTTATGGCAGTAACTATGAGGACAGTGGCCAGAAGCTGAGGGTCAAAGTAGTTATTTACAAGAAATATGGGCATGTATCAAAATTCCTTAATCTATAGTGATGGATTCAGTAAAAAATTCACACCTACAAAGAACCTATAAAGACTTCATTCCAAACTGCATTAAAAAAATTTTTTTTTGTCTGTTTGTGGAATGACTCCCACTGGCAGAAGTACTACAGGAAATTTGATGAATTCTTTATATTAATGTTTACATGACCCTGAAGTGTCCTTATTTTTCTGTGTTAATTATAGTTCAATCCCATGCAACAACTACCTATAAATTAAATTTTTAAAAAATTGCAGGAGATAAGCAGGGAGACGACTAATATTACAGGGAAAATTTCAAGAAAGTTTAACCTAGCCCTCATCAAGTATGTCATGGTCAAAACTGGTGGTGAATTACTTGTCCTTTCCCTGCTACTCCCAAAGCCATTGATTATCACAGGATCCCATAGTAAAAAGAATCAAGAAGCAGCATCCCCTCACTCCTATCCCCCTTTTTTGAAAAACACATGAGTTTCTTCATGAATCCCATTTGCTGGATCTCCTCTGCCAGCTGAAGATCTGTAGTGACCTGGGTAGGGACCAGCCCTGACATGCAGCCATCTGTTCCTGGGTAGAACTTGTAGATATAACTACATTTTCTTGCCAGTAGAACAAAATGATTTTGCTCAGGATCAGGTCGTGTTTTTAAGTTACCTTTTCTGTCTCATCACGTGGTGCTTTTTAAGCTGATAAACTAAAAGCACACTCCTCAGTGCCAACACCACAGAACCAGTTGCAGGTTGGGGGCTTTTCTTGATTCCTCCTAAAATGTTCCCCCACCTTCCAGAGGTGTTTACTTGGTGATTGTCTAGGCATCAGTGGCTACTTATTGTCTAATTCAAGCCTTCAGGTGCATTTCACTAGTGAAGAAAAGGAAATCTCCCAAATTGTAAATATTTTAACGGGGGAAAAAATAAAGGAATGCAATTTTTGAAGTTGTCTGTTTCAAATATAGAGAAAAGTTTGGCAACTGCTAAGACCTACTTAAACATAACCCCAAATTTCTTTTGTCCTCCTCTATTAGATTGCTTTCTTTTACAGGATTGTTCTGTACTTCAAAGCTATACTTTTTCCCAACCCTTTCTCCCTCCTCCTTAGAGCCCTATAATGAGGCCTGTTAAAACCAAAACCTGCAATAATTTCAAAGAAAGATAAGCTCTCTAAGATGGTATTCAATAAGCAGGGCAGTTTAATTGTTATGCAATTGTTCAACAATGAAAAAAATAAGGTTTCTATCCCCACCACCAGACTGAACGTTGCCTTTATACCAACACCCATTTCTAAACATACGTTGATCCACTGACACTTCGATCCTCAGAAATCCAGCCCCGAACAGCGCTGAAGCGTGAGACCCGTGCGTGAGGGCGGGGGTACAGATCAACCTCTGAGCGTTTGCTCCTCTCACTGGGACCCATGGGTGCAGGATAGGCTGAGATCTTCGTGCTCTCTTCTTCCTCTCCTATGGCTACTCTCAAAAAGAATTTTGAAAATTTCCCTCGGATTGGTATAATATGGCTCTCATTTAAAAGATTTCGTGACCAGACTTTCTGTTGAAGGGAAATATTTTTATTTGTCTTCAACTAACATAATTTTCAAAGAAGAACTTCGTTTGTTTCATTTTCCTTCAAAACTATGGTGGGCACAAGCTAGCAACATTTTATTATCCTTATTCTGAAATAAAATCTGGTAGGTAAATGGACCCTTGAACATGCCAAATGTTCAGCAATTCAATGTTCAGAGCTTTTTAAATACTACAGTATAAGCATATAACTGTACAGCAATAATAGTCCCTTAACTAAATATACCAATTCCTAGTTCACCAAACCGTCTGTGGTCTCACTGGAGTCGAAGAAAGGAGATGGTTACCGTGACATCATTGCTATTATTTAAATTAAACTGCTTTGGGAGAACATAATTGTTAATAAAAGCCTTCTTTTCCACGCCCCTCAAGGTTCCCTTCCCCCTTTGGCATTTTTGACGTGCCATTCTGGATGAATGTAAGCAGAATTATGTGGAGTCTAGTAGCCTACTATATAACTACCATGTTGCACCTGCAGGCTAGCAAGGAAAAGCAGAGGAAATTTGCTATATTTAGGGATAGTTGTTTGAGAAATATATACTCTTAGATACTGATGTTCAAAGTTTTTCTCTTCCTAAATGTGTGTGTGTGTACGCAGAGAGTTTTATATGGGTTATATGAACCCTCTGTAGTGTCCGTGTTTGTACATTAAAGACTGCCATGTAATCATTCCAGGGGGCTGGTTTAATGCATTTAACAGAGAACTAATGGGTCTTCTACGTCGAAAAGCATGCTCCTATTTTTAATCCCGTCACGTATTGAAGCGGTTTTGTGTGAGTCTGAGGCGTCCACCTTCATTCATAGTAGATGCTCTTGTTCAAGAAATCATTCCAACCACTTTGGGTTCCCTATCATTGCTAAAATGCCCCCCTTACTTCTCTGCTACTATTTTTTCTTTATTATTTAGCCTATTTCCGTCATACTTAACAAAAATAAATAATCCTTGCTGCCCAGAAATTCAGTTGAAATGATCCGGTGAGCTCTCGCCTTGGTCCTTACTTCGAAATGTAATTTCAAATACTGGATATGATAGGACTTGGTCGTTGATCAAGCTGCAGGAGACCGAAGCTACTTTTTCGTGCCGGATTTTACCTTCTTTCTTGCCTGGAGCGTGCGCTCTGCACACGCGCGCACACACACACACAAACACACACACACAGAGAATTCCATAAAAAGAAGCTGGGTGAGGGTGTCCCAATGTGAACTGAGACGCTGGGCTCTGGCTGAACCTGGGCAGTAGGGAAGCCGCTGGTGAGCGGCGCCAGCACCAGGGGCTAAGGCTGAGGGTGGCCTGCGGCCAGGGTGAGGACGCGCAGAAGCTGTGCGGGCCTCCCGCGCTTGTCTGATGCTGGAGAGGATGGCCAGGCTCCCGGGAATGAAATCAAAGTTCCGTAGAGCTCAGAACCCCTAGACAGCAACCTTGTTGGGCGAAGTGCCCTGTTCGGTTTGAGCTCGCGCGTGGAGCGGGCTCCAGCACTGGGTCTGCCGGGGAAGAAGCCCACGAAAGGGGTCCCGCAGCGTTAGCTTTTGTACCGCCCCGCCTTGGCCAGCCGCGAGCTGACGCACGGGCTCCCCCGGGACGCAGGGGGCGTCGCACTGCAGCTGGGTGGGGAGCAATTTATTCCTCGCGGTCACATCCCAGCAGATCTACGGTTACTCCACCCTACCCCTCCCATCCCTCCTCCTCCTCTCTACCGACGCCCGCACAACCTTCAGATTCTCCACCTCCCCTTCATCCTCCATCCCCCTTCTCTCTCACACTCTTCTCTCTCCCCTTTCTCTCCTCCCATCCCTCTCTTTCTCTCCTCCCTCTCCTCTCTGAATGAGCAAGCTTTTGCTTCTAAAAGTCACAAGTAAGAGAGAGAGAGAGAGAGAGAGAGAGAGAGAGAGAGAGAGAGAGACGCCGAGAGGAGCGGAAAGCAGGAGGGAAATCTGGCAGTACGTCTGAGAGAAGAAACTTGATGCTTCTGGGCCACCATTTGCCAGGGCCTCGCTGGAGGTAAGTACACTGAGGGCCCGCGGAGTTAGATACCTGGCAGGGTTCCGTCCTCGCCCAAAGCCGAGACCGCTACCCCGCGTACTCAAATCGTGAGGAAAATGTGAATGGGGTGCGGGTGGGAGGAGAGCTCCAGCCCAAGGGTCAGTGGGGACAGTGTTGGGTGGAGACGATGCTATACGCCTGGGAATCTGAACCTCCGGCTGGTGCCTTAGACAGCTTGTGCCTTCAGAGTCCTGAACAAGCGACTTCTGGGGCTTCTCGCTCTCTGATTTCCCTCTCCATGCTCAGAGTTCGACAGCTCTCCTCCTTACACATCCGCGTGCAAATAGCTCCTACTCGGTCATGAAGTGAGAACGTGCACCTCTTTCAAATCTCGAAAAGGGAAAGTTTGGCAAGGTGGAGGCTTCGCAACTCTGCCCTGGAACCTGAACTAGGGACCTAAATTTGCACAGAAAATTGATAGCCCCCCCAACCTTTCCCCCCTTTAAAAACATTGACTTTAATGAAAAATTGCATGTAGTAGAAAAGGTTATTGGATTACCATGTCTGATCAGCTGCTGCTGACCTACCAATAAGCGTTTTAAACACACACGCACATTTGTGCGACCCCCCCCCCGCGCTCACACACGCGCGCGCGCATGCACACACACACACACACACACACACACACGGGGCGGGAGGGCTATGTGCAAAGAGTAAGGCTGTCGTAAGTTACCAAGAATTCAGAGGGAGTCACAGGGCTTTTAAATGTGTAAAGGCTGTGTATGTGTCCTCCATGTGTACAGAGAACAGAGGGAGGGGGGCAGAAGGAACATGAGTTGGCTGGGCGTTTTCTCTGTGCCTGTGTGTTTCGTGTGTTGTCAGCTGGCTCTGGTTTCTAAGCGCTGAACGTTGCCAAAGGCGGGGGCCAGAATCCACCATCCACCTCGGCACCCTAGTGGCGAAACAGGACTCGTTTGTTTGGTGCAGAGCGGTGTCGACCTAGAAGAGACTGAAGTGTAGTTAGGTCGGCCCCCTGCCATCCATTACACCTGCGGCAGATGGCTCTAGTGGTAGAATGGTTTTGTTTTCCGTGATCAAGAAGGGAGGAGGGAGAAGCGAGAGCCTCGCCCCACTCAAAAGTATTCATAAAGAGCCAGAGAAACGAAAGAAGCCATATTCGTACCATCAAAAGCAATAATGTTGCCTCTGTCTGTGAGTGAACCTGGACATGTTAGTGACCTTGGTGCCTGGTCCCAACTGATGTCATGGCAGGATTTTAGGACAAATATTTTTCAAATTTTTTAAAATAAAATGTCTTCCACTCCTCCCTTCTCCCTCCCCTCCCCTCCTCTTCTCTCTCTCTCTCTCTCTCTCTCTCTCTCTCTCTCTCTCTCTCTCTCTCTCTTCAGATGCACACAGGTGTCCTTGGAGCTCTACTCCCTGAAGTCAAACATCAGTAAGCCTCTGCAGATTTCACAGAGGCTAAAAAGGAGGCCACTCCAAAGACAGGGAGTCTGTCTCCTCCCCCCAAAAGCTTCCTTCAACCAGACTGCAAGCGTCCATACACTAGTGTTCCCTCCCTGGACAACCACCTAACTGGGGATGTAGTCAGGTTTCAGATTTATCCATCTCATTTTCACACACAATCATGTGCCTTTCTGATCAATATTCCCTTTCTTGTATCCCTTCCTTCCTTCATGCTACTCAACAAGCAGGAAAGGAAGTACACACACCCTCCACAGCAAGCCCAGACCCAGGGAGGGAAGGTGTGACAAAGGACTCAGATGTAGTCTAATGACAGTTCAACCTGTTTTAATTTTAAAATTATCTTGCTAAATAAGAGAAATTAAAAGATTTTAATGTCAAAGGAGACCTAATTAGACCGAAAAGCCTTGTTTCCATCCTTATTTCACACACTCAATTACTATAGTAACCATATATTCTCTCTATATACTCATATTTATGTAGAGAATATATACTCATTTTTTTTGGTGAAATAAGAAACCATTCCACTGACCTAATTTTATATTCTAAATCAAGAACATTGCTTTAACAAGGGCTTAGAACACTAATGCTTTGGGAGTGATTAGCATGCAGAGAGATTCCGCCATTTTTGATACACAAATTCTACTTTCTATATTCTTTAATGCCAAATGTCAAATCAACAATTTTTAAAGTCAAACCATGAGAAATCATTCTAGCTAAGATTTTGGAATGACAAATAAAAATGTATTCCAAAAATTCAAAAGGAAAGGAAAAATTCAAAATTTTTCAAGATGCTTTCAATATTCAAATAAACCTTTGAAATGGGTTTGGTTGATGGCTGCTTGTTGCATGCCCAGTGTAATTTAGTTTTTCTGTAATAATTTTCCTTTCCTATGAAGGTTTTCATTTTTCAAGGAGAAAGTTGACTATGATATGCAGTGGGGTACAAAAGTCATCGAAATAAATGCCAATTTTATTCATTATTAGTACTACAGGTTTATTTACCCATCATAGAAACTGCTAAGGGTCTGTCCTAGGATATGAATTCATGTATTATCAGAACACATTTGGATCCACTAGCAGGAATTTTTTTAAAAGAAAAAATACATATGAAGCTGGATTGAGGAACAGACTTCTTGAGCCTTTTAGAGGTATTTTTTTTAGCAATAAAAGAGGAAGAGCAATGATATAAAACTCTTGACTTTTAGGGTCACTAAGAGCTTCCAATTTTATTTAAATAAAATACAATTAGTAGACTTATGCAATTGTAGAGAAGGAAAACAAAAATTTAGTCCTAATAAGGTTTTCCCCCACACACTCCTACTCAAAACACTTTAGAATCTAGTTCCAACAGTATCTAAAGCTAAGTAAAATATTTCCAAGATGAACTCTTGAACTTTGAATGAAAAGTTGCTTTTTTCCTAAATTCTGGGATTTATTAATGAGTAATATTTTAAATGGAAATCTAAAGAATTCAGACTAATCCAAATACTCCAATCTTTTGAGGGGAAGGAATGTTTTAATATTTGAGCAATTTAATATCAGAATCACTCAAGCAGGTTTCTGAGGCCTAAGCAAGCCTCAGAGATTGGCACAGGAAAAGGTATAATAGGGGACTCAGGGAATGTGAGGCGTCCCTCTCTTCTCCAACTCATACTAGGACCACCTACAAGACATCTTCTTTCATATAAAATGACCATTTGTTTTTACAGATAAGACTCAGAAAACTAAGTAAATCTGGAATACACGAATTGGTTTCTTTCCATCCTCATCCTTGCTAGGTTTTCCCCAGGACTTGTCTATCATTCTTTCTAACCCTCTCCTATAGGAAAGGCATTCAGTAGGATATGGGTATGTGTACATACACAATTGATAAATAGTTAGAAAATACACTTTGATATCGCTTCTCGGCCTTTTGGCTAAGATCAAGTGTAGAAAATACACTTTGATATATATCAGAGAGAGAGAGAGAGAGAGAGAGAGAGAGAGAGAGAGAGAGAGAGTTAGGTCTCAAAAATATCCCCAACACTCCAAATTTGCCTTTACTTTAGGAGTAATTAATGAGATCATAATTCTTAAAGAATAGCTGCCAAATCCCAATCCCTGGAGGTAGTGAGAAACGCTAAAAGTGCCCTAAACTGGCCCGTGGGAGGACTCAACCAATTCGCAAGCCTGGTGCCCTCGACATTTGTGAAGATAGCGTCTTTAGTAAGTGCTGCCATGGGATGGTGGTGAAGAGGCCTGGGTCGTGAACCCAAGGAAATCAGATCTCCAACTTATGCAAGGGTCTCATACAACCAAGGGATAATGGCCAACTGCATCTGTGGGTTTCTCCAATTCTGAAGAAAGGACCCCCCCCCCCCAGCTAGATGGCATGTGTGTGCGCATTATGTTCAACCCCATTGTACAGTTCCCTTTAGGGAGTTCCTAAAATTTGACGCTTTGCCTTTTCTGGGGCGAGCAAAGCCTGGGTAGGTCCTGAGAGCCTTGGGCACAGGTCCCCACAGCCTCCCAGGTCTATATGGCCTGGCATCTGCCGCCAAGGGTCGCCCCCGACGGCCCAGGCGCGGTGCACATGAAACCAGTAGGTGTCGCTGTTTCCCCGCTGGCTGGAGCCAGGAGCCCCGCTCTGGCCCCCCGCACCACTCAGCACACCGCGCCGGGTGGGTTCATGACCCACTAGAGCTCAGGAGTCAGGGCCGTTCCCTCCACCCACCTTCTAGGAATTGTGCCCTTGCTCACCTGGCCACGACCACAGCGACATTAGTCGGCCTAAGGGAGTGCCTTCGGAGGGCGAGAGAGAGAGGCGCTTCTGTTGGGGAGAAACGCTGTCCCCGACGGAAGCGGCTCAAAACCGGCTTCTTTAGCGGGAAACCTCTCTCCCTCCTTTCTCTTCACGTGCCACGGGCGACGGTGGGGTAATGAGCACATCCTGGTAAACCCCCGAGCTGGGGAATTCGACTTGGGTTCTACATTGGCTTCAAAAATAAAAAAAAAAAAGAGGTTGAAATCCTAGCTTCATGGGAGCTAGTCACAGTAAGGGTGGATTGTTTTCAATATTCTTGCCCCCAAAATGTAAAAATAAATAAAAGAAGAAAAAAGATAGAAACCGGGGCCTGGGTGCATGCGTAAGATACATACCATCTTGTACACACGTATGCGGGCTGAGATGTCGGGTTAACTGTGACTGCAGCCCCCTCCCTGAACCAGGGAGGAGTCAGCAATTGGAATGTGGTGGTCTTCCCCCAAAGCATTGCTCTCCAAGTATTAATCCCCTTTGGAAGAAATCTAGCGGTCAGCAACTCTTTGGAATCTGTATTAAAATTCTAGGTATTGATACTTCTTTGGCGTCCTGCGGCTCCCTTCTTTTGGCCTCAGTATGCCGCATAAGAGATTATTAATCAGTGGCGTTCTTTTTGTGTGTTTCAAAAGGAGGGCGTTTGGCTTATGAATACCGAGAGGGATATTTACAATGGATACATTCTATAGATGACTGGAAATTTTATTATGATTTTGATTGTTTTGTATAGGGAAATGAGTGCTATGATTCGAAGATGGGGAGGAGGAGATGACACTGAACACGCTAAATTCATAAGCTCTTGTTATGCAAAATAGAACTGCCTATGTATTTAAGTTAACGTTTAAAATAATATGTTCAGTCAAAAATTTGCAGTAATTTTTTAAAGACCCCCACTTTACGTGTATTTTTGGTAAAAGTAATAAATTCGTAAAGAGGAAAAGCATAACATATCAAACTGGGGGGGGTGGGGTGGGGGTGGAAATCTCAATGTCCACACTATATTGGAATACATTTTTATTTTCTGGATTCTGGGCCTCTATTTAACTATTTCTGAGGACATTCCTGCATAAGTCTAAGTCTTTAAAGGCAATCCTTAATTTTTAACGGGAGGTGGCCAATATCATTTTTGAATGTCATGCCTTTTGCTTCGTTTCATAAAATTAGCTCCTTTCTATTAGAAGTTCTATGTCTGTTACACAGTTCTAAATAATTATTTCTGATTGAGATGGCAAACTAATCATTGGGTGACGTGGAGGGACCGACTCCTCTAATTGGAGTTGTGAAGTTCAGTGAGGTGATATTTTTAGCTTAAAAAGTCCAGATTCAGATATTTAGGTATTTCTCTTCCTCCCATCATTTCCCACCTCGTCCCCATTTCACTCTCTCGCTCCCTTTTCTTTTCTCTCCTGTCTTCCCTCTCCCCTCTACAGTGCCACTCCTCCTTTCTTTTCCTCTCCTCTTTTCTCTCCCTCTCTCTTTTCTAATTTATTGTCTGATTCTATCAGTCAAGTTAATATAAAAGTAGCAAGTGGGAGGCCCAGCACCCTTATCTGGCCCTCTCCCCTGCGCACGCAGGGCACTTTAGGGAGGTGTCGGTCGCTGCCAGCTACTGGCCGAAGTGTTGGCCTTTGGTGCAGGACATGCAGCTTGCGGGGGAGTTGGGGTCTGCTCGGGTTGCGGGGCTTATTCAAATACCGCCCGCTGCTGCTGTGATTCGCAGGGACTCGGCCTCCATATGGTAATGCGGGGCGGGGTGGGGGAGGCGCAGAGGGGAGGGGAGAAGAGGATGGGGGTGAGGGCTGGTGGGAGGGGGCTCCGGCACCGCGCGCTCGGATGCTGGGCTGGGACAGAGCACCCGGACCCGCGGCAGCAGCGGCAGTGGCGCTACCCACCCTCTGCCACAACATCCATCAAGCCAGCGAGCCACCAAACCACGGGCCCTCGGGGTAAGCCACAGCGCGCACACGGCAGCGACGGTGACGATTCACACGCTTCGGGTTACTACCATGCGCCAATAAGGGAGATTAGAAACAGAAAAGGAGATTACAGAGAGATCAGAGATAAGAGATGTACCTCCCTGTGTCCCTTGTCACACAGCGCGCGCGTGCACACACGCATCTGTACACACATGCATGTTCAGACAGCCGTACCTGCACATATTCCTTGCTACTGCCATCTAAATATATGCACCGACGCTCTATGTCCTGCAACGTGGCCGGTGTGTTTGTCCTGCTCATGCATAGAGGCGGGCAGGTACATGCTAGAGTCCGGGCAGGAACAAACAGCATCACACAATTTAATTGTTGCCAAACTCAGAGAGACATTAAGTCTGCTGAATTGTTTCACTGATCCAGGTGCACCCCCTCCCCCCCGCCCCACCAGTAAACCAGTAATTCTGTAAGCAGTTGTGGACTCCTGCAATTATTCACAAAATATGCTGAAAATATATTTTAGGAAATGTAATTTTGCTATATATAGATGGCAAGGTAAGGGCGAATGTGAAAGATGAATGTGTTTCCATTTTTTAGTGTTTTACACGAAGCTATTTGACCACTTTTTATTGGGTGACATATCATATGAGCACTTTGGTGTAGGCTTGGAAAAACTACAGCTTGAGGTAAGGCTGGAAATGCCATTAGAATTAAGGTGGCTAAAAATGGATGCTAGAGAGTCCAGCATGAAAGATGGCATACAGCTGTAGGTTTCAAATGGGGGAAATACATGTGAATATTTACACATAAAAGCCATTGGGGAGGGCTGAGTCTTGCCCTGAGTATCTGTGCAGGTAAGTCATTCATAAGAAGACTAATTACCTGTGCATGTACTTGGACTTGTCTAATTTAATAAGCTGCATGTGTGCATATTTTCTGTTCTTTGTGGCTAAGCAATTATGAATTTGGGTCTTTTCATATGACAGCATTGGGGGAATTCTTAATGTGATATGCATATGCATATATACATACACACATACATACACACACATACACATACATACAAAAGCCATCATACTCAATAGCTATATTGCCAGGAAGGAAAATCCCATCCTCTAAACGAGACTACTATTCCTTGAAATCCAACTCAAGGCCTGTATATTTTAGGGCAGAACAAATGACTTAACATAGTCAACTGTTTTGTTTGTGTATTTGTTTTCATTTCAAACTCAGGAATTAAGGATGCTTTTCAGTCAAGATAGTGTGCTTCCATCCATATTAAAATAAAAATGAAATTCGGTAAATTTTGAATGCAGCAGATATGATACAACATACAACATGGTTGAAAATGTCTTCCTTGCAGAAGGCTGTCCATTGCTGTGTCTACACATTTTAAAATAGATTTTAAAAATAATAAATGCTAGAAAGCAATAGGGCAGTGAATACCGCATCTCTAATCAGCACAAAAATTCCTTAGAATCATTAAAATCACTTCATTTATAAATAGATTATCTCAAATGTACTGTCCTGAACTGTATTTCTGCTATATGAAGTTAATTAGACAATCAAACTTTGAGCTTTGAATGATGGGACCTATAGTTAATGGAGGGGTATGTCAGGAAAGAAAAAAAAAAATGTGTCTTTTCTTTTATGACCAAACTACAGCTGGCATTGCATACATGACAGATGTGCATATCTGTAACCTTAAATAAACAGAAGCAGGGAGGCAACTGTTGTATATTATCTAGCAAAAGGCAGCAGCAGACACTCGCCAAAAAAAAAAAAAAAAAACTAAAAAAATACAGACAGGGACAATAGCGACAGATAGACATAACAAAATAGCAACAAAAAGGGGGAGGGGAATCAATAAAACGATACAACCTGAAATTTTCACAAATTAAAAATGCAAATATATCTTTACATATGCATCAGTATTAAAAATAATACACGCTGGAACCAACAGGAGCGGGTGTAGGAAGAGGAGGAGGAGGAGGAGGAGAAGGAGGAGGAGGAGAGGAGGAGGAGGAGGAGGAGGAGGAGGAGGAGGAGGAGGAGGAAAGAATGGAGGCGCCGCGGAGCCCTGATTATGCATGGGCTGGAGCTGCCTCCTCTAACCTGTTCTTCTCCGAGCCGGGCAGCCGGCGGTCCTCAGCCGCCCACAGAACAGGAGCCGAAACAACCGTTCCCGAAGGCTACAGCGTTTATTTTTCTCTTTTGGGGGTTTTGGCGGTTGTTTCAGGGGCTCGCCAACCGGCCCCTTTAATTAAAAGCTTCAATAAAAGGCGATCGCGCCAGGAATGCACTCGCTCCTCTTCGCGCAGGATTTGCATATTTTTTTAATGCCCTAATTTCCTTGATGTATGTAAATGTAGCCGGACGTAGAGGCAGACAGGGAGCTGACGTCAATGGACGTGACCTCGCAGCTAAACCTTGAACGTGAAGCCGGGATGGGGGAAAACACGGAGCGGCAGCCGGCGGAGCCCGCAAGCGCGGGCGGCGGCAGCGGCGACTTAGACCAGGCTCGAGGTGCCATTAGGGCCGGTACCAGCCTCAGAGGAGGACGAACCGCTGCCTTCTTTCCGCATCGCGCGGTTCACAGCCTTGCCAGCCTTCCCGCCATGCCGGCAGACTCTGGTCCTGCGCCTAGAGCCCCACCACATACACATTCTTTTGCTTTACTCAGAAGAACAACACACCCCAACAACAAACGAAAACAACAGATAGCAAACCAAACGAATCCCCAAGTGTTTTAGACCATTGCTTGGGTAGCTTATCAGGAAGAAGACTCTGACAATGGAATATGATTTAATTTTTTTTTCTTCTCTCCACAAGAAGAGGAGGGGGAGACAACAGACAACAGCAAATCACTCCTAAAACACTATAAGCTACACATGTTCTCAGTAGGGAGAGGTAAACTGCCCAGCCGACTGGTGTGGGCGTCTCGTTTTGGCATCTATTTACCTGTTCACCTCATTATGCGCGTCGGCTTCGTAACAGCAGTGCCAGGAGCGCGCGTTTTAATGTGATGGGAGTGTCATACGTGCGTGTGTGTGTGTGTGTGTGTGTGTGTGTGCGCGCGCGCGCGCGCGCTCACGTGTTGGGAGGTGCTTGTGTTGGTGAGATATGCACTGTGAGATGACATATCTTTCCAAGGCCACATCTGGGACTTATCTGCGGAGATATCTAGGCCAGTTTCTAGGCTGGGGTTCTAGTTCACCCCATTGAAAGGGGAGGCCCCAAAAAAGGCTTTCCTTGAACAGCCGGTTCATTCCTACTGCTTTGTCTGGGGAAGGAAACTCGAAGTGCGAGCTATTTCAAGACCGCTGCCTTGATGAATTTGGCCTGGTGTTTTTCACTAGGGGCTCGGCAGTCTCGGCGCTGACATAGTGGCTCTTGGAGATGCAGCTAGGAGGCCTTCGGCTCCCCTCCTTGCGCGACGTGCGCCAGCGTCAGCGTGCCCGCCCACCGGGCGGGGGCCGCTGGTAATTCCTGGTGCATACTCGCCCCCTCCCTGTGTTCGCTAGCCTCTTCCACCCACGTAGCTAAGACCTGGTCTTCTGTGTCTTCTGGTCCCTTGTTTAAAGCCGCAGGCAGTCTAGGAAGGGGCGCCAAATGCCGCGATGTTGACCTGCCCTCGGCCGCCAAGGCTGCAGTTTTCTAGTTCCACCTTGCAGCCTCAGCTTTGTTTTCTTAATGAGCTCGTGGCCACGGAGCCCCACGCCTGCTAGGGGAGTGTGTGCGTGTGCGCGAGGAACGGGTGCGCGCAGCGGGCAGGGGGCCATCCCGCCAAGGACACACATGGGTATCTGTCCTCCCGCTGCACTTGGCGGGAAAGCTGGGGGCCCGCCGGTAGGGCCTTGCGACCTCACTCTCATTACTACCTTTTCGCTTCCCCCAACCGCGGGCTGCATTTACATACGGGCTACTTGTCTGAATTTTTACAGCGCTCCCTCCCTTCTCCCCACCTTTCGGCCCCTGGTCGCACGCGCGCAAGCTGGGAACAACCGCCTCAGCGTGCAAACACTCGCTGTAGGCTTCGGCCGGCCCAGAGCGCGCAACTGGGCCCAGGGGGGGCGCACAGCAGTCAGCGGGATGGATTCCTGCACCATTTTCCCGCCACCCTCCCCCACGCCCACACCCCTGACGGCCTCCCGTTAGTGTTGCAGGAAGCCCTCCCTGAAAACCCCCACCCTTTCTGCACACTTCCATCCCCACCCTCCCACATCTCTGTCTGTCCCTGGAAAAGGAACGCGCGCGCGGGCGCGCGTGTACACACACACACACACACACACACGCTTTTTCTTCCTCCTCAAATAGATAACCCCTATGGCGCGTCGTTGGTACCTTTTGAATAGCATAGGAGTTTAGAGAATAAAAATCCTTATAATGTATTGCTTGTCTTTAGCCAAACACTTTTAACAACCACAACAAAAAGGGGGAGGAGAGGCGAAGGGGACTTGAACCAAAAGACCTTTCTTTAAAAAAAAAAAAAAGTCTGCAAGTCAAAAGGTCATTCTCCAAGTTTGTAAATAAAATTGCAAAGGGATCCCTTAAAGGAGTGGAAAGAGGAAGGAAGGTAAAAAGCCCGCAAGTTACACAAAATGCTGCATTGGAAAAACAAGACTGGGCGATTCTTAAAAAAAAAAAAAATGTGTCTTAAGAAACCAACAAGGGGAAAATTTGGGGGGAAAAAAGAAAAAATAATAATAAAAGGTAGAAAAGGCAAAAGAAGTTTCTAAAGAAATGTGTGCTTTGCATCCTACAATAGGAAAATGTAGCCATTGCCCTCCTTCAGACGAGACATTTCTAATTTGTTCCGTCTGTCAGGAGGGGACTATGAGAGGTTTGGGTGCAAATTCATTATCTCTGGCAACGCAGAACGTAGTGTGGGGACTGAAAAAGACCGTGGCAATGGATGAACAATAGGGCTTCAGTTCATCAGTAACAAAAGCAGTGGGGAAATTGGTTGAGTTTCAGAGCACGTCCTCCTCGGCAGAGGGGGCTGGACTAGACCTTGGACAGCCCCCCCAAAAACTTGCCGAGCCTCGCACACACCACTTCACTCTCCACTCCAAGGCTCAGGGAGCAAGTGCCTGGCGTGGGGGGGGGGGGGGAAAGTTGGCTTTTTATCCTTCTTGGTCTTTTGCGCCCTGCTCTCCCCAGAAGCGAAGACCTGTTTAAACTATTTTAGACGCAATCAAGCAAGGATCACTATGTGGAATTGAGCGGCAGTTTTAAATGTGTTTAGGAGAGGAATGATATGAATTGTTTTTTCTTTTCCTTTTCCTTTCTTCTTCTTCTTCTTCTTCTTTTTTTTTTTTTTTTTACTTTTTTTTTTTTTTTGGAGACGCCGAAAGGAGCCTATTGGTGTGCTGCGGCCGCGCTGTGACTGGATCTTGTCTTCTGTCTGGCGCTTCGATTTCTGTCCGGCTGGATTTGAGGGTCAACACTGCCTGGAGCAGGGAGATCAAGTGAGTATCAAGGCGGCCCTCAGGCTGCAGCTCTGCCCGCGGTGTCAGCAGTGCCCGCCGCGGCCCAGAGTCCGCACTCCTCACCTCGCCCGCTCGCCAGTGCCCGCAGAGGCCGCCCCTGGCCGCTCCGAGCGCCAGTCCGGGCCTTTGCTTCAGCTAATTGATTGTGTGCCTCTGATGCCAAACCTGTTGATCTTATGAGTTGTCTGAGCCAGGATGGTTAATTATCCACGGGTCTGACTCCCAATTGCAGAAAGATGCCAGGAACATTTCACATTGTAAAAGGGAAATTTGTACGTAATTTTGTGTGTGTGGTGATGGGTCGTTGCCCTCTTCAATCTATAGAGAATACGATTGTATTTTGCGTTCCTGGATTCCGGGTTCGCATGTTGAATAATTCGCCTCCTTTTAACGCCCCAAAGTTACAATTACCCGGCAGTGAAGCGAGGGTCTGATTTCGATCCTGTTGGAAAACTTGAGTACAGTAGCTAATTCGATATTACGGCTTTCCTCTTCCTTTTTCTTTTTGCCTTTTGGATTTGGGGAGGCGAAAGGCCGCTTTACAGGGTTATCCCAAGTTCAGCTTCATCAAGATGCAACCTTCGTGGTTAGTTATTGGGACTTGGAGCGGTTCCTTCTTGACGCTTCTGGCATCCTAGCGAAGCAAGGTCTTAGCGGTTTGCCCAGGGCCCAGATCCAGCTGGGGAAGGCAAGATCTCCTTCCTGTGGCCTGGAATTGTCTGCGGAAACCCAGGGCGCTGGGAACCTGAGCAATGTGTTTGCATTAGAGTCTGCGGGCGTTTTCTCTTGCAAATGTACCCGCAGTGCTTGAATGGGGGACTGTCTCGAGGGGTCAGGGCAGCGGTGGAATTGATCAGAAGTTAGACCGGAGGCCCTGTCAAGTCACGGCCACGGCCGGGGGGCCTCTTTGGAGCTCTGGCTGTCTTGGGTCCAGAACTACGGGGTCGGATTCAGTTTCCTCCCACTCCTGGTGCCACATTTACCTGCCACCCTCCTTCTCCACCTTGGCACCAGTAATTAGGGCTCTGTTTCAGGAATGAGCTACTAGAGTCAACATCATTGAACTAGTGCAGTACTTTCATTTTGCAAAACCAATAGCCCCACCCCACCAATCCAGACTACAATAAGCATTTAAAAAATAATAAAAGCAACCTATATTCAAGCGTGTAAGACTTCCTGAATATTGGATCTTGGGGGGATGGGAGAAGGGAATTTTAAAAATCCACCACTTTACAGCAATCGGGTTTTACATTATTCATTGATTTACTGAAGGAAAGAGCCAATCAGGAACCTAGATATGAATGCACATCTCACTGTTCTGTGGCTTTACAGTAAACTATTTGCATCTTTCTAATGGATTAGACATTTATCCAGGGATTCCTATTGTTTGAAAGGCCTGGAATTCAATCCCTCAAACATTTAGAAAATAAGATTGTAGTCTAGTATTAAAATCTTTACATAGAAGGACTCTCTCTCCTTTTTTGTGTGGCAGATTGCAAGGTTCAAATCCTTCATGTTTCTTAAGTCTCTCTTCCAAGTTAAAAAATAAAAGGAGAAAGAAAAAATTAATTTCCTAAACCCCTCCAGATTCTGCATATTTTGCATTCCCATTATCATGCATGTCTCTATTTAAATGCAAATTAGCATATTTAACCCTGTGGATGCTGAGGCCCTGGTTACACTGTACTGGGATTTTATGGACTCTCTTGGCATTTTAAGGATTCATGGTAATTGCAATTCTTTAAATGAAGCCATATCTAGAAATGATTATATATATGTATATGTATACGTATTTGTATGTGTATATACATATATATAAACTGTGATCATTTGTTTTCTTGACTGTTTTTCAGATGAGACTGCAAAGAAGCATAAAATGAATAGACTATCTAACCAACCAAAGGTAATTCTAAAATTTACATTCCAGAAAATGAAAGTGATGTACAAAATCAAAACAGAATATAATTTACTGATGTCAGGCCTGCAGTGTATTGCATATCTCCCAATGAAATAGATAGAATTCCAGAAAATCTAAGTTTCCGTATGTTCAGTTCTTTCCCCTGTAAGGAGCCTTTGTATATAATATATCAAATATATCAAGCTTAACACTAGCATAATCTGTAACTGCCTATAAAGAGAAATTTGGGTTACAGAAGAAATAATATAGTACTTTTATTAGAAAGTAAGGCAGTCAGAAACCTTATGTGAACTACACAAGTGGGTGTAAATTAAATGACTTTATAAAAAAATGGTAGTCTTGGCTGTGTTAGGGGACTGTGGGTTACATACATAAGAATCATACAAACCAAGTATTTTAAAGGGATTTGGTGGTAGGCCACTACTTTATGTACTATGCAGTAGTATGAATAGATATTCTATTAAATATCAGAGATGTTCTAATATTGGTGGCCAACTGATGTATCTGAATTTATGGAATAGCATAATTCTGATCCAGATACATGCAAAATCATAACTTTTTAGTTTAAACTTAAGCAGAGATTGTTTATTCCCAAGTAAAACAGGATGTTTCAATTCATGTTTCAGCCATCTGGAGATCTATAAAAAGATTAGAAAACAAGCATGACAATCACGTCCTAATCTACTAGCTATTAATGGGAATTTATTAGAGAATGAATAGGCAAGCCATTTGAATTCAGTATATCCTTCAATATGTAGATTTCAAAATGAGTATTCTGTACTCAATAGCTCTTTGAAAACAAAAATGTCTGATTTAAAAACATGAAGGTGTTAACAGTTGCTCTCAACAACATGTGACAGACATTGCTAGGAATCTTTAGAGTGCACATTGTTTTAAGTTGTTTCCCATTCTATAATCATCCAGCCTTTAAAATACATATGGTAAACCATGGCATAAACATTGACAAAATTGAAAAAATCAAGTGCTCAATGTTAAGCCCTTCTGTGTATTTTGTTTTACTTCTCCCTACCATGAGAAATAATGTAAAGGTAAAATATTTAACTGGTTATATGGCTAGTGAACAGGCTGTCTATAATCTTGATGTTGGTTCATTTCACTTATTGAACCTCCCATAATGGATCTATGGTATGTGTACCAGGATTGGAGGCCAGTGCTGGAGGAAGTTGATTTGACTATGTGATGTTGCCCTCGAAGATGCTATTTAAGGCAGTATCTTCTGTAACTTCTAATCGTAGAAGAATGTGAAATGTTGTGTTTTGGCACAACTATTAGTACTTAGGTTCTAAAAATGAATTTAATTGTCAAGTGTTGCAATATAGCCATAATAATTTGCAAATTCACACAAACATGGAGTTAACATGCACACACACACATACAGACATGCATGCATCATATGCTTCTACTTCCATCAGCCCCCACCAAGGTTTACTTAAAGCAAAAAGATAATATAAAATTAGCTGGAATTTATTGGGGTTTGACTTAAGGAATTGAACACACTTGATCACATGCTTGCTTTATGTAATACATGCCAAATCACTAATGATTTCACTTCTGGATCTTGGAATGCAAGGCCACAATACTCTTCAATATTCCAAGGCTTCAAAGCTCATTAGGGTTTTACATAATGTCAAAAGAGGTTTGTTCCTCAGTGATATGTTAACTTTTTATTCAGTAGTGTATGTTGTAACCAAGTAATTTGAGATGAAATGGCCATTCCAGGATTGTGTTTCTCTGAATTATTTTGTAGTTTGCACATGTGCTTTATATATAACCTAATGCAGCCATTTCTGGTCTTACCTCTTGATCCATAATTTGATAATATACATGAGCAATGTCCACAGCTTAGTGTTTTCTAAATAATCAACACTAGAATACTCACCATAAAAGTAAATAAATAAAAATATAAGGAAAGTTGGCATCTGTGTTATTAAATCATATCTTTAATTGGTGTGATATTATTGTTTAAACTCTTCATTGGGTGCTTTTCCTAACAATTCTGGTCTTCTCTTCAGTCTTTTCTACAGGTGTACACATGTGTTCTCTGTATGTAATTGGATAAGCACCTTCACACTCTAGTCTTAAATGAATAGATTACTGAATTAATGAAGGAGTCAATGTTAACTCTGAAAATGTTTGAATTATTGGGGAAAATAGTCAACCTATAGAAATGAGGGCATTGTGATAAGCTAGTGATATGTGCAATGTGTATTAAGATTCATTACATTCTTGTAGCATATGTTTTAAGAATGGTAACAACACCAAACTTAACTTGAATTCTGAAAAACAGTCCATAAAGTTCACCCATGATAAATATGCCTCTTATGTAGACTACTTTGGATGTTTTATTAATTGATATCTGAATATTAGAACTATAGTTCTGTACATATACTAATATACATATTATAGATGTGCTAGACATAGATGACCCATTAGGAAGGAAAGAGAAGAAAAGAATTCCATGAAGTGATCATATTCACACTTTGGAAAGTTCTAAGAAAAGGAATGAGGCTAATTAATTCCCCTCTAGGTAGGAGAAAGGTGGGAGTGAAGAAAGAGAAGGTGAGGGTATAATTATGCTATTAACATCCAGGTGTTTTATCTGTATTTTCCAAGAGGGAACAATACTTTTTTCATAGTTTCAAAAGCAAAAGCAAAACTAATGCATTTGTCCTTCTGTATGAGAATTGATGCTTAAAACAATAGACAAAGGTTGAGTATTTTTATTACAGCAGAGCTATGTGCAACATTAGAAACTATTGTTGCAATATTTACCTGTGCTGCCTTTTAGCACACATACCCTATTTATGCAGTCATTTTCTAAAAACCAGGATGAAGTCCACCTGCTTAGAGCAATTCAGTTTGAACTTATAGAACAAAATACCATGCCCTATCGCCATGGTACACAGATACAAAACATGACTGAGCTGTGAAGCCATTAAAAACACAACACCAGAGCAAATTGTCAATGTAATCACACATCGACTCACTGCGTAATACTGATCTGATTCCCAGCCCCAGAAAGCGAGGCCCTTCTTTAAGCAATAGCAAAGTGCCTTCCATCTGTCTGCCTATGCAATCTGCCAGAAGAGAAATGCAGGCAAAGACGTTCCCCAGACCTGAAATGCTTTTATCTGTCCTTAGAGAGAGATTTCTTCCAGTCTTTGGATATTAGAACGATCTACACTAGCACCGAGGAGGTAAAAGGCCGCGGGTTGCTTTTCCAGGAGCAGTCGGTAGTGCTAGCAGAAGAAATGTTGATTGAGAAAATAGGGCTTGTTGCAATGCTGCTGCTGCTGCTGCTGCTGCCGCCGCCACCGCCGCCGCCGCCGCTGCCACTACTCTGGCAGCAGGCGTGGGGCAGTTGGCTGATCACTGATGCATATCAATAACCATGTACTTGAGATTTCTCATGACATCATCATTACCTTGGTCTCCCGCGGTCTCGAACCTTTGACCTTGCCGGGCTGGTCAACGATTTGGCAATGAAAGCCCCTCCAATGATGGCCCTTTTCTCCTTCTTTCAGACCGGGGGCAGCAGCACACCAGCAAGACGGCATCTTCTCCTCCCCAGCCTAGAAGCCCTGTGAAATCGAGGATCTTCCCCCTAAAACACTAACATACAAGATATGTGCAATCAAGCTGCCACCGCTTGGTAAAAACTCACGATGCCTAACCCAAAAGGATCGGGAGCAGATCCTTGAATCAGCTGTCACTTCTATAGAATGGGATTTTTTTTCCTTCCTCCTTAACCTGCGCTGGAAATTGCCGTTGGCTTTATACATCTCTATAGAGGAAGGCCAAAGAGTCTTGCGTGAGAATGAAGCGATTTACAATGCAAATAGAGGCCTGTGAAGGGATGGATGCCGCTGCTCACTCCCAACAGCTTGCTGCGCCTTAATAGCTGGTTTTATTTTCTGTTATTAATTGATGAATTGTTTGCTGACGCTGCCGGAGATTACTTGCTGGAAGGGGAAAAAAGTTCGGAATAAACTCTGAAGGCAACAGATCTTATTTGGATGTTTTAGCCGCACATACACAAACTGAAACCAGGTCATATTTACATCAAAGGAGGAATCTTGGGCACGGCAAGTATCCTGGACGACTACCCTTCAGTACTGCCGGAGAGAACCGGGATCTGGAGTCTGGCGAGAGGAAGACAGAGGCATGTGAGGGAAGCGAGTTGTTATCTTTGGTTATCTAGCTGTATGAGTGTATTGGTCTTCATAAAGCTAGATAACCGAAAGTAAAAACTCCTTCAAGATCGCCGGGGAGCGTGTGAGATGAAAGACTACAACCAAGAGACAGTAAAAACCAGAAAGGTCAGGAATACTTATTGAATCTAACTTTGTTTTTGTTTTTGTTTTTCCTTATCATGAAAGGTGGGATGAGAGGAAATTGACACATATATGCTGAGATACTAACGTGTCAGGTTTTGAAAGGGGTTGTTACAGCTGCAAAGGAGAATTGTATAGTACTAATGAGTAAAGATGCGTGTACACTTTGTTCTATTTAAGGCGAAAGTTTATATAAGAGGAACTTTTTTCTTAGAAAGAGATCGTAGAGATGTCTGAGACCTAGTTTAAAAATGATTCCATAATTATGTAGACTTGGGCAGTTCCCTTCTGAGGCTCCTCCCCCCAAAATTTGAAGATTGTGCTTGGAAACTACTTTAAATGTATTTGGGCTGTATGTCAAATTCTATAAAATTAGACTTTAAGACAAGTTTATACTGAGAGGTTAATAATTTATATCTATTGAAGACTTAGAACTAGCCGGGAAAAATGAAGAAAAACAAAAACAAAGGCTGATTTTTATTCTTCTATTCAAAATACAAGGACAGATGCTTCTCTGTTCCAAGAGGGTTTCCTTGAGGAAGCTACTGAAGCAGAAAGACATGATGGAGACGAGATCGCCTCCCCTCTTGTCAAAGTGTTAAAAAAATATTCTGTCTTACTCTGAGCCTAGCATTGGAAATGAAAGTGACATTTACGCCACAACCCACGTGTGCGCCTCCTCTCTTTTTGTTTAAGGATGATCAGGTCTATCCAGGAAACAGCTCTGGCATCCCAAACTGAAATAATTAGGACGTATATAGACCTGACAAAAATGGAAAGGGGGTGGGGAATCTGAGGGTCTGTCCTGCCTAATTGATTCCGCTAAACGGAATGCAGGAGATGTGAACGGCAGGACGCTCCGATTCCCACGCTCGGGGGCAAGTGGTAAAGCGGGCCGGCAGCCTATGACAGACAGCCCTGTTGGGGGGTAGGGGTATGAAAAAAACATCAAGTGCACACACCATACTCATCTCCATCGCTTAAGAAAGTAAAGGCATTTCCCACCCACAGCCATCTGCAGCCTCCCAAATGGCAACGCCAACTGGTCTGTAGCTGCTGCATACTGTCTGTTTCTGTTAATTTTTAACCGCTGTTTAATTTGGCCCTGATCAAGTTTGGCTTTCTTTTTTGGTTGAGATTTTCAGTATTTAAGGAAAGCTAGTGGAAAGTGATTTCAAGAAAGTCTCATTACTGCCTGTCCCTCCTGTGAAATCCTCAGTCTCTACTTACGGCCTTGTGACCACCTTTTGGCTTTTGTTTTGGCTGGGTTGTATTTTTTTTTTTTTTTTTACTATATGTCTCTACGTAACAGTCATTATTATGGCTTCACCAGGTTGTTTACCTCTTAAGATGACACACCTAGGAATTTGGCCTGATTGTGCTAATTAAATACACATTGAAAGTCAAACCAAGAAGTCATCAGCCTATAGAAAAGTTGATTACAATAACAATGTGATAAAAGGTTGTTTTGGAATAATCCCAGGTAGATGCATTCTAACCAGGCATTTTAAATCTTAATTTAAAAATAACTATTCTTAGCTTTATAAACTTTGTGGATTTTAAAAGTCCTCATTGTGGTCTTTTCATTAAATTTCTTACATTTTGCCACATGTCACCAAGCGAACATTTGTGTAGGCATTTACACATAAACACAACCATTACAATAAGATGCCCAAAATAGCCTGTTATCTTCCACGTGACCTAGATTACTGACACTTTTAAATATATAATTTTTCTTCAAAGGCAGTACATTTTCCTTTGTAGCTTCAATTCCATGTAGGACTTCATACTGTAAAACCACTGTTAGTTTCCTTTAGAAACTCTGAGAGACTTTAATAACATAAATTCTCAATTTGGCTGCTGAACACGTGCCAGAGTTTTACTACCATAGTGACCGTTGAGAAGACCCTTGTTTATTTACATCTGAAGCACTGTTTGTGCAAACAACCTTTCATTGTTAAGTGCCTGTATTCCTTTCATTTACTTCATGTCCAGGGGTGCTATTTACCTAGAACCATTGTCTACTACAATTAACATTTACATTACAAAGTGTGTGGTTTTCTTTCTCAAGGAGGTTCAATTAAGGCAATAAGATGTTTGCGGGGAAACCTATTGTTTACTGAAAGCACTCAATGGAGTCAAATTACTGACGCTTTTGCCTACATCTTGGTCTTTTATGTAAATATGTTAAATATAACATCTAAGGAAAATAAACAATATTATAATTATGTGTTTGCCATTGTCATATCAAACTTGCTTTGTATCATACTAATGTTACATAACTTATCGATCAATAAAAATACATTTCAATGTTATTTTCATTTTATTTTTTGCTGTTCCACTGCTCTTGCTGCAACATGTCCCAATTTTTCTTTTTTCTATTACACATCAAACTTCTGACATTTTGTTTTATTTGTGTGTGTTGAAGAGAGGTACTGTATCTGAGCATGGGTCTGAAGGATGTCTGAGATAATCTCTACAATGACCTTATAATAAGGTGATATTTCTTTGAAATCTGAAATATTCCAAAGGCATGTACATTTAAGTCAAAAGAAGTGTAAATATCAGTTAAGTAGTTCTTTGAAAGCTAGTTTTAACATTGGCAGAAACCGGATCAAGTTTATTTAGCATACCACTGCATTGTAAAACAGTTGGAGTGAAGTTGCAGGTTGCGTGAGTATGCATGTTAACTAGTGGGAACCAAGCATAGTCTTTGTGAAAGGGGAGCAGCAGATTGCTGTGCAAGGCCAATGTTAAAAAGGCAGCTGAATTTAACACCATCTGGAAGAAAAGATCCCTTCACGACTTTCTCACACCGTCAGACAAAACTAGTGTCTCTTGTTCCGAGCCCTTGTCTATGCAACCATACAATACTGAGTCATTATACTTTTGCTGAGAGAAAATTTGAGAACACAATATGGGTAACCAGTGAATGACCAAGTTTCATTGTGCCCGCTTAAGTCGATTGAAATCTACGTCTAGAGCTATGAATGGTAGTATTGTTTTCCTCACCAGGGCTGTACTAAATGTCAGCACAGTGTAAAGAAAAACTTGAAGTCTGCAAATAACTTACCAGATCTCAATTATAATATTTTCCCACACTAGAACTAATATCATTGCGAGGGGCTACATTGCAGAAAATACCAAAAGAAAGGAAAAGAAATAAGAGAGTTCATTAAGAAGTTATTTTATCTAGACAAACATTTTAATTTTCTGATGGGACCTTCAATTCAGGCTGCAGGCTGAGTTGAAGAGTGGAATTCATTACTTGGAAGTTCAGGTTACAAAAATGCTAAACAAATATCTATTTCTACCTTTAAACATTCTTATTAGATATCAACAGACCCCACTTGGGTTTTACTGCTAGTTCTGTTTAGAATTGTTAGTGTAAATCTAGCTTTAATTTTGCTTTAAATTTTGGCACACTGCTCTTTCAAAGTTTGCCACTGTGATTGACATTGTAAAGGAACACCATAGACATACATTTCCAAAAATTTACAAGATGGTTCTGGCACCTCCCAAGGTAGATTCTAGTGCCCTTAGAAATATGCTTCCCCTTTATGTTAAACCCCTCCCTCCATCTTGTGTGTATGTGCGTGTGTGTGTGTGTGTGTGTGTGTGTAAATCAGTTATCCTTAGGGTTAATGTTCACACAATCTATTTGACTGTAAACAGTCAGAAAAAGGAAACAAAGCAGTTCAGAAAGAGTAAAAGGAGTTGATTGTGTATGTTTTATTAGGATGTCTATTTTAAATATAATTGACTTTGCAATTTTGTTATTGTGTCACTAAGTGTCGCATAGTTCTTAACATGTAAGTGCAAAACAATGAGTAATTGCTGTTTTGCTGAATAATACATCTAAGTTGCCAACGTCAAAGGTATTATTTTGTGTATTTCTAAACAAGAACTTTAACTGCAGGTTTTGACATCTAGAATCTTTTCATGAGATTCTTAGAAATAGGCTGATAAAATGATGCCTTTAAAACTAAATATAAAGATATAACCAACTTATTTTTCTTGTCCTACTAGAAAATTAACAATGAAAAGTCACTCAACACTTGAATTGGAAATAACATAAACACAGTCATACAAAAAATTCAAAAGAACAACAAATGGAAATTGGATAGAGATTTTAAAAAAAGAAATAGGAAAACTTCTGTAATATCTTTGCAAAATGTGAATGGCTATCTTAACCAATACCTCTCCCCTACTGAAGTTTCCATTATTATGCACAGTAATGAGAGAAATGTATTTTTTACATTCAAAATGAACTATTTCCCCAAAGTTGCTTTTCTTTATTCTTAAGCACTAAATTTTCTATTACTAGTACTCTGTGTTTATTTTAAAAAGTAAAAGTTTCTCTCATTTGGAAATATATGAAATTCTATTTGATTTTGTGTCACTTGATGAAATTAAGAAATGTTTATAAATAATAAGACATTAGGAAGAGTCCATTTGAAATTCAGAAACATTATCCTATTCATAGGCTACATGTAAACACTTAGGATATTTTAGCATTTTAAGAATTTTGACTTTTTGAAATGGAGACATGATGCCAAAGATTTTATTTTCCAGTGTGTCTAGAAAATGAGAGTGTGTTAACTATTATCTAGGTCCCCCCGCCTCCTATGAAGCTATACACTTCTGGGGATATCTTTGTGGCATAAGAATATTGATAACCTTTTCCAAATTTGCCTTTTTGTGACTTATCTTTCCCTAATTTGCTAACACCATATATTGCATTGGGATGGGTGCGTGTTGTTGGTGGTGAGATGGGCGACACCGGGCAAGGTGTTCCTTAAGAACAAGAACTAATTTAGAACCAAAGTTATTGATTAAAAGGTATTTGTAATACGTGGGCCAATTGTTTCAACGTTAGTACTTGAGATATTTAAACAGGTTCTACAGCAATGGGGGCATGTAAGGCAGTTCTTCAGTGTCTCTGGATTTTAATGGATGGCTTTGTTATCCTGTTTCCTGTTTCTCAGTTTCTTAGCACAAGTTAAACAAGCTAATACAGAAATCAGTAGACAATTCCATTCCTATTTGATAACCCATTTCACTCCTCCTGGGAATCATTCAACTTTATTGTGGAATTAATTCTAAGATGATAAACGAAAATGAAAAGTATATAGTTATGAGTGCTTCTAAGGAATATCTGCCTTCCCTCAATCAGGGCCCAGGGAGTTAGTGCACTCCCTTAGAAAGGTGATGACCATCTTTGAGGTAGAAGCATGTGGCTTTCCGCTTTGCAACCAACTGACAGACCACAGGAGGTAGAGCTTTAAAAGTGCAGATAATCGACTTTATTCATGGAAATATGGAGTTCTGAGCCATGTTTGTTCAAAGAGAAGCACATCACTGTGCTTGGTGTTTGACTCGGTTTTAGCTTAGCGCTGGCACATCGCATTCTAGGGATCTAAAAATAGCCAAGCTTAGCAGTCGCCTCTCAAGGTGCTTGGCGTGGGCGGTGTAGAGAGGAGACAGCCAATTCTGTGAGTGGCAGCAGGAGCAGCTAGGCTAGGCAGAGGCAGCGGCGAAGGCTGCCGGTGCGCCGCTGGGCAGCACGACGCCTCCGGGTGACCGCCAACAGCCCAAGTCTTCTAGCAGCTGGGGCTGCTCGCGACTCGCGCAGGAAAGTCGGCGTCTGATTGGTGTTTCCCGGGAGACGAACTGCCCGAGCTGCCGGAGCTGGTGCGCCGGCGCGCGCGCTCCCGGAGCTGGAGCGCGGCTGGGAGGCTGGGGACGCGCTGCGGCCGGGCGGCGGGTTGGGAGGCTTCTCAAGTTCGCGCGAGCTTAAGTTCCCGCGCCGGTTGCCCGCGGCTGGGAGGGTGCTGGACTCCAGCGCCGCGCTACAGGACGCGGCCTAATCGGACTGTCAGCCCCTCCTTTGCCAGGCACGCTCGGTTGCGTCTGCGAAGGCTGTTCTGTATTTTTTAAAAATTCCATTTATTTATTTATTTATTTATTTATTTATTTACCTTCCTACCTACCTACCTACCTATCTACCTACCTGTTCCTGGGCCCCTCACCATAGACCTCGTCCCTGCTTCCGAGCCAGCTTGGGTCTGCCTTTGCTTGGGAATCCCAGAGTCGGGTTCCTGAATGGGGTGGCTTCCCGGTTTAGTCACCACTGGACGTCGGGTACTAGCAGGCATCTCCCCGCGGCCATACCCTGCCACAGGGCCCCTTCCTCAGCCTGGCAGGCAACTGTGGTTAAGAGGCTTTCCTCTGAGTTTCTCTAGTTCTGCCCAGTCGCGTTTTCCCTGTGTATGATTAGTATCGTTGATAAAGATGGTGCCCCTCTCTCTCCACTTGCACATTTTTTTTTAACCTAGTTGAACGCTGCTAACCGGAAGAATCCTCCCCCTCACCACCACCACCCCCCCCCACCAGGGGAGGCTTTTGATTGGGGGTGTTGTGGAGGGTGCTGGGAGCTGGGTTGTAGCGCTCACCGTTCTGGGCCCTTCCAGGAGCAACCTCTACCTCTTCCCCTGTTGCCCATTAAAGAGCGCAGGGCTCATCTTCCTCCCATCAGATTTGCTGGAAATATTAATCTCCTTGTTGGGTGGATACAGTAGAACTTGTTCAGAGATTACTTTAAAAAGAGAGCTGGGTCTTAAGCACTTACTAAAGCCAGTTAATAACATCATGCATGGACATTTAAACTTGTTGTAAGTTGCAGAGAGGATTAGCGGGAAGTCACGCTGTGCGCAGCTAATGATACCATCTTAACTCTAACCGGGCTAAATCCACCTCGCCTGGCTCAGGTCCGGCTCTTCAGCCCTGGGATGAGGCTAGGAGAGAGGAGGGTCTCTTGGAAGAGGGGAAGGAAGGCAGAAATAGAAGGAACTACCCTGCTCCTAGCTTTAGGTGATGGTCAATCATCCTGGGAGGCCACCAGCGGTGTTGCTGCTGGGTAGGCACGAGCACAGGACTAGGGCCCAGGCATCCTGGTGTGCACCGTAATCCTTGGGCTGTACTTTAGTGACACTGAAGGGTACGGGCCCACATGTCAAAACAATTTGATTTTATAAGCCAAAGGGCGCATAAGGGTCTGTTGGAAGCTCTGGTAAGGTTTGGGGATTGCAAAAGTGATGATGACTTTCTTGATGCTGGTCTATTTGCATCTTAAAGACCGCTTACTTCCAAGTCTGCTTTTAAAAAAAGTAGTCCAGCTCAGTATTTCACAGATAAATTTCACAGCATATTATTAACAACTTCCTGTCATAGGCTTGCTCAACTGGTTTCAAACTGATTACTGTTTTAAGGCAGTTTGCGACTACTATATGACAGAGCCAATTAGAAATAATCCTGGGAAAATGCTTCGAAAATGCTGCGTTATTAAAACACTTACCTAGTAATATTCATCTAGTTCTTTCACTAAGTAGCTATCTGACGGATTTCTTGTGTTTTCTGAGCTTATTTTAATAGTCACTTGCCCTGGGAAAACAAGGTATCAGGAAAATTTTTAACTGCAATCTGGCTTTTGGCATTATTTTTTAGTTTTAAATTCAAACTTGACAAGTTAAAACGTTTATGTATTATATTTTTAACAGCTAGTGTGAGGTTGGAAGTAACTATAGATGCTGATTAATCTAATAATTGATAAATACCTATAAGTAGATGGTAAAAAAAAAACCCACAAGAAAAAGATTGTGTATGAAACCAAAAAACCAACCAATAAAAAAGCCAACAATAAATATTCTGCTAATTAGGTCACAAAAAGTAATTTACAGAGTATTACCCAATGTTTCTTCAATCGTCTTTTAGGGGGAAACAATCTTTCTATACACACGTGCACACATACACACAGATTGATTATGAGTGAAATTTACTGGAATGGAAGAATTTCAAACATGTATGATTAAGAAATATTTTCACAGAATAAATATCTCAAACATTTAATTTTTGTATTTATCAACACTGATCTAATGAAAACACTTCCTATAATTTATTTGGAGATAATACCTTCATAAAGATAATAATAGATTTAATATCATTGAAATTCAAAATCCATGGAATTGCTTCCTGTCAAGGCTGGATCTCTTGTATAGTAATAATAGGAGTGTACTTAGTCCTTAATTTTAATTCAGTGAGTATTATGAAGGTACCTGAAACTCTTGAATGAATATAACAGCCTTTGAGAGGAATTCAAATAATAGATATTAGTCCTTATTTTAAAAAAGCACACAGTTTGTATACAGTAGCTGCTCAGTATATATTATTTTAATTTATTAAATTATCCTTGAAATACACAATGTATGTGCAAAGTTAAATTAGTATTGGCTGACATTAGGGATCTGAAGTTGAGAATGTTGAATTGTCTGTGGGATAGCTTAAAAACTGCTTAGAAGCTTTGAATTTGAAGTTATCACCATGACTAATCACAGCAAGTGGGTTTGACAAGAATGGAAGAAAATAATGTTATAGGTCTTCATTTTTAGGATTTGTAGTATATGTCTCTTGAGTGGTTCTAATAGTGAAAATACTTAGACCACAAGGAAATAGGAATTAAGTAATGAATTTACATTTGAATTGCTTTATATATTGACTCATCACAATTTATAGGTACTTAGATTAATATAAATAATAAAAAGTTCAGCTGTTCCTAAATAAAGTTAGAAATTGCTGAGTAGCTTAGTTTTTCACACTGAAGACTCATGCTCAATTATAGTCTGAAATCTCAGTTTGCAGATATGACATAGGATAATAGTGATTCAAACAGCAAAGTACAAATACTGCATATATTTCTGCCAAATTTGTCTCAGATGGACTAGCTGCTAAGGAAGAATCCATAGCATGACTGAGCTAACAAAAAGTGTGTTACCTCTCCAATAGGTAATCCCTCCATTTGCATGCTGTGCTCACTGACAGGAGAAAGGACTTAAATGTCTGTCATTTTTCTGGACTTTAGCCTTAAGGTCTATATTGTCACTTCAAAATACATGAAGTGAACAATATTTTTGTTAGCCAGTAATTGTTATTAAGACAAAATTGTTTTCTTAGCCTTTGGAGACAAAACTTTGGTGCTCTTTATTAAAAGTTAAACTTAACTAGGCTTATTACATTAGAAATTGTCTAATTCAATTTTGATTCTTCAAATTGCATTTTATACTAAAGGAGAGCTTCTGCATAAAATGCAGTTGAAAAGAGAAAAATATTTATGCTTTTATCATTTAAGTGATCAAATACTGCAGTGCTAGACATTAGAATATCGTATGCATCACTACATTATTAACTTAATCTAATGCTCAGAGTCATTACCACATTCATGGGTGTCTTTCTGATATCTCTCCAGTCCACTGGATTTTGAAGTGTGATTATGTAAATTTTCTACTGATAAATAAATGACTATAATTGTACTTGAAATACCACTCAAATTCTTAAGACCATGGCATCTAAATAATATATTATGCATTCCTTAATTATTTATCAAGACTAATTCAAAATAACTGTAGGGCAAAGCATACATTGATTTTTAAATAGCCATCCCCATCCCCAATTTTTTCAGGTTAAAAATATTCCAGATGGTGAAAACATTGGGGGGATGAGAAAAAAGTTGATGGGTGGAGTAAGTAGCAAGTTTATCCTTCATGTAAACATTTTTGGTTTGCCCAATAAAACTTATATCCTGATTCACTTTTTATGGCATGTGATCTTAATGCCAGTTCAGTGAGAGTATTTTGGTGATAGAAAAAAATTTTTCTTTTAAATGTTAAACATTAGTGCAAAAATGTCCTCACCATTATTTGTCAAGGAAAAAGGGAAAAGTTAGGAAATAAAACGTTTCATCTGCAGTTATTTTTTAAAATTCTTTTTTAATTCAAGTAAGGTTGTACCAAAAAAATGATCCTAAATGTCAGGTATGGCTTTCCTTCATTTAATTGTGAATACAGAACTACAATAACTGAATGGTGCCTTTTCATTGTTTAACATTGCAAAGCTCTACTCAGAACTCTTGTTGCACTGTGTCTTTAAAGGGAGCATGTGTGTGTTTTACCTACATAAATTCTAATTGCAGAATCCACTTTAATCACCACATAGAAATCTGAAGCCTCATAAGTTCATGAGCTACACACTTTTCTTCTTTATTCTGCAGACCACACCTTATCTGGTTGCTAATGAAATACAGGAGATTGATTGCAGAAAATCTTCAAGGGAATATTTGCTGTACCACGTATAGTGAGCTCCATTTGGTGCATTAGCATTTAGCCATTTTATGCAAATTTAGGGAAAATGACTCATGTATATGATTTAATATGCATCAGCGATAACTCATACCACCCTTATAAGAAAAAAGAAATTAAAAATTCATTAGAAAACTAGACTAGTGTCACTACATGGTTAAAACATTATTAAAGCATATTTCAATGTTTTGCTTACACTAGTGTTCTCATCATGGTGCCACCATTTCATGACAAAGGCCGTAGAGGAGAAAACATTCAACTTAAAATGTCTGCTGGCACACATCGCTGGATTTGTGTGTCACTAAACAATGAGCGAGCATAGCCTTGAATACCAACTATTTAATTAGCACTTTTGGAAGCCATGCATAGAAAATAGCTCATTTACATGCATCTGCTTAGTGATTAGTCCCATAAAAAGCTACCATTTTTTTTGTTGTTGTTTAATATAGCGAGCATTTTACCATTCGGCCATGAAAAAAATCAAAACATATGTTATTATTTTCAAATCCTGAAATTCAGAATTTAATTAAAACAGCTAAAAGTCTTCATATTTCTCTTCAAGGTATATTTAAATTATTTAATTTAACCTTAAGTGTACCATAAAAGACTGGATACAAGTAATAATTAAGAACTTCAAAGGGCAACGGAAACCCTCTAACAGTCCTTGGTTTAATTAAAGGCTATTATTAGAAAGCTCTCAAATATACAGTTACATTTAATGACAAATGATGACTAGTAAAAGCAGTATTTGAAAGTTATGAGTACCTTATTTTAAATACTATTGGTAGACTCTAGAAAGTATTTCTATCATTCCATTTTGAAAATAAATGACATGTATTTCTTGAAAAATCAAATTTGTAACATTAAAAGCCTGTTAGTTTAAGAAGCTTTGCTTTTCTCTAATTCTCTATCTACATGTACCTGTCACGATCACAAATTAATTGTATGCTTCTTAAAAATCATTTTTTAGCAATTTAAATGCTTTTAAGAGGGTATATTTTTCTAATAAATTGAGGGTATTTATAAAGGCACATATACATATATATATAAGGATGCATTAACATACAAACTTGGCTATACTCAAACATTTCGGTATATAATCTTTTTTTTAATGTGAATTGATATTTACTATAATAGTAGTGATTTTTTTCAGATATTTATATTATCTACCATATTTGTGTGAGTAGACAAATGGCCATAAAAAAAGATTCTAAATAAATTTTAGAAGAGTGAATAAACTATATATAATATAGGAATGGGTAATTTATGTAAAATTTGCTATTATAAGACTTTATATTCATTGGGCTTTATTGTCTTATTTATTTATGTAAGGAATTTGCCTAGCAGTTACATAGTTACAGTTCAGGGCAGATGGATGAGTGATATATATGTACATTCTCAATTGAAATTGGTGAATAAATACTTAAAAAGTTCATATAGAACATTTTGCTGATTCTGTTAATTATCTTTAGTAATTAGCTTATAAACATGTATAATAAAAATCCACCTATTTATTAAGCAGATATCATTTTACTTTTATGAGTAATCTGCTCTGTTGAATTGTAACACTGTTTCTTTTGTTCACTGTGGGCCAGTGAATACGTTGGGATGTGTGATCTTGGAATGACTGCTTAGATTAAATAGGTGGATATGAATCTCTATCTACCTACCTTATCTTGTTAGCAGCTAAATAATGTATTATATGTACATACATAGTATGCTGTGTAAGAAAAGTGTGTTCCTGATGTGCCTTTCATAAAGGATATTCTTTAATTTGAAAAATTTTGACTTCAATTTCTTGTTATATCCTGTTTTAAACCAATATCATTCTTTATTTGCTTATCATTCTCCTCTGAACCCTTTCCCAATGCACAGGCAATCAGAATATGTGTAAGGTTTGTAGAGGAAAGAAATTACCTATCTTACTCACTGCTGAATATACTGCATAAAGACCAGTATAAGACACATAGTAGATGCTCAATAAGTAGTTGATGATGAAAGAATGAGTATACTTAAATAAAGGATTAATCTTTTTTGAAATAGCTATTGCCCTACAGGGATTCATTTAAATACACTGGTTCCTACAACATGGGAGCCCTCTTAAAGCTCCCCAATTTTGCTAAGATTTCCTTTCCTAGATAGAGTAATACTGTTGATTCATTTGGGCATGAGTGAGGGCCTGTAAGCAAACTCTAAGCTGATTTTTTTTTCAGGGAGGGGGGGGTACTGGGGATTGAACTGAGGGGCACTCAATCACTAAGCCACATCTCCAGCCCTATTTTGTATTTTATTTAGAGACAGGGTCTCATAAGTTGCTTAGTGCCTCACTTTTGCTGAAGCTGGCTTTGAATTCTCAATTCTCCTGCCTTAAATTGTTGGGACTATGGGTGTACACAATCACACAAAGCTCTAAGCTAACTTTTGAATCTGTTTGTAGAATATCTCTTAAAGATATTGTGCTGCATATGGGGAATAGTCAGTGGCTATGGAACAGGGCCAGGTTAACTGGACACACCTGGGAACTGAATTCTAGAACACAGTATTACAAACATTTCAAACAAAAGTATTTTGCAGGTAATTGTATATTTTTATTTCACTTCGATAAAAATGGCTAGTTCATAGAAGCATGCTCCTGGTGAATTCACTGAAATGCTTGTAGTCTGAACTGATGACAGGAGAAAGAAATGATGATCAGAGAATTTTTGGTCTAACCTCCTTGATCATTTTTCAAAGCTGCATTAGTTCCTTATAATACTAGGAATTATTAGTGTAAATATATTTCTAAACACTACTCCCATGACTTAAAAATTAATCTCTCTGATGTCTCACCTACAATTGAGGAGCTACATGAGAATTTATACCATTCATTATATTGATATTACTCTTACCATTATTGTTATTTGATACTGGGGGTTGAACCCAGATGTGCTTAACCACTGAGCTACATTCCCAGTCCTGTTTGATTTTTATTTTGAGATAGGGTCTTGCTAAGTTGTTGAAGCTGGCCTTCAACTTGCTATCCTCCTGTTTCAGTCTCCTCAGTCGCTGGGATTACAGATGTGTACCATTGTGCCTAGTCCATTGATTATATTCTCATGCAGAAATTAGAATAATAAGATAATAAGATCTTGTATCAATAATGAAAAGTTGTCTTTTCACATTTTTATGTAATATGTGTTCAAAATGACAAATGTCAGATGGGAAACTCAAACAAGTGAAATGTTTATTAGGCTCCTATTATGATACTATCATAAGGTTCTAAAGTTCTTAGAAAATAAGCAACAGGGACTTGTTGAGTTAATAAGAACAAGCAAATATGTTCACAAGACCAGGTAGTAGAAAAATGAGTTGTAAAAAAGTTCAGCCTTCTCTTTGTGACCATTGAGAAATAATGTTGTTAATTTGGAAGTTGGGTTAAAGTTTTGATTGCCTCCTAATAACTCTTTCAAGATTATTAATGAACTATTTTAGTCTATAAATGCATTTGGAAGCTGCAGTAGATTCTGTTTTGGTACAAAAAGACACCAAATGGTAACCTGGAAGATATAATGGGCTTTACAAATCAACTATCTTGAACATCATGACTGACTGGACTTTGATAAAATCTGGATCCAAACTGGTTTTGTCAACAGAATTTATCATAACACAAAGCAGAAAATTCAGATGAAATATTTTATATGGATTGCTTTTGACCTTTAATTACAGAAGAAAACTCTAATATACAAGTGATTATACTACTCCCTCTTGTATTAAAAGTAGAGCTAAATAGGTGGAAATCAAATAATAATTTCCGGGCTAACACAAAATCTATTAACCAGCCAGTATTATGTACTTTGTAAGAAAGTACAGAATGAGGTGGTTTTTTTTTTTCCTTTTTCTTTTTTTTTTTTTTTTTGTGGTGCTGGGGATTGAACCCAGGGCCTGTGCTTGTGAGGCAAGCACTCTACCAACTGAGCTACATCCCCAGTCCATAAGGTGTTGTTTATGTGTTTGACAGTATAGACTTGGTAGATAGAAATCTTTGAAAGAAGACTTAGAAAAGCATATAAGAAATGATGCTAACTTTAAGAAACTTAAGATTGGGTTGGCAAGACTAAATTAGTAAATATGAATGTTCAGTGAACAATGTAAGATAATATTAAATTGTGCGACACTTATTAATGGCATTACAGAAATCCACAGTAAAGTGAGCCATGTAGAGAAAAATGATATTTGCAGCTTTGAATTTGGCTCTGAAAGAGTTAAGACAGATAGAAGTAAGAGCGTTATGGGCCAGAAAAACAAAATGATTGATGATGACCTGGATGCATGAATGAGTTGAGCATGTTTTTGAGGGAAGAGAATTTTATATTTAGTAATGGTGATTAATATTTGTAGAAGATGGAATCAGGCCAGATTATTTATATTCTTGAAACTTGGCCATTGGAGATAGACACAATGATGAAAATTATGGATCATTACTTTGGATTTTTCTTTGTTGTGTTTAACAAATATTAATTGAGCATCTATTATGTGCACAGTAGTGTGCTAAGCACTGATAGAATACTGGTGAACCAAATCAATACATACTTAACATTATGAAATTTGTGTTCTAGAAGGGAAACCAGACTTTAAACAGCAAATTACACAATTGAATAATAATGGCAATGATCAGTTCTGCAATAGAGAAGTATGGGGGCAAGTCCGGGACAAAAGACAAGATTAGAAATCTTTCCTTCAGAGGTAAAGTTCAACAATTTGAACTAAAGAAGAAGTAGAGTCTAGTGTAGTGGTGCTCAAGCATAATCCTAGTGACTTGGGAGGCTGAGGCAGGAGGATCAAAAGTTGGAGACCAACCTCAGAAATGTAGTGAGACCCTCAGTAACTTAGTGAGATTGAGACCTTCTCTCAAAATAAAAAGTACAATGGGCCAAGGATGTAGTTCAGTGGTAAAGCATCCTTGGGTTCAATCCTCATTACAAAAAAATTAGTAAATAAAAAAAGGAGAAGTAGAAGATGTTTGAGTAAAAGTTAGGGGGACAGGCAGAAATTTATAGATAAGAAGACAACATTTATCACCCAAGATAGAAGGAAACATACCATGTTGGGGAACTTCAAGATCAGTGTGATTAGAATACAGAAATACATAAAAATCAGGTAGGATAGATAGCTCAAGATGAGGTTAGAGTGGTAGGCAGATTTTGTAGGATTTTGGTCTTTGACCTAAGTATGGTGAAAAGACACTGAGAGATTTTAAGCAAGGCATTGACCTGTATGTTTGAATTTATAGTTTAAACCCATCATTTTTTCTGCATAATATATATCTAGATATCTAGAACTACCTATATATGTATATATCTAGATATCTAGACAGAAATCTATAGATCTAGATATATCTATAGATATAGGCATATCTATTTAGATGGATAGATCTATATAGATATTTATAGATAATCCTATATCTATAGATATGCCTAAAGACATAGGCATATCTATAGATATCTATATAGATCTATCTATCTAAATTGGATAAAGGCAAGAATGGGTGAGGGAAACTAATTTTGAAGCTGTGGTAATAGTTAAGAAGTAGTTCTGGTTTGGACTAGGGTGGTATGAAAGCAAAGAGAGGCAGACAGATTTGAGAGATGTTTATAAAACCAAATATGACACATTTATAAAATGAGGGAAATAGCCTTTAAAGAAGCATCCACTGTCATCGACATTCAGGTGGGCCAGTGTGGGCTTAATATGGACTAAGGAAAACCAATTTGAGACTGTAATACTCTGAGATCGTAAGGAAACCTGAATTTGAGAAGGAAAGACACGTGCTAAAGACATTTTAAAAAGAATAATATGGGCCTGGGGTTTGATTGGCAGCACCACATAAAAATAAAATAAAGGTATTGTGTCCATTTACAACACACACACACATACACACACACTGACACACACATGAATAACATGGTTTTTGACTCATAAGTTTTATTTTAGTGTGTTATATTAGTTTTCTATTACTATAACAAATACCTGAGATGAACTGACTTTAAAAGAGGAAAGGTTTCTTTCATACATATTTTGTAGATGGACACAATACATTTATTTTATTTGTCTATTTTTATGTGGTGCTGTGGATCAAACCTAGTGCCTCAGGCATGCTAGGCAATTGCTCTACCACTAAGCCACAACCCCAGTCCCAAGGAAAGTTTTCTTTTGGTTTACACTTTTGGAGTTTTTAGTCATGGCTGGATTGACTCATTCCTTTTAGTCCTGTGGTAAGGTAGCCATCGTGGTGGGAGTTTGTGGTGAAGCAAGCTGCTCACCTCATTGTAATCAGGAATCAAAAGAGCAAGAGAAAGAGACCAGTGACCCACAATTCCCATGGAGGGATTGACCACAGTGATCCTAAAACCTCCCTCTAGGCCCTGGCTTCCAGAGACTTCCACCATCTTCTAATAGCATTAGCCTAAGGAACAAGCATCCAACACAGAGGATATTCCAGATCCAAGTGCTAGCACTTAGTTACCTTAGTACTGCCTGGTTGGCTCCAGGAAATAAGTGTGTGGGGCAGAAGAAAATTGGCCAACTCATTTCACAAGGGTTGAGTTTACAGTGTTACATAATTAGAAAATCTAGATGTAGGGATGATATTCTATTTGAGAGGACATAATTAGAGATTTGCGGTAGATTAAAGGCATAAAATACATGGAGTTTGCCAAGGAAAAGGTGTAGAGAGCAGAGAATAGCAACCCAACACACCAATTCTGAAACTGATGGAAGGAATAAGCACGTGTCATTCATAAATTAGCTTACATCTGGAAAACCAGTAAATCAATATCATAATTCTTATTTCTTATTTATTTATTTATTTTTTTGTGGTAATGGGGATCTAACCTAGGGCCTCCTGTTTTTACCACTGAGCTACACCTCCAGCCCTTTTTATTTTTTATTTTGAGACAGGGTCTTTATTTTTGAGACAGAATCCTTCTGTCTCAGCCTTCTGAATAGCTGGAATTACAGTTGTGGGCCACTGTGCCTGACTTAGTAATTCTCTTTTGAAATAAATTTTGACTGTTAGTGTGTGTTCAATTATTGACACAAATAGACTCCTCTCAAAAAGCCTATAGTTTGTCATTCTTAAGATCATGTTATGGTGACAGAAAGGGAGAGAGATGAGGTGAGTGTTCTTATAATTCTTAGAAATAATTAGAATTTAATGCATCATAAACATTTAACTTAAAATTATTATCAAGTTATCCAATATATGCTCACAGACATTTCTTTTAGAAAAATAAAACATTTTTGCATCCAGTAAATATTGATTCAATAAGGCCTGGCACTATTTTGGTCCTACTGTTCTGATTATGGAAACTGTGGGGTTTTTTTTTAAATATTTATCTACTTGTCTTTAGTTATAGGTGGACACAATACCTTTATTTTATTTTATTTTTTTATGTGGTGCTGAGGATCAAACCCAGTGTCTCATACATGCTAGGTGAGAGCTCTACTTCTGAGCCACAACCCCAGCCCTGGAATCTATGATTTAAAGAGGAAAGATATTTAATGAACAAGTAATAAAGGAAAATATCAAAAAAATCAGATAATTATAAGTGCTGTGACAAAACATACCATGGAAGTTACTTTAGATTGGTCAAGCAAGAGTTACTTGAGAAAATGATGTTGAAAGTGGCACCATAATACACAAAAACATAAAACTTATATTTTTAGGGAGATAGACTTGTTTGTTAATTTATGTAAGATTAATGAACATATTGGGGTTTAATAGAAACAAAAATCTTGACTTGATTGCTTTAGTTTTTCATTCAGGATGATAAAATACAGAAGAATAGAGAACAAAACACTGACATGAATGTGACTCTTGAACTGCATGCTTTACTTCCATAATTATGTATCCAAATTTAAAGCAAAAAAAAAACCCATAGGAAGTAATTCTTACCTATATATTTGGACTAATAACTTAAGCATCCATTTTTAAAAAAGATTTTATTATTTATTTATTTATTTATTTATGTAAGCATCCATTTTTTAAAAAGGACTTTAAAAAAATAAATGTAAGTTGGTGAATGTTTTTAACTTCACCATGATAAAGTATTTAATAAAATAACACTGCCACTAATATTAGGCACATATACAGAAATTAATATTTTTGAAGTATATCACAGGTATTGATTGATTGGAGAATAGTTACTCAAGAGTAGTGATTGAAACTGGGGATAAAAAGTTTTGGTTGACCATTAAAGTAGTAAACAAGAAAGTAAGGGCTTGGGGCATCAATTCATTTCTCTCTCTCTCTCTCTCTCTCTCTCTCTATATATATATATATATATATATATATATATTTTTTTTTTTTTTTGCATTACCGTTCTTTATATTTATTTGTTGAGACAAAGGATAGTTCTTTTTAAATTTTTGGCAGTGCTAGTGATTGAACCCAGGGCCTGGTGCATGTTGCTTTAACACTGAGTTACATTCCCAGCCCAAGGATTGTTCTTTTTCATATCTGATAATGATGTTTTCATTAAACATCTAACTTTTTTTTAATTTATGAAATAAAAATTGCCTTTTCAAGGCATTTCTTAATTGTCTATTTCATAGTTTTGAGAAATATTGGTATTTCTAATCCTATGTTCTTAGTGTAGTTTTAGGAATTCACATTCAGATTTGAAACTATTGTTTATCAATTTTAAATTCATCGATTAAAAAATAGGAATACTTGGACTTGTTTTTTAAAAGTTCAAAGTAGGACAGAGATAACATGGTAAAAAATAAGCTTCCTAGTTCCCTAAGTTCTCCTCTCCAGAGTTAACTAGTAATTTCTTGGGGTTGGGAAACTTTTAAAATTAAAATTATTTTGCTTATATGTAAATTTCTCAAATTATACCTATACTGGACTCAAGAGCATTTTCCTATTATTTCACAACTTTATATGTAAAATACAATGCCAAAAGTATGCAAAGATCAAATTTAAACATAAATCACATATTTCAGAATGTTGGTTATTGTTAGTGAAAACTAGGCACAGTGAATTAATATTGTGACTTGTGTGTGTGTGTGTGTGAAATTCACATTTGAGAGACTTAAAGGAAAAAGTTATGGGCAGTTACCCATAACTCCTAAGAGGTATTCATTTTTGCCTCATGGAATTTCATAAACATTGTAGTGAACACAGAAAGTTTACAAATTATGGGTTAGTTTATGAACTTCTCCCCCATGTACTTGACTAGCTTTTAATATGCCAAATAATTAGTGGTTTATTCACTTGCTTTAAATTAGCTAGTCTCTGGGCTGGGGCTGGCGGATAGAGCTATGGCCTTGCATGTGTGAGGCACTGGGTTTGATCCTTCGCACCACTAAAAATAAATAAAGATATTGTGTCCAAGTACAACTAAAAATATATTTTAAAAAATTAGCTAGTGTCAAAAATTTAACTTGAACTCTAATCAATAACCTTCTTGTCAACTTCCACGTACTTATGAATTAGTTAAAAATGTCAGGATAGAGTCTTCTCATGGAATCAGGAGATGCTACTCTGTCTCTATAACCAATAGACTTCCACAGTCTCAACAAGAGCAGCAACCCAGTAGCCTAATATCCAATCCGTCCCTCTTTCTATTGACAGAAAGATTAGTAATTGATATTCTGTATAAAAACCCTTAATACTTACTGTTTATCCTTCAACAAAGTTTATGTTAAATCAGATATTCTGCAAAACCATCAATTTCTATACTTAGCTTTTGGTTTTGATTATTTATCAAAGAGCAACTATGACTGCCAAAGGGAGAATTTGCAATCATCCTACCATGAATTGTCTACCTTAGTAGAATGTAGGTGGAGCATTATGTAGTTAGGTGCATGTCTTGAGTTCCCTCAAGAGCATATTATAAATAAAATTCTGAACATCAAATATATCATTAATTGATGACTAAACTGAAGAATGAACTAAGGTTGTGATTAAGGGAACACTTTTTTTCTCAAACATTACAATTATTCTGACTGTTCTAGAACTGACAAGACTAAGAAAGATAAGAAGAAAATAAATTAATTATTAAAACCACATGAAGCTACTCTGCTGAGTGCTTTATGTACATTATTTCACTTAATCTCCCTAAAAATGTTGCTGTTCTCAGAAGCAGAAAGTGAGGCTTGGAGAAGTTACTTAATACAAAGAAAAGAAGAGAAAGGGCAAAAGGAGAAATGCTTAGATATAATAAAATCAAGAGTCAGGATAAGTTTATATGAAATAAACAAAAAGCTCCAGGCTAGGGAGACTGAGGCAGGAGGATTGTGAGTTCAAGCCAGCCTCAGCAACTTAATGAGACCCTGTCTCTAAATAAAATATAAAAAGGGCTGGGAATGTGGCTCAGTGGTTAAGCACCCCCGGTTTAAAAATTCACAGTACCAGAAAACAAAACAAAGCAAAACAAAACAAACAACAAAACCAAAAGGAAAACAAACAAACAAACAAAAAACCCCACAACACTCCAGCTAGAGTATGTTATGACTTGTCTATCTCAATACTTAAGAAAGACTTCAAGCTAGCAAAAATCTCAGCACTTTGAATTCACAAATTATCAAAGTAGCAGATCATTCAAGGGAAAAAGTAGGAGAACAGTGAATGTGTGTATGTGTAGGGGGTCAAACTAATACCTACAAAATGAGTTAAATATTTCATTTTGCATTCCAATGCTGTGATATATGTAGGTACATATTTTCATACATATTTATAAATTAAATCTACATTTATGATTAATTCAGTACTTGAATTTCTTAACAAAAATGACCACTTTTATATGTAAAATTTTATTGTTAACTTCACAGAAACAAAATGGTGTTGAAATTATGTTTGTTATATGTGATGCTATGGCTATCTAAACATAACTCAAATAAGTGACAATTTTCTTTACCTCATGTTGAAGTGTTTGGGTAGAAGTGTCTTGATGATGAAAATACGCTCAAATTAACATAACCTACATTTGTCACTTAAGCATTATCTCAATCAAATATACATTAACATTTTTTCCTTTAAGCTTCCGAATTTAGGCACCAAAATGAATGTGGTTGTACATGTTCTACAGAAGAGCTAAGTGGACTATATTGCTGCAGTTTGACATTGCCTAATTGTATGGAAGGCAAATTAACAATGGAAAAAAATTGTGAAAGAAGAGGAGTTTGTTTCTTGTCTATTATTAATAGATCCTCTGCCTTCTGAGCTTTTTACCTTCACACAACTTTTACTCTTCCCACAACTCTTCCTCCTTAGAGAGTCACAATTTTTTATCTTTTCTTCCCCAATTCAGCCCTATTAGACACCTTGTTCTGAGAACTGGATTGAAAGAAATTAATTCACTAGGTGAAAAAATCACTCTGTTTTAACGTCTGTCTTAGTTCATTCCTGCTGCTACAAAAAATTCCTTAGAATGGAGCATTTATATGAAATAGTAATTTATTTCTCATAGTTCTGGAGGCTGAGATGTACAAAATCCAAAGGCCATCAGATTTAACATCTGATAGCCTGTTCCATCAATGATTGTCTTCTTGGGGTGTCTCCATATAGTGGAAAAGGTGAAGAGGAAAAGGATTGGAAGTATAAAGTAGCTCTCTGTAGCCTTTTATAAGGACATTAATTCCATTCACAATATCAAAAAGCCCTTATGACAATAATTTCTCCAAAGGTCCCTCTTAATACTATTACTTTGGGGATTAAGTTCCAACATATGAATTTTGGAGGGACACATATTCAAACCATAGCAATACCTTATTTCTTTTTTTTTTTAAATTTCTCGGCGGACACAACATCTTTGTTTGTATGTGGTGCTGAGGATCGAACCCGGGCCGCACGCATGCCAGGCGAGCGCGCTACCGCTTGAGCCACATCCCCAGCCCCAATACCTTATTTCTTAAGACATGTTATAGGTTAAAGGAATGAAAATTGTTTCACTTAACAATCTTTCACTCTCTGTTGTGTGTGTATGTTTTATAAACATTAACTCATTTAATCCTCATGATAACTTATGAGGTCGGTTTTTAATTGCAGAACTTCAGGTAATCAGTAGGGGAAAGTTTGGGAAGCAATTGATCTTTTTATCCTTGGAAAAGTATCACAAAACAAAATTCTATTTCTATAGTCAGCCTTGTTTGTTATTCCTGTGATAGTAATCAGGAGTCAAGCCCAATCAAGCACAAAACAATCTGGGGGTCAGTCTGATTCACTATGTGGCAGATGATGGAGCCAATGAAGATTCAATTACAACTTCATGACAGGAGTTTTATTGACTCAAACTCAAGTAGAAATGTTCACATCTAAGTTTTAGAAGTTTGATGAAGATTTAGTAATTCTTGAATTTTCACAAATGTTATAGTTGAAATCTTACAATTTTTCATTGAGTAATGTCACAAACATTTTATAGTTAATAGTTAATATTTTAATATGTTAAAAAGTTAATGTTTTAATTTTTGGAATATCAAAGTGTGATTCCAGTTTTAAAATGAGTTATCCATAAACCGTAGTTGTATTCCTTTTTTAAAAGATTTTATTTATTTATTTATTTATTTTGTGGTGATAGGAACTGAACCCAGGGCCCCAAGTATGCTGGACAAGTGATCTATCACTGAGCTATATCTTTAGTCTACTTTCCATTTTACAAAACACTTTTTAGAGAAATCCTTCTTTATAAGGATGAAATGAATTGTATTCATTCTTTGTAAGGGGACTATACAGAAGTTACAAATATGTTTTGAGAACATCATAAATTATTTCCATTTTACATTTATTTAACTCTGTTTCATGTGTGACAATATTTACATGTGAAATACATTGTCTTTTCAACTACTGAATGTTATTCTCTTAGGATTCTCTAGAAAACCATTATAAATGTATAAAAATAATTATAGAATTGTAATTCACACAGTACTCATTATACTTGAATGTTAACCAAACTTTTTAGAATATATGAATCACAAAGAAAAAAATATGTTATCAGTAAAAGCACAAAAGAAAGGGAATAACCAACAAGAGTAGATTGATACTAGTGAAGAAGATCAAATTTCAATTTTAATTGCAACAGTTGTTTCTCAAATCTTACATGATAAATTGACTGATAGTATATTCACCGGAAGCTTATTATTATAGAATAATTCCAATTGTCATTTAATTTTTCAACTGTTAATCTCTCAAAGAAGTCTTTGAGGAAATAGTAAAACTTTTTTTAGTAAGGTTAATACACATAGGCCTAAAACAGTAATTCTCAACTCTAGCAATGCACTAGAACTAGTAGAAAAACTTTTAAGAAACAATCAGTGTTGGAACTCACTTCCTGAAATTTCTGATTTAAGATATGACCTGGGCACTAAACAAACAATCTATACTGGCAGCCAGAGTTCAACTACCTGACTATGTAATTCAACCACTTAACTATATAATTTTCATACAATTATTTCTACCACTTAATTTTGTTTTCTAAATGGGTCCTTTATTTTATAATGTTTTAATTCTGCTATTACGGTCAGTATTGAACTTGGTACAACATATAGTTTGATATAATAAAAAAGTCAATTGAGAAATGAGGTATTAACTGTTGTTTTCTACTTGGGTGATGATTGAAAAAGTTTGTCCAACTGCTTATCGTTACTCATTTAATTGGCTGAGTCATATTCCATGAAACATTTTGTAGATACTGTGACTTAACCAACGTCCACATTCTAGGACAAATTCTGCATGTTGAAAAGAGATCAGCTTTCCTTGTGTTTAAATTCAGAAAAGCATTCCTCTATATTGACACCTTACTTTGTGCTTAAAAGATGTAGGTTCCAGAATGAGTTCTTACTACTTAATATAGTTAAGTTCTAGATAATTCTCTTTTTTTCTCCACATCTACCAGGAAGAATCATGGAGAAGCAAAATAAAAATAAAAACCTATTACTGTAATTTGACAACTAGAGAAAGTACGAGGCACTTTTCCTTTTTCTAAATAGTTATATCTTTAGGATTTTCAAAAAGAATATATACAAAATTCAGGTTGAAATAAAGATGTTCTTTTTTTCCTGGGGAATATAGTTTAGTGCCTGTGAGTTGCTTTTAATACATATATAAAATTGGAAATAAGTAAGTCTTAGCTATGTATGTATTCCTTGAGAGACAGCATACAATTGTTGGTTTGAAATAAACATTAGGTTTACTTATGTGTTAGTTTCCAATCACTATGACAGATTTACTATGAGGAAACAAAGATACTTTTCCAGTGATTCCCAAGAAGTTTTTCACATTTTGAAATATTTTAAAATTTATTATCGATTATCCTTTCCTATAAGATTATGGCTAACAATCACATTTTACAAATTAGGAAATAATTTGGATATAAACTAAATAAAATATAAAGTAGAATAGTTATCAGGATATTTTACAAAGGTGGGATTCAATGATTGCTTTGGACTTGTGGTTGGAGTTGAACGAAATACTAAGCTCTGTATCAATAGGATATGAGATTTTAGTAATCTATAGCCTGTAGTAGCATCAAAATTAATCAAATCACCACCTATAATTAATTAAGAACCTTCTAAAATAAGTAATTTAAGAGCCTAAGTAGTTGCTACACTTGACTATTATAACTATATTAATGACTTAAAGAACATTGTTGTGGGATGAATTCTTCTTCCCAATGAACTGGAAGATTTGCAGAAAGCAAAAAAGCGTGATTTTTAACTCTTATTTCAAAATGTGGTCAAAGGACCTGAGGACTTCTAATGTATCCTTAAAATAATCTCTTATTTCTCACAGTAATGACACTATTATTGCTGGAAATAAAAAAACCCAATTTAATTATACAGGTGACAAAATTCTAATGTAAGTTTAGTTCACAGGCTAGTCCAGTCTGTCCCATGTCATGTAGGGTGTCAGCTGAAAGATGTGCGACTCTGAAACTTGAAATAGAGGTATTGTTAGTGGAACCAGCTTGCCTTTCCACATCTGAGAAGACTAGTCTTGCCCTGCTTGAAAAACTTGCAGTAATATTACCCAGAGTCATTGCCTTGCAAGAGGATGTCCATATCCTTAAGATCTAGCCCAACCATTGTTTGTTGTCACTAGACCCATTACTAGGGTCATAGCTCAGTGTGCTTCACAAGTATGAGTACAAAGTTTCACCTAGGAAGAAACAGTTTATATATCAAGAGACCTGAGAAATTTGCTAATTTATATAGCAGAAATCTAGGGAATATATGACAGAATGAATTACAAGGACATTGGGTCAGGAGGATGTAATATAACATTTCCTTGGACCACCTTTGTTGATGTGGGTGCACTTACCGAAGATTCTGAATGTAGTGCATTAGTCTGCTGTAGTCCGGCTGGGTTAAATAACCGAGAGGTGACAAGCAACATGAAGGTTGAATTGGGAACTACTTTATTGCGAGTGAACTCAGCAGGCACTGAGCGAGAACTCAAAGTAGTGGGCACCCGAGATAGCAGGAGCCGCTTCTCTGCCGGACAGCAGAGGTATATATACTTAACTAATTACACACAGCTTAACTCAATTAACATAAACTGCTGGCGTTGCTTCACAGACCACTCCTCCTGGCAAAGTGCTAGGCACCATCTTGACTTGATTTCAGCCCTCAACATTAGTCTAGTACATTCACTGGAAGTGACTGTAACAATTTTCTCGATTGGTTAGCTGAAAGTTACACTCAGTGGTCCTTTATATATAACAAGGGAAATATACCAGAATCTCTTTTGAACACTAGAAACCAAGGGCTTATGGAGATAGATAAAAAATATTGTAGTATATTTGTCGTGCATGTCATTCATAGCCATTTCCTAACTACATCTCCTGAGATAGTCCAGAGGACACTTAATTTATATAGCCTTAGAGAGGTATATTAGAGAGAGAAGCACCTGCATTCTTGATCAGCTCTGTAGTGACTGTCCTCCTTAGGTCAAATGGCAGAATTAATTTCCAAAAGCAGGTTGGCCTATTTATTGTAAGAGGCAGCAGAAATATAGTGGTAATTATAACATTTTGACCTACAGGAATATTTGATGAAAGGCAAACTTTCTGGTGAGCAGAAATTTAAGCTGTCCATTTGGCTGTCCATTTTGTTTCTAATTTGAGAGGTGGGTAGAAGTACATTATATTAGTTTATCAAGGCTGCCACAACAAAGTATTATAGACTGGAGTGTTTAAAGAACAGAAATTTATTTATTTATAATTCTGGAGACTAGAAGTCCAAAATCAAGGTGTCACTAGGATTGGTTTCTTCTAAGGTCTCTCTCTTTACCTTGTAGAAAGTCATCTTCTCCTTTTGCCTTTATATGGTCCTTCCTCTATGTGTGTCTGTCTTAATCTCTTTTTATGAGGACACCAGCCATACTAGATTAAAGTCTACCAATATGACACTATTTTATCCTTGTTACCTTACAAAAGATTCCATGTCCAAATATTGTTACACTGTGAGGTATTAGGGGGACACAATTAAGACTATAAGATCTACACTGATTTATGAAAATTTGCCAATGGTTTGATCAGATGATAAGAGTCTTGGAATGGATTAGGATTGCAAAATTAGACCAGGAAGTCTGGGGAAGAGGTATGTGGATGTGCCTTTCAGAATAGTTATGGAGATACTTATGTCCCACATAAATGCTCATGAAAAATCATTCACTGCAGAGACCACTCAATAATTAGGTGAGTAAATTTATATATTCTTGCTTGGATGTCAGAAAACCTCTTTCCCTAGTTACCCTGGTACTTAATCAGTTAGAAGTGGTCATGGTTGCAGGAATGTTAGCTCAGCAAGCACTTGATAACTTCCCCTCTCTAAGGCTGATCTGGTTACCACTACTCCCATTATATATTGTGCCAACATTAAAGAAAACACTAAGTCTCTGAAGAGAGCCAGCCAACTTGGCTCTGACTGGTAACTGACTGACTACTTCTGTCATGGAGTGGGTAAAGATATTGTCCTCATTGAAATAAGACATGTTTTCTGAAAATAGAATTACTTCCCCTGCCAACACCAGTATCCTTGATCATAGATAATGCCTGCATGATATTCATGGTCATGATATTCTATATAACACTTCTTCTGATTGAGAATTCATCATATAGCAAAATAATTGAAAGAATAGACTTATATCCACAGATTCAGTGGTCTTGCCATATATTCCATCATCTGGAAAAAAAAACCTGGCCTAGTAGAAGAATGGAATAGCCTCCTCCAGACTCAGCTAAGGTCTCGGTTGAGAGACAATACCCTGAAAGGATGGTGCTTTATCTTCTAGGATGAGATCAAAATATGATGCTTTGCTTCCATAACAAGATTATATGGTCTCAGAATCTAGAAGTAGAAGTGGGAATGTCTCCTTTAATTATTAGCTGAAAAACCTATTCCCATAATTTTTCCTTATGTTTTTACAACTTTATATTCTATTGGTTTGGAGTTCTTGATTCCCAAGGAAGTATTGTTTCCATTTGGGGTCCCACAATGGTTTTATTGAATTAGAAGATGAGATTGCTACCTGGCTATTTAGGGCTTCTCAATCCACTCAACCAATGGGGTGGAGTCATTATTCCCAAATTACCAAGAGACACAGTACTTCTTGGAGATGGTGTGTGTGTGTGTGTGTGTGTGTGTGTGTGTGTGCATGCACACACACATATGTAGTATATAAAGGAATAAAGTATTCAGAGATTATATTATTTTAATTTCTAAAATTGTTCAAGAGACCATAGTTGATGTTTATAACTTCTTTCTTTCACTGTTCATTACATATTTTCGTTGCCTTCCCTCTCAGCCAGGGCCTCAGCTGGTCAAAGTCCTTTACCTGGCCAGATGATCCAGACTTTCATTTGTGATGGGTCTGCCTTTTTCATTTGTGGTAGTTTTTCATTAAAGTTATACTATTGGACATGGAACTCCTGAGAAGTGCCTAAAGAATTCTCTAAGTTCTAGACATGGTCTTCTTGCTTTCTTAGGAATGTCAACACAATCGTAAAGAAAATGAACATATCCATCACCTCCCCAAAAAGTTCTTCATTTCTTACCTCTTGACTCTTCCTGTCTCTCTCCACTCTCACATATCCAGATAACTTCTGATCTGCTTTTCATTACTATGAATTCATTTGTATTGTCTAGAATTCTTTATAAATTTGATCATATAGAATGCACTTTTTCCCCCCCTAACTCCTTCAACTCAGCATAATCCTCTTTACTTCTTTCATATTGTTGAATGCATCAGGAAGCATTGTCAATGGAAACAACTTGCCAATTATGATACTACATTTAGCAGTCCTTTTTATTTCTGAGTAGTATTCGAGTGTACAAATATATCATAATTTGTTTATTCATTCACTTAAAAAAAAACTGTGATAATAGTAGGGGTAGAACCCAGGGGTATTGAACTACACTCCCAGCCTTTTAAATTTTTTTAATTTGATACAGGATCTCACTAAGTATCCCAGGTTGTCCTAAAACTTGCAATCTTTCTTCCTCAGCTTCTGGAGTATCTGAAATTACTTTCATGTGCCCACAAACCTGACTTGAATCATGATTTAAAAAAAAAATTTTTTATTTGCATTTAAGAAGTCTTGGCTTAACCCATTATCACAATTATTTTTTTCCCTTTAGTTTTAGGTTTGACATTAGTTCTAACTATGATTCATTTTGCTTTAGAATTTTCATGTGATTTGAGATATTAACCAAGGTTTATTTATTTATTTTCGCTTGTGAAAATGCAATAGTTTCAGTGTCATTTGTTGATAGCTCTTCATGTTACGTTTTTCTTTTTAAAATAACTTATGTGACTTCTCTTTCCTGACTTGATTCTCATGGATACAACCTGCCTGTCCTTTGGATTGTGATCTGGATTCCTAAAGTACTTTATCTAACATTTTTGCCCAGTCTCAGCCTATTACATAAGTAGTGTCCAAAGAAGATCCTCAAGACAAATCTGTTGGTACTAATGTTCACTTTGTTGTAAAATAAAATTTCAAGTTCTGCTTACCCAATACCTAATGATAAAATATTTTAGAAGAAAATAAGTGGCTTTCTCAGTCAGCACTCCTACATATTAAATATTGAATTCTAAGTACGTTTAAGGGTTTGAATTGGTGCAAATCTTATGTTAAGTGTTAAAGTATACGGAAATATTGAAAATAAATGGCTACCAATTTGTGTTTCTTATATATAGCTCTAGTTATTTGGGCTGAATTGATGATAATTTTCATTGTATAAAACCAACCAACCAACCAATAAACAAACCAATGCTCAAACTCAAAACGAAACAGTGGAATCTGTGAAATAAGGCCTGTTTACATTTTGTTACTTTATAAAGGCTCAATCACTCATTTTATTGTTTTTCCTTTCAAATATTCTGTAATATAGATAGGATAGATAGTACAAATGAAAACACTCGTATTTGGAATCTATTAATAATTTATAGTTTCTTGTTTTAGAGTTTTGACCTTCATATCAGCTCTTGCTTTGTTATCTTGGTAGGAAACAGAATTTAGGTATCATAAAGCTTAAGGTTTTTGCTTTAAACCAACTGCTTTTGTTGCATTCTTCTTTACAATAATTTCATGTTTGGGACATGTGAATATCAACTTAGTTACCATCAAGTCTTTTGCTTAATGAGAAAGAATACTCTAAGCTAATAGTTTGAAGACACACAACCTTAAAATAAGGATTCTTAAATTTTAAACATATATAAAATAGCCAATGGGGCTGTTTATTCTGAAACTCAACTACGCCTTCATTTGCTGTTGTACAATGAGGAGGGAAAAAAGCTTAGTAATATTGAGAGACTTTCTAATGAGGTCTGAAAGAGTCAGAACAAATTTACAATACTGGGAGTGAATCCCATACCAATTTTTAAACCAAAGAATAAAGGAGGGATTGGTTGATAAACCACTCAGAAATAGAACCATGTTAAAGGTGATGTTTGGGCTGTGAGGCTTTCTTCAGGCTGTAATATATAAAACCAACATTTTTATATTTCTTCTTCTGCCCAAGGAAGGCCTCAAAGACAGAGTGTTGCCTTTAACCTTATTTTATATTCTATGGAGTATTTTAAAAACTAGAAAAATATTGCTGGGGCAAAAATGATTGGGGCTCTGGAAGATCAGAAGAAATCTATCATTATATATATATTTTTTAAATCAGCAGTCACTGAGAACTTCATCCACAAAGTTATTCTGAATTCAGTATTCTAGCCAAGGCCTTTTGTAGTAAATAAATAAGACTGACCTAGAGTTCACTGTAGTTTTGGATCTAAGTGTTACTTTCTTTTAGATTAGTTTACTTGAAATTTTACCTACTTTTCTCTAATAGAAAAGTAGAAAATTTTAGTTTTATTTTTAAAATTTATTTTATTTTTTTAAAAACTGAGTTAGTTGTCAATAGACCTTTATTTTATTAATTTTTATACGTGGTGCTGAGAATTGAACCCAGTGCTTCACACATGCTAGGCAAGTGCTCTACCACTGAGCTACAACCCCAGCCTGAAAATTTTAGTTATAAGTCAAGTTCTAAATTATAAAATGACCTTAATTTAGGCAACTCATTTGCTCAATACATTTTATTTATGTGTCCTTTTATAACAGCTTATTGTTAAATTATTTGAAGATATTTTCTAGAAATTATTAAAATCATAATATACTAATATTTTTCTCACTCAATTTTGTTCATGTCATTTGAGAAAACAAATGAGTTAATAGTTTATTAAAGATAAAAATAACAGAAATCAAAGCATTAACTCTAAAAACGACTAGCAGGTTGGTCTTCATGTATTTTTATATGTCTAATAGAAGACAACTATGTTTTGGAAAAAAATGTGTGAGAGATATTGACAGGTGCATGTGATATTTACTGAGGTCTGCAAAACTTTGCTCTAAAAATCCAGGTAAGGCCTCATCGACCAACTGTGTTGGCAAGTTGTTAATATCTAAAAAGTAGAACAAATATATAGTATAAAGAAAGAAAGAAAGAGAATTGTAAAAAGGAAAGGTACTGTTGTTTAACGAAAGCTGACTCTTACTCATACTATCTCATTTAATCCTTACAGCAACCTCATAGGTATAAAGCAATTTGTATATCATACAGCTAGAAAGTAGTCATATCTGGCATTTAACTGGTTGTTCTTAAAGTCCCCGTTCTTTCCACTACACAGAACTATATTGTAAATGTATACCAGGTAATATTCATTCATTATTTTTGTGGAAAGCATCAGCTTTATAGCCAAATAGTATTTCATCTAAATACCATGAAATGTATTAAATACTCATGGACAGTTATATATCTTTAGCATTATATCTTATATATTCTATAAAAACAAGTGGATTTTTTAGTATGTTTCAATATATTAGTATTAGACATTAAAAATCATATTTCTGAGTTAAGGTTCATTTTTTGCTTCATTTTTTAAAATTTGCTGTCTATTTTATAATATTCGTGGCCTTTAATTTATCATTATTTTTTTGCTGGGAGAAAATGGATTAATACAGCCCAAATAATTAACTAAAAGAAATAAGAAGTTCTTATGCAATGAAGAAATCATTCAGAAGCTCAGTGGTCTGTTAAAACTTACATATGTTAATAGCAATTACAGTCTCTTGCTAATTTGCTTTTACTCTATTTAGTAATTAGTGAAGTTCTCTTTGAAATCCCAAAGAAATTGTCATATTTTGTTGCCTTCATTAATAATAATAAACTAAGTCATGGAATATGGACCCTAATTCAAATAAGATTTTCAAATTGATTGTGACATTTTTTTTTTTTTGGAGGTGAGGGTTACTGGGGATTGAACTCAGGGGCACTCAACCACTGAGCCACATCCAAGCCCCTTTTTTAATATATATATATTTTAAGACTGGGTTTCACTGAGTTTCTTAGGGTCTGACTAATTTGCTGAGGCTGGCAATGAACTTGCGATCCTCCTGCCTCAGCCTCCTGAGTCACTGGGATTATAGGCATGTGCCATTGTGCTCAGCTGATTGCAACAGACTTTTTGTACTAATTTTTACTATCATATTTTTTAAAGAGCTGCACAAATTTCAGGGACAAATTTCAACACAATTTCATCAGTACATATTTGAGGGTTATATGGCTTAAGAGTTCACTTCTCATATAACCTGATCAAATCTACCAGAGGATGGCAAATATTTTCTTACTACTTAGGGATAGAGCATTTGCTGGGATTCACTATTTCAATCTAGCTGCAGGATATTTGACTAAAAATGTGTGGTCTCTAAAATCTATAATCTTTTTGAGACTATTTATGTAGTGGACACCTTGGAGAATAGATTAGTGTATGTACTTGAACTGTGTTTTCATGAAGGGATCAAGGTGGAGAAGCATTATCATTTTCAGTGAAGTCTGATGAACAAGTCACTAGGTGTATAAACGTCTGTTGGTATCCTTGGGAAATTGGTTCCAGGATCCTCCATGGACACCAAATCCACAGTTGCTTAAATGTCTTATATAACATGGTGTTTTATTTGCATATAACATACACAGTTTCCCCACTTACTTTAAGTCAACTCCAGATTTAATATAATATGTACTACAATATAAATGATATGTAAACAGTGTTGTTTTGTATACTTTAGGGAATATTAACAACAGAAAGTCTGTATATGTTTGGTACAGAAACAATACTTTTCTTGAATATTTTCTATTTGCAATTGGCTGAATCTACAGATGTAGAACCCATGGATACAGAATGTCAACTATATTTCCAATTCTTTGGGTTGGAGCTAAGTGAACAGCACAAAGTATTAGCAGAACTCATCATCTGTACCACTCACTCTACTGAAAATAACAATTGGAACAGTTCTACTCAATCTCTTTCTAGCTACAACACTCCGTCTTTGTGGTCACAGTCCATGGCTAAATGGCCATATGCTGTATTTTGTTTTTTTCTTAGAATGAACTAAAATTTTGTTTTGGAAGAGTAAGGAATTTTCATAATACCAACTAACTTTTGGATATTCTGAGGTGTTCAGGAATAAGAAATCAGAATAAGTGGCTTAGAGCTACTATGAAAATTATAATGAATTGTTTCTTGGTAATAAGTTCTGAATGTGACACTCCTAATGTTTTTGCTTGTGATTTAATGGATTACAAGACTGTAAGTGAGTAGTAAAAAATAATTATGAAACTAACTTTGTAGACTCCTTTCTCAAGACCGTTTCAATGCCATAATATTTGCAGAAGACAAAAATAGATTTGTTAGGATCCTCATTTTTTTTAATTAGAGAAAAACTTTTATTAAATTAGTACTACTTTTAAATAACTTTGGTTCTGAATTTAGTATTGGTTTTATTAAATTAGTTTTTTTTTCTTTCACAAATACTTGGCTTTATTCATTCCTTTGACTACTGATAGCTTTGCAATTAGGTTGAAGAAGGAAAAAGTAGCATGTTCCATGTACTGAACTTTCTTGCCTGGTTTATTTTCAAGATAATGTCCGCCCTTAGAAGAATTTCAGGTCATGATTTTTGAACAAACACTGAAGAATTAATTCAAATATAAACTGCTAAGGTCAAATTAGATTAATTCCTGAATTAATTTTATGATTTAATCTAAATTGAGCTGCTAAGTTTTCAACCTATATTTCAGTATTTTTCCCCCTCCAATGACAATCTCAATCCTTTATATGTTGACATTTCAGTTGCATTTTTTAAAATAGTGAATCCCCCACTTTCCTTCATGTCATTAAACAAAATGAAATTCATAACTAAAATTAAAGCTGGAAATGGCTTTGCGAAAAAGTACTTAATTTCCAAACTAAAAACAAAAACAATATTGATATATTGTGACAAATATCTGTTCCTCAAGATAGGGTCCTGATTCCCCCATCCCAATTGTCTGTGACCCTGTGAACCTGCAGAAGACAGGTAGAAGTGGGACTGAGGATATTTTATTTGAAGAGCAAATTAAGATGGTCTAAACAGTAAAGTAATGCTCTGAGGAATTGGTGAAGGCTTTTGCATGAAGAAGCAGCAAGGAAAAATATGAAATGCATAAAAACTCTGCACAGCAGTTTTAGAGCTTTGATAAAATATAAAATGTCTTTAACCCCTTTGCTGTTCTTGCAAACGCCTGCAATTCAAGAATTTTATTATTCTGGGGCTAACGTATTTTAAACCTCAATAACTGAATGTTTCCTTTGGGAAACCTTCAGGCAAACTATATATTGATTTTCTCAGAATGCACTGTATTTTTCATTAGTACCAAGGTTTGGTGGATATCTAGTCATTTGTTCACCAAATTCCTCTGAAAATTAAAATGGACTACTCCATTTTGGCTGTGGAGCATTCATAGCATGGACGTTAATTTTTTTCTATTAGACACTGCCAGGATATGCTATTTTTGTCATTCTTCTTGTCCAGGGCATATGATGCCAAATCAACTCTAATTTTGTCTGCCATTATCCTCTGCATACCATCCTATTTGCCACTGGATTTGATGGGACATTAGACATACAAGATCAGAATGTTTTTCCGACTTTTTTTAAGCTACAATGTCACACATTTGCCTATGTAGTACAAATAAATAGTATCAAACTCTAATTTATTATCTTTGATCAAAACTTTCATTTAAATTATTCAAGAAATTTAGGTATTTTAATTAATCAGTTATTTTTTTGCTGCACAGGGGTGGCGAGGGGTAACCGGGATTGAACTCTCACTGAGCCACATTCCTGGTCCTATTTTGTATTTTATTTAGAGACAGGGTCTCACTGAGTTGCTTAGCGACTCGCTTTTGCTGAGGCTGGCTTTGAACTTGCCATTCTCCTGCCTCAGCCTCCCAAGCCATTGGGATTACAGTGTGCCACTGGGCCCTGCAAAATTTAATTATTTTAAAAAGCAAATCATATTGACTTGGTTCAAAATTCATTGTTTTCTGTGTTGGTAAATACTCAGTCAATGGTGTAGATGATATGGTTTTTACACTTGGAAGTAGAATTATCCAAGCAGTTTTGGTGTGCATTCTTGATTTACTATTTACAAATGACTTCATTTTTCTGATTGAGGAGAGCTACAGCTTTTCTCCATGCCTATACTGCTTATTAAGCCACATGTATATACAAGAGGTTATGTATTAAGGAAAGTTAATCACTTATTTTATCTTATGTTTCTTGATACACAGCACATTTTTTAAAAAGTTTTACCAACCACCTTCCCCAAATCCCACAAAGCCACGTAGTTTGAAGTCATAGTTGGTATCTATTTTGGGTATACATTGAAGTCATTCAGTTTTTCAGTGAATGAGCCAACTGAGGAGGCTCCTGCATCCATGTACCATCAAGAATTTGTTGTCTTTATTTTATTCTCATGATAACCTTCTAAAGTAAGAGGATAGTGTATACCAGTTTTCTAAATTAGGAAGCTGATTAAATGTATGCTGTGTTCTGATTGTTAATGCAGTGTTTCTAGCAGATGTATCCTGTGGAATCTATCATGATAGGAATAATTGAAGGAACCAAGGAAGGGATTTAATGTTGACATGTGCTTGCTATTTGATATATATGCATTTTCAAATATTTTTATGCCTTCTGTGAGTACTGTACTATTCTAGGCATAGAGAATTCAAAACTAAGCCATATAGGAAAGGCTCCTGATGTTATAGAATTTTCATGTAATCAGGGGTAAAAAGGAGTTAGTCAATATGAAAGGTACCTGATAAACAAACAAAATGATTTCAGGTAATCAATAAAGGCTTTGAAGATAGTAAGACAGGGTGAGGTAAAAAGAGAGATGAGATGGGAGCTACTTTAAATTGGTTGATGATTTTGCTTAGAAAGTTTAGAGATGTGGGTGCAAGGGAGAACAAGTGAAGTGGGGGTAAAAGAGCTTGTTATATGTAAGAGAGGAGGAAGGTAAGTGTGGCCAAGAATAGAGAGCAATGCAACAGCACTATATGGCATGACGTCCTTCACCCTGTGTTAACCAAATTTGTAACTGAACTATGAAAATGTAATTTTGGAGTTCAGAATTTAAAGCTTTTAGGTCAAGATCCAGTCTTAACTTACAATGAAATATTAAAGAAGTTGGGATCAAACATCCTTTAAGAAGAGTTCATGTCAAAAGAGGATATAAAATTCAACTTATACCAGGCACAGTGGCGCTAAGCAACTCAGTGAGACCCTGTCTCTAAATAAAATACAAAAAAGGCATGGGGATGTGGCTCAGTGGTCAAGTGCCCTTGAGTTCAATCTCCTGCCGCCCCCCCACCCCCCGCAAAGAAAAGTTCAAATTACAGGAGCAGAGAAAAATCAATTTAATGAAGTATTAAGCATTTCTATGTATCAGATTCTGGAAAGGAAGAGATAGATGTATGAAAAGAATTATCCTACATGATGCTATCACGGAAGAGATCTCTCACAGTAAAATGCCAGTTAAAACTATTACCTGGAGGATGTATGGAAAGACCACCTATCTCGAAAGTTATACTTTTTTAATCTGAAATTACTTTTATCTGAAAATGCTTAAGTATTTTCTTGCTTCTTACTGCAGTTTCTTGTCCAGTGTCCATTGTGTTCGATTGAAATAAAATTTACATTTAAGTATAATTTATAGATAATGGGTGCTTTTAAGTGATTGATTCATTAGTTTTGTTAACAACACTTAGAAATTCAATGTATATAATTTTACCACAACAATGCTATAACCATAACAAAATAAGTTATAAATGAATAATGTTTAATCCATATCAAACTTTTTTCACATGTCCTATCAGTTTACAATAGTATACATCGTAGTTTACAAATTATTATTTTATTGAAATTATTTTTATTCTAAGTTCTCTGAAACTAATTTTTTAAATTAATTTTTAAATTTATGTATGACAGCAGAATGCATTACAATTCTTATTACACATACAGAACACAATTTTTCATATTTCTGTTGTATATAAAGTATATTCACACCAATTCGTGTCTTCATACATGTACTTTAGATAATAATGACCATCACATTCCACCATCATTTCTAACCCCATGCCCCTTCCTTTCCCCTCCAACCTCTCTGCCCTATCTAGAGTTTGTCTATTTCTCCCACGCTCCCTCTCCCTATCTCACTATTAATCAGCCTCCTTACATCAGAGAAAACATTCGGCATTTGGTTTTTTGGGATTGGCTAACTTCACTTAGAATTATCTTCTCTAACTCCATCTATTTATCTGCAAATACCATGATTTTTTCCCTTTCAATACTGAGTAATATTCCATTGCATATATATGCCACATTTTTTTTTATCCATTCATCTATTGAAGAGCATCTAGTTTGGTTCCACAGTTTAGCTATTGTGAATTGTGCTGCTATTAAACATTGATATGACTGTGTCCCTGTAGTATGCTGTTGTTAAGTCCTTTGGGTATAGACCGAGGAGAGGGATAGCTAGGTCAAATGGTGGTTCCATTCGCAATTTTCCAGAAATCTCCATACTGCTTTCCATATTGGCTGCACCAATTTGCAGTCCCACCAGCAATGTATGAGTGTGCCTTTTCCCCCACATCCTCCCCACTTATTGCTGTTTGTCTTCATAATAGCTGCCATTCTGACTGGAGTGAGGTAAAATCTTAGAGTAGTTTTGATTTGCGTTTCTATAATTGCTAGCAATGATGAACATTTTCTCATATATTTGTTGACTGATTGTATATCATCTTCTGAGAAATGTCTGTTCATGTCCTTGGCCCATTTATTGATGGGTTATTTGTGGGGTTTTTTGTTTGTTTTGTTTTTTGCTGCTTAGCTTTTTGAGTTCTTTATATACCCTAGAGATTAGTGCTCTTTCTAATGTGTGAGGGATAAATATTTGCTCCCAAGATGTAGGCTCTCTATTTATACTTCACATATTGTTTCTTTGGTGCTGGGAAAACTGGAAATCCATATGTAACAAAATGAAATTAAACCCCTATCTCTCACCATGCACAACTCAACTCAAAATGGATCAAGGACTTAGATATAAAACCAGAGACCCTTCATCTAATAGAAGAAAAAGTAGTCCCTAATCTCCATCATGTGGAATTAGGCCCCAACTTTCTTAATAAGACTCCTTTTGTGCAAGAATTAAAGTCAAGAATCAATAAATGGGATGGACTCAAACTAAAAAGTTTCTTCTCAGCAAATGAAACTAATTTGTTTTAGGGCAAATGTACATTGACAAATTCCCAGAATCCACTATTTTCCCTCCTTTTAATTTATAAAAAAGATACAAAACAGAAGTAAGGAAAAGTCTATAGAATAAAAAGTTGAAATCCTACTAGTCTGCTCTCACACCCTCCAATCCCAAACCCAGTATAGCCACCATAAACACTTTGGTATATATCTTGCTGATATTTTTTATTCCCACTCCTCTTCTTCCCACATACAAGGTTTACATGAATAAATCACTGTACATCTTCTATAATTTGCTTGACATTGTATCATTATTATAATTTCAGGTGAATGTACATGGTTTATACATTCTCTTAGGGTGGCATGGAATTCCACAGAACTACTGTATCATAATTTATTATTTTTTTATTAATAAATTTTTTAGATTAAGATTTTAAAGATTATTTGCATTACAAAATGTTTGACATCCAAACAAGAGTAGAGAATAAATTAATGAAAATAATAGACATCTGTACCCATTAGTGCCCAGCTCCATTATATATTTAATAGGTTTCCTACTGATGTGAATATAAGTTATTTCTAGTTCTTCAGTGTTAAAAATAATGTTGCAATGCATAACATTTTTACACACCTAACATTTTGCATGTATGCAAATTAATTATGAAAGATCAATGTTTAAAAGTAGAACTGTGGCAACAAAGGGCATGCGTATTTGAAAATTTGAGGGGCCCAACAAAACTACCCTTCAAAATTATTGTGGTTCTTTCAACTTCCATCAATAACAGATGATGTAAACTCTCTTTCTTGAACAGGTACACTAGCATAACCAGGAATGAAAAATACTAGGATCTCAATACAAAAGCACAATTTTTAGAAAAGTCAAGTTGAACTTCTAAAATTCTATTAACAAATTCAGTACTACTGAACTATTTTATTAAAACTTTATTATCTGTCTTTCAGTGTTTGATTTTTTTATAACAATACAAGAATTTCTGCAAAGAGCAAGTAAACTTGATTCCAAAGGTTTGCTTTCTATGGCTTATATTTGCATATTGTTTGCACCTATTATTGTGTTTCCATTGTATGAAGCAGTTTTATGTGGTATCACCACCCAAGCTTAAAGGCATCAATTAGACTCCTTTCTTGAATTACTGTAATTATAATAATTCCAATATTGCCTTTCAACATCCAAGAACTAGGGGAAAAATTTATTCTTTGGTCAAAATTCCTTTTCCAGGAATTTCAGCCTCTACTTAATTTACCTACTCACTTAGAAGTGTTGAATTCAATCAAAGTTACATACCTATATTTCCAACCCAACAATGAATAAGTTTGTATGAATTAAATGTTTCCATGAGTCCTAAGTGCCATTTGTGATAATATCATTACTTGCTAAGTGATATTTAAGGTGAAACTAAATCAAAGAGCAAGTTGATCTTTCTCTAGAAAGTTTGTCTTCATAGGTATGCGTGGGAGCGTGTGCACACACGCACCAACCTAATTTCACTTCTTTCTCATTCTAACTCTGTATCCTCAAATTAAATCATTTAACCACTCAAATTAAACCACTTAAGATATAATATTTGTTCAGTCACAATGAAAGAATGAATGAATTCAAGTCAAGCTTGTGGTTTAATTTCATTGAAACTAGGACTAAATATTTTAAGGCTTATGTGCCAGATCTTGGAAAATTACTTTTTCTTTGCCATAGTGGTAAGTTTCACTGTGAGCTAGAAATAAAATACCCTCCTTTTTTTCAGGCTTATTAAATATTTTATCATAATTGTTGTATTAGTCAGTTTTTCCTCACTGTGACTGAAATACCTGACATGAACAACTTAAGGAGGAAAGAATTATTTTGGCTCACAGACTCAGAGATCTCAGTTCATGGTCCAGTAGATCATTGATTTGGGCCTAGGTGAGGCAGAATATCATGGAAAAAGGGTGGGTCAGAGGAAAGCTACTCAGCTTATAATAGCCAGGAAGCAGGGAAAGAGGGCCAGGGACAAGATATAGTCCTCAAGGGCACACCTCCTCCCCAAGGAGGATCCACTCATTCAAATAGGACCCATCTTTTACAGTTAAAATGCCCTCCTTTATCTCTGTGAACTTAAATTAACCTCAAATTAATCTTTTCTATTATAATTTTATTTTCTATGCTAACAATATTACAGAAGGTATTTGGCTATTCATTTCTCCCAGGACACTGAATCATATCCCAAACATCTGAGATAGATATATGTCTGGTGTAAAAAGAACTTTCTTTCCCTAGAGAGATCATTACAACTCTGAAGTAATTGTTCTCAAGTACTGTGAGTAAGAATCACCTGGGTAGCTTATTAAGAATTCAGATTCTGGGCCTCTTCCTTTTTGATTCTGATTCAGTAGGTCAGTGGTGGACTTCAGGTATATATATATTTTTCTCAGTCACCCCTTGCCATTCTGATGCAAGAGATCAGGTCAAGGCTTACACTTCAAGAATGCTGTTAGAAGCCAAAATCTAAAATAGATTCAGTGAAAATATTTGTAGCAAAACTGAAAGTTTTCTTTCTTCCCTACTCTCTTTATAATACTCCTTCTCTTTACTTCAAACGTCATGCATCAGTTCCACTACCAGTATGTTTGCCCTCAAATCAATTAAACTATACATCAGATATCTTCCTTCAGTCCATATTTTTCTCATGGAAAATATTACTTTATTCTTTTGTGTTCCTCTAGTAAAGTTTGTGCAGAAATAACTGATAGTGTTTATGAATAGGGCTAGGGCTCTGTAGATTGTATTTTTCTTCTGAATGTTTTCTCTCTTAATTGCTCTGCCTTCATGAAAAAGTGATAAGGAATTAATAGCTCTATTAGTAGCCCTGCTTTGTAAAGAGCTAGTTTTCAGAATGATTGATTTTTCAGCAGATGATATTGTTACTATTATAAGGGCTCTTTTCTTTGATGGATAAACCATCTTAGTCCTTTCATTCTGGGTGTTTTTGTTTGGAGAGCTGTAGTCTTGTTTTCTCTTTATTTCAAGTATGAATTTGAAAATTAAGCATTCAGTTTTCATTGCACAAGTACTTATTCAGTGCCTTTTAACTTTCAAATTCTATCCTCAGCCCTAGGAACTTCTATGAGCAAAACAGAATTAGTCTTTGTCCTACTGAAACTTTCAGTCAAAATTATGGCCTAAAATAAAATGGTAGTTTTAGGAAGTGATTCTGTTTGGTAGAGTAAACTTGAAGTTGAAAGCCATATTAGGAAAACATGCTTGGTGAGGATTTTTAGATCTGGAAACGTACGCAAAGATGCTTTATTTTAGTCTTATTATTTTAAAACTGAGATCAGCGGAGGTCAAAAGACTTTTTGAGAAACAAGGCAGGAAGTGGTTCAAACAGAATTTGAATTTAGCTTTATTAAAAAATGCTAGAATTTTAAAGAGCTACACCTCATCGATGATTGATTCAGCTCTTCATTGTAAAACTGAGGATTCTGAGCCAGGTCCCAAAGCCAGGTGGTTGCTCTGTGGCACAATCAGAATCTATGGTTGAGTGTCCTTTATGCCAAATAGATTTCTTGACAGAAAACTTTGGTATTAACTCTGAGTTCAGGAGTTTTCTAACAATACCATCTGCCAGTCTCAGGGAAAAAACATTTGGCTGAAATTACTAATCACTTAAAAACAATAAACGTCAGATTTTTAGAATAGTTACAGCTTTACATAAAAATGGTGAAGGTAGTACAGAGAGTTTCCATAGACTCCACAGTTTCCCTTATTATTAATATTTTAGACTATTACCGTATGTAATATATTGTACTATTAGTATGATGCATTCATCAAAATTAATAAACCAATAGTGACACATTATTATTAGCTAAAGTCCATAGTTGATCAGCTTCTCTAAGTTCTTACCGGAATACAGGCTCCCATTCAGGATACCACATTACATTCTGTTTTCTTAGGCTTTCCTTAGCTGTAACAATTTTTTAGACTTGTTTGTTTGTTTGAGGAACTCCACAGTTTTGAAATGTATTTATTAGGCATCTTGTAGCATATTTCTTGATTGGGATTGTTTTGTTATTTTTCTTATCATTAGATTATAGTTATGGATTTGGGAAGAATTATCACAGGGGCTAGGATTGTGGCTCAATGGTAGAGAGCTTGTCTCGCATGTGTGAGGCACTGGGTTCAATCCTCAGCACCACTTTAAAAAAATCAATAACACAGTATGTATGTGAGCTCTGAGCTCATAAAAAAAAGAATGATCACAAAGGCTTTCTCATTATGTTATATCAAGGATGCATACTATCAATGTGATCTATCATTGTGGACTTTAACCTCAATCACCTGGCTGGGGTAGTGTTCATCAGGTTTCTTCACTGTAAAGTTAAGCTTTTTCTTTTCTTTCCATATTGTTCCATTTGAAAGATAGTGACAAAGTGCATCTCACACGTAGAGGGTGGGAAATTATGCTCCGTGTCTTTGTAGTTGGAGTATCTACATAAATAATTTGGAATTTTTCTGCATGGGAGAATTGTTTATATTTCCCATTTTTCATTTTTTTCTATAATTTCAATAATTTATACATAATCTAAATGTATGCATATTGTAAATATATAAACATTTGTGTAAATATATTATTGGAAATTACTGAATAAATGAATAGATAGAACATTTTGATAGTATTTTAGTAAATGAGAGAAACATAATTCAATAGAACTTTATTTGTTGTACTTTATTTTGTTGCTCAAATGTTCCAGCTTTGGCCATGGTGGCTCTTTCACTTGTCTTCTGTTTCCCTTGACATACCTCATCTGTGTGTGTGTGTGGGGGGGTGGGTGTATGTATGTATTGTATGTAACATAGTGTAATTATCAGCACTCCCTGATGATCTAGGATCATCTTTTTTTCTGCCTGAGTTCTAGATTCAAACATTCCTCCAAGGAGCTGAGATTCTTTTATTGGAAAATGGTATTGGAAACCAAAATTTAGGGACCAGTTGTGCTTATTGTTACTGAAATGTCATTGCTTCTAGGCTTTCTTAGCTAAAAATGTAAGACAATATATGTGTGTATGTTAACCTCTATATTTCCACATATTTATAAATTTTTGTATGTTTCCATCAGTATCTGTATTAACCTAACAGAAAGTCCTACTAATGTCTTCAGTTTTGATCCATTGCTACAAAGATCATTTTAGCCATTTCCCTTTGCTTATCTGTAATCTCCTATCCCAATGTGAGAAATGTGCCTTCTCCTATTTGTCATCCATTTATTTAATTTTTCAATTCCAGTATGTGCGTATAATATCTGTACCACTTTACCAAGTAGAGTGCAGTATTTGTGTTCAATTCCTTTGCCTTTGGTCTGATAGATTCCATTTCTAAGTAACTTAGGTCAACACCTTTTCTCCCATTCCTTTCAGTGAGGTTGTTTCTTGCATTTGTAATATAGTTAGATTATTTTGCCACACTCTGCATTCCTTCCAAATGATTTTTAAAAATGTTTGCATATATTAATGTCCATTTTTGGTTCTGTAATGTTCTATAGGTTTTGACATTGTGTAATATCATGGATTCATCATTGCAATAGTATCACCACCTCCTAAAACATTCCCTGTTCTTAATAAACTCTCCCCTTTGGGCCGAAATCTCTGACAAGTATGTATTATTTCTATACATTATGTATTATTTCTATATTTTGGCTTTTGCATAATGTGTTATGAATGGAATGACAAAGCATATAACCTTTTCAGATTGGATTCTTTCACTTGACAATTTACTTTTTAATCGAATAGGATATTAGAATATATTTCATTGTTTCTGATTTTAGTTGCATTGTAATTAGCATATACTAATTGTATAATAGAAGTAAAGAAAGAATAATGCTTGTAGATGAAAGTGATTCATTTTGTTGAGGGGAAAAGACAGATTCAGCTTTATGTTTTATCCATGTTCAATGTAAGCAATATTAGATATATACGTAAACATATAATCTTACTTTAACACAAAAGGGTGTGGTTATTTTGGTGTATAGATTACCATGGAGATGAATAAGTTATTTTATTTATTTTTTTATTTTGTGTGTGTGTGTGTGTGTGTGTGTGGTGCTGGGGATTGAATCCAGGACCTTGTGCATGTGAGGCAAGAATTCTACCAACTGAGCTATGTCCCCAGCCCATGGAGATGAATAAGTATCTTCAAGAATTGTTAGTAAAAATCTATACTTTTTAGTTGCTAATATTGCTGAAATATTTCTGAAGTGTTTCCATATAAGCTTCAAAATTATAATCTTGAAAACGTTTTTAGCTTATTTTTATAAAAACCATATATATCATTATAGGTAATTATGTTAATTGAAAAAAGCATAAAAAACAAAAAAATTTATAATACTATTACACATCTACAAAGACTACATTTTAGTATATTTCCCACTATAAACGGATTTTAAAATATTTTGCATTTTAATTTTAGTTAACATTATGACATCCCATGTTAAGATAGTTCAGAGCATAAATTTAATGGCTGCAAAACCACTTGGATATTCTCTTGTATTCATATGTTTTGTTTTCCACTATTGTAAGTAATTGTGATAATACAATAGCAAACACTTTCATAAATAAATTTTTCTACATATATCAATTTTCTTCAGAAAGATTTTTAGGAGGAAAAATAAAGCCAAAATCTTGCATCAGTTAGGGTAATTTCAGCTGTAAATGACAATAATCTGCAACTAAAGAGACTTAAATGATAAGAAATTTGCTCTCATAGAAAAAGCAACCCAGCATTAGAGTTCAGAGCTGCTTCACTCACTGACACAGTGATATGATATAATCAAGAGTCTTTGTGTTCTTATTTCAGGCATATATTCTTTTTTGTATCAGACCTTATGCCTTCATTGGTTGTAATACAGTGGCTGTAGTTCCAGGTATCATGCCATCACCCACTGCCACTAGAAGCAGGAAGTTTTCCTTTTGTCAATTTTTATCAAAAAGTAAAATATTCTCAGAAATCCCTAGTATATACTCCTTGCATTTCATTGTCTAGATTTCGGCTCATGTCTGGCAAATGGGGATGGTATTATCATGATTGACTCAACCCACATAAATTATCCCCTGTAACTGGTGAATGATCTAGGTTGATTTATATCAGAGTTTTTGTTGGCAAGAAGAAAATGGCAGTTGGTTTACAACAAAAAATGTCTTACATATATATTTATAGTTATTGAGATCTTTGTTTGATACAATTTTTAATCATCTAGAGAACAATTTCAGGTAAATTTTTAGAGAAATACAGAAATTTTAATTTCATTTCAAGAATATCTTTGTGGGCTGGGGATGTGGCTCAAGCGGTAGCGTGCTTGCCTGGCATGCGTGCGGCCCGGGTTCGATCCTCAGCACCACATACAAACAAAGATGTTGTGTCCGCCGAATACTAAAAAATAAATACTAATAAATATTTAAAAAAAAAAGAATATCTTTGTGTTTCACACATGAAAAGATAATACCATTGAATACAATATTCATGGATCATAGATGTTTTGCCTCAAAATATATAGATGTTGCTTCACTGGCTTCTGGATATTAATGGGGGAAAAATACAACACACGGACAATGAAAACTCTGAGACCAAATTGATCATTTATTGTTAAGTAACTCTTTTCCTTTCTGAAGGCTTGTAGGAATTTTTCTTTTTGCCTACATTTAAGTAAATTTCTTCTGATATTTCTCCTGATCTTGTTGTGTATTAATTGATTTCTTCTGAATACCACAAATCCATTTTATTTGCATGGTCACACTTCTGTTTTTTTTTTTTAAGAGAGAGAGAGAGAGAGAGAGAGAGAGAGAGAGAGAATTTTAATATTTATTTCTTAGTTTTTGGCGGACACAACACCTTTGTTTGTATGTGGTGCTGAGGATCCAACCCGGGCCGCACGCATGCCAGGAGAGTGCGCTACCGCTTGAGCCACATCCCCAGCCCCAGACTTCTCTTTTTAAATTTAACAATTTTTTCCTATAGATAATCTTTTGTTCAGGTTTTGGTTCTTTATTCTATTTCAAATATTGTGTTTCCTTCCTTAGAAGCACCTTAGTTTTATTATGTTGGATCTTTATTTTCTATTTTCAATTTCCATATTTTATTTTTCCTATTTCTTATTGTCTCAATATTTTTCCATTTGATTGAGGTATAAATGAAAAAAATGGTTTGCATTCAAGTGGTACAAGGTGATCTAATAATACATGTATAATACACACACACATTATAAAATGATTACCACAATCAGACTAACATTCATAGTGATGATGAGTACATTTTGTGGCAAGATTACTTAAGATATACTCTCAACACATTTCCTGCACATCTATGTTGTACAGTAGGTTTCTAGTCTTATTGATCTTAAAGCTGAAAATTTGTATCTTTTGACTAACATTCTCCGAAATTTCCTTCATCCTTAATATTTCTTAGGTTGGACTCTGTTTTCTGCTATATTTTTATTTCTCATATTTTTCTCTATATCCTTTCCCCCATGAAAACAGGCAATCAAATTTACATTTTACTTTTATTAATTCATCATTGAAAAAATATTTATTTAACACTGTGCTATTATCCAATGCCACCAGAAACAGACACAAGTTCTCCTGTTTGTCAATTGTTATCAAGAGGGAAAATGTTTCTCAGACATCTCCAGTGATATAAGATTTGAGATCTCCTATGTGCTAAATATTATTTCAGTTGCTGGAGATATATTCATGAAAAAAGAAGACAAAGTGCTAATTCCACTGAAGAGACAGAATATAAATAGGTGCATAATGTCAAGTAATAAGTGTTATAAATAAAAAATAAAGCTGAATTGGAAAATAGAGAGTAATGGAAATGCTATTGTAGATATAGTGCTCCGAAAAGTCCCACCTAAAGAGGTGAGGTTTACACAGGAAATAAAGAAAGGTAGTCTCACAGAACATGGGTAAGAGCTTTCTGGGAGGAAAAAAATTGAAAGGCATGGAGAAAGAACATGCTTGTTGAGTTGGAAGACTGGCAAGGAAACTGGCTTGTCTGAGTGCACTAAGAAAAGATACAAGAAGATGAGGGTTAGGCACCAGGTACCAAATGACCATACCTTTATAAGGGCTTTGGATTTCCCTTCTGTCATCCCCTTTCTGTTTAAAATTTTTTTCTTTAGTCATTATTTTGGAACAGGTATGCCAGTGAAAAATTCTTGGATTCATTCTGAGAATATCTTTTTATTACATATTCATTTCTGAAGAAAGATTTGATTGATATAGAGTTCTGGATTGATTTTTTTTTTCTTTCCTCGTGTAATAAATGTTGTACCACTTTCTTCTGAACTTCATAGTTTCTGGTGTGAAATCCTTTGTCAGTCCAATAATTTGCTGACTATAAGCAATATATCATCTTTCTCTAACTGCTTTCAAGAATTCTTCTAAGTATTTAGTTTTCAAAAATTTAAGCATGATGTACTTGGACCTGGATTTCCCTGAGTTCATTGTGTTAGGACTTTGCTTACTTTCTTGAATCTGTAGGTTTATGTCTTTGGACAAATTTGGAAAGTTTTTAGCCATTATCTATAAATTTTTAAAAGTCCTGCTCTCTTCTGTACTCTCTCTCTCTCTCTTTCCTTCTAGAACTTAGAAGATATAAATATTACATCTTTTTATTATTTTTCTGTGGGTCTCTGTGCTCTGTTCATTTTATTTTAATCTATATTTTCTATAGTTCAGATTGGATAGTTTTTACCAATATATCTTCAAATGCACTGATTTTTAACTCTGTCATCTCTTTTCTGCTCTTAACTACTATGCCACATCTTCAGCCCTTTTTAAAAAATTTTATTTAGAGATAGGGTCTCACTGAGTTGCTTAGGGACTAAGCTCAGTTGCTGAAGCTGGCCACTGAGATTATATATGTGCACCACTGCACCCTGCAGTTTATGATTTCATTTTCTTTATTTTATTTTATTTTAAGTTGTAGGTGGACACAGTGCCTTTATTTATTTATTTTTATGTGGTGCTGAGGATGGAACCCAGTGCTTCACACATGCCAGGTGAGTGGTCTATCACTGAGCCACAACCTCAGCCCAGTTTATGATTTCTTATTGAAACACTTTACAGTAGCTGCTTGACACTTTTTTTTTTGCAGTGCTGGGGACTGAACCCAGGGACTTGCACATGCTAAGCAAGCACTCTACCGCTGAGCTACACCCGCAGACTGCTTCAAACTTGACAGATAATTCCCATTTCTGTGTCTTCTCAGCATAGATGTGTTTTAATTTTCCTTTTCTTATTCAAGTTGAGATATTTATTTTTACCCATAATTAATAATTTTATATTGTATTTTCAACATTATAATACTAGGTATGAGGTTCTGATTCCTATTTCAATATTTTATTTTATGAGGGATTTAGCCTGTTTATATTAAGAATGCGTATCCTAGACTGCATTTGTGGGTTGTGGTTCAAATGTCAATATAGTTTTCGAAATCTTTGCAGTGTTATTCAGAGCTGCTCTATATGTGTGGTTCCCAGAGACCAAGCTAATTCTAGTGTTTCAAAACAGAACACTTAATTTGCAAACACTTTGCTGTGTTGTTTCTGGAGTTACATGGATGGGCTTCTCAGATGTCTTCTCAGGATTCTGTAGCTTCTTCTTCTAGTTGGATGAAGGAGAAACGTCATTTCAATATTGTACAGCAGAGATAGAAGACAAGGCACTACCAACAGTCTCAGGATGCAGCATCTAGTAATGAGGAGAAGGTGCATGTGTGTGGTTTTCACACAGAGACATTGTGGTCAAAATGTTTATGTCCTGCTAGATAGACTTCCTTTTCCTCTAACCTTTGGCTACAGAGAGTGGATCTTTTTGAGGAGATTGTGTGTGTATGTGTGCACATGCGCATGTGCTTGTTGGTGTTTTGGTTTTGGCCTCTTTCCAGAGCCCATTCTTGGATACACAGGACAAAAAATGAAATAAAGCCTAAGAGATTCACAGCCGGGTCATTCTTCAAATCTTCAGGTCTCTAACCAGCCTGCTTTCTTTTCTCTAGCTTTCTCTAATTTTGCTCATTTTTATGAATTTTGTTAAGTGTTTTTTGTTTGTTTTGTACATAGTGATAGAGATACAATGGATGGATATATTGATACCATTTAGTCCAGACTGGAGGCTCAGGACTTTAGATTCTATTCTTTGGGTAATGGAACACATCTAAATGAATTTGGATAAGGGTGGGGCATCATCTAACTTACATGTTAGAAACATTAGGATGACTATTGTATAGAGAATAGATGGCAGGGAAATAATAAAATCAAAGAAACTAGTTAGGAGACTGATATAATGATCCATGTGGAGAAGATAGTGGATAGGGTTAGAGAAGGAACAATGGGAATGGAAATGGGAGGAACTGACAGAATCTTGAGAGAACTTGCTGATGAGAGAGGAATCATAGTATTTCCAAGGTTTTGACTAGAGAAATTGAGTGAATGATTGTGTCATTGACTAAGATAGGGAAACCAGGGAAGAAGCAGGTGTGGGATTAGGCATGAAAAACAAGAGCCCAAACTTTACATGTTGAACTCAAGATGCATGCTAAGTATCCAAATGTAGATGTCGAATAAGGAGTTGGCTGTTCAAGTCAAGAGATTAGAGGAGAGGACAGGAGTGGTTATATGTAAGTTTAGAAGAAGGCATAATTTAGAAGAAGGCATTGAAACAAACAAACAAACAAAAAAGATGAGATCACCTAGGAATTGAGTAGAAATTGAAAGGAAAACAGGTCTAAAATTTACGAAGCCCTTTGGTTTTCCTAATTTCAAATTTCTAATGGAATTTGATGTAGCTCAATTCCATTAGAAATTTGGAATTTTCTAATTCCAAATTAGAAAAATTTGTCTTAAAATACTTTGTCTTAAAATACTTGTCTTAAAATACTCTCTCCCCCTCATTTTTTGACATCATATGTTCTCTTGGTTTTGCTCCAGTCTCACGATATCCTTTCTCATTCTTATTTTTTTGTTGTCAGTCACCCTGCCTCCATGACCCATCCCTTAAAGACTGTTTTATTTTGTGTGTTCTCTACATGCCATTTTCCACTGGGACTTAAATTTATATCATACAAATAAAAAATGTCTTCCAACTAATAAACAGGGAAGTTATGATGTTTTCCAGTTCTATCCATATTCCAGCAAATGAAATAATTTTGTTCTTCTTTGAGGCTGAATAAAACCCCATTGTGTACATATGACATATTTTCTTTTATTCATTAATCTGTTGACAGACACCTAGGCTGGTTCAATAACTTGACTATTGTGAGTTTTGCTGCTACAAACATGAGTATGTATGTATTGCTGCCATATGCTAAAACTTTCTTTTGAATAAATACTGTGGAATGCTATAGCTGGAGCATATGGTGATTCCATTCCTAGTCTTTTGAGGAAGCTCCATACTGACTTCCATAGTGGCTATACTAATTTATATTCCTACCAACAGTGTATTAAGTGTCCCCCCTCCACACCACATACTTGCCAGCATTTATTGTTATTTGAATTCTTGATGATTGGCATTCTAACTGGAGCAAGAGGAAAGCTCAGTGTGATTTTATTTGTACTTCTCTGATGGCTAACAATGTTGAAAATTTTCTCATGTATTTGTTTGCCATTTGTACTTTTTCTCTTGAAAAGTCTGTTTAGTTTACTTGCCCATTTATTGATTGAGTTCTTTGTTGTCATTTTTTTTTGGTGGTAAGTTTTTCCCAGTTCTTTATATATTCTGGATGTTAATCATCTGTGGAAGAGTAGCTGGCAAAGATTTTTCTTCCATTCTGTCAGCTCTCTCTTTATGCTATTACTTCCTTTTCTGTGCAGAAGCATTTTAGTTTGATGCCAGCCCATTTATTGATTTGGGGTATTATTGAGCTATAGAAGTCCTACTGAGGGAACCATTGCCTGCACCTATATGTTTATTTCCCCTGTGTCTTCTCGCAGATGCAGTTTCTGGTCTTATTCTTTAGATAATTTTTCCTTAACCCAACCAACTCTGTCTTAGTCTGTTTCAGCTGCTATAAGAAGCTACCACAGAGTGGATGGCATGGCTTACAGATAACAAATACCTATTTCTTAAAGTTATGGAATCAGATCAAAGTACCATTTAGTTCAGTGTCTGCTGAGTGCCTGCTTCCTGGTTTATGGAAAACCACCTTCTTTTTTTATGGTTTTCATTCTGTTCAAGAGAATTAAATTGTTTATTGATTACACATGATAATGGATGATACACAAGCTTTAGTCCCATTTATTACTTATCAGATTCCATTATTCAATGCAGATATTGTATAGGATGTACCAACAATCATTTTTATAACTAAATAATTCTACAGGTGTGCTTGGGTGACCCTTTCAGTAGTGAACTTCAGAAAGTCACAGTTGCACCGAGGTTTCTGAACCTGGCATCATCCTGAATAAATTCTATCTTCACACCATCTTTTACAAAGATGGCTTCAGCGTAGACTAACTTTACACAGCACATTTTTAAAAAGGCACATTTATTCAGTGTCATGATCAGACTATTACATTTAGCAATCAACAGCATGGGTGCAAAAAAAAAAGTCTACATTAAAACACTTTATTGGAATGCTTTACAATTTCCACAGAACAGAAACTAAAACAACCTGTTATCCTGTCATACAATTAGTCACAAATATAGTCCTCAAGTTTTTTGCCCATACATATGAGTATTGTTTAAATCATGTCTTCTTTGTAGCAGCTAGGCCCTGCCACTACTGTGCTTGGCTGAGTTCACAAATCTGTTGTAAACTTCCCTGTCACTTCTCTGGTTCTACTTTCCTGCTAAGCTTTGTTTCCTGGTAGTATTAAAATCTTCTGCCACTGCCATAGCTATTGCTGCTGTGGGAACTACCATAGCCACCTTGGTTTTGTGGTTTGACAAAATATTGACCTCCACCATCAAAAGGTCCAGAGATTCTGCCTCCAAACTTTCCACCCTTCATAGGTCCAAAATTTCATGATTGGTTGTTGTAATTGCCAAAATTATTGTAGCTCCCACCACCTCCAAAATTGCTTCCATCATTACCAAATCCATTGTAGCCATCCCTGCTGCTACCATATCCACCACCACTACGGGCTACCACCAAAGCCACCACGACCACTAAAGTTTCCTCCATGACCAAAATTGTCATTTCCACCAAAACCATTTCCAAGACCACCACCAAAGTTTCCAAAACTGCCGCAGTCTGGCTGGGCACAAATGCCGCAGTCTGGCTGGGCACACAATCACGAGCCACCACACAGCTTGTAGATTCAAACAGCAACTCTTTATTCCCGAACTCACACCAGCCGTCTACAATCACGTTCTGGGGAAATCCACGTTCTCTTCCCAAATCCACCTCTCTGCCCAAATTCACCTCCACTGGGCTTCTATCTCCAAAATATACTGTCTGAATCCCGTGAGAACTCAAGGGGAACTCAGGCAGCAGGATACGCCCTATTCCCAGCAGGAATAATCTTAAACCTTAAACCTGGAACCTAAACCGGGAACGCCCTAATCCGCCTTGGTCCTTGAGCAAGGTCACCTACATTCAATGTCACTGCAACATGGGGTACGCTGGCAAGGAAATTGTCATACCTACTTGGCTAATGGCTCCCAGCACAAAACCACCTTGACCTCTTTGGCTAGATGAAGTACTAGCCATCTCTAGCTTTGACAACACTTTTCTCACTTCATAATTGTGGCCATTCACAGTATGGTATTTCTGAATGAAAGTCTTATCTACAGAGTCATGGTCATCAAAACTTACAAAAGCAAAGCCCCTCTTCTTTCCACTGCCTTGGTCAGTCATGATTTCAATAATTTCAATTTTCCTGTATTGTTCAAAATAATTTCAGAGGTAGTGTTCTTCAGGGTTTTCTTTAATGCCCAACAAAAATCTTTTTCACAGTTTAGTAGGCCCCTTTGTCTTTGAGCATTCTCTCTTAAGACAGCTCTCTTTGGTTCCACAACTCTTCCATCCACCTTATGTAGTCTTGCATTCATGGCTGCATCCACTGCCTCCACAGTGGCAGACATGACAAACCAAAGTCCCAGGAGAGCTTGGTGTTTGAGTCTTCATTACCACACAGTCCGTGAGTGTTCCCCATTGCTCAGAATGACTTCTCAGACTCTCATCAGTTGTTTCAAAGCTCAGCCCCCAATGAATAACTTCCGTACCTGTTTGGGTTCTTTAGGGGACTCTGATGTAGACATGACAGCAGGTGCTGGGAGCCATTAGCCAAGTAGGTAGGAAGAGAGACTTTAATGATGCTTTCTTGGCAGTACCCATGGGCAGAAAAAGGAACACCTCACTTCTTGCTGTGTCCTCACATGGCACAAAGACTGAGGGAGTTCTCTGGTGTCTCTTTCATAAAGGCACAATCACATTTACGAGTGCTCTACCTTCATGGCCTCATCATATTCCATGTTTTTTTAACACTTTCCCAGTAGAGGAGAGGATTTCAACATATGAATTTGGGAAGGACTCAAACATTCAGTTTGTAGCACTCTCTTTTCTCCAAATTAAGAGCTTAATCATTAGAATTTTTCTTGTGTTAATTATTTAATAAAAATTATAATTGACCAGAGCAGGTTTTGAAGACATTTATTGATAGTAGTCACACTTTCATACCTACATGTAATCTAAAGCCTATTAAAAGATTTTCTAATTCTTAGTGCTTAAAAAGCTCAGTTTATTGATAATATGAGAAATAAATGGTAATTTCACTAATGTAGCATTTATCATATTTTAGATTTTTTTTAAAAAGATTTAAGTGATATTCTCAAGAGAATGGAGCAGGTAGCCAGAAGATTTTTGAGAAAGGAGCCAAGAGGGTGAGAGATGTGTGTGGATCACCTATTACGCAGCACATTCTCACATTCAGTAAATATTAATCCTTTTCTTATGAATCCTTCATAGTGTGACTGTCAATGATTAGAAAAGTTTAGCATTCATAAAATAGGATATAGTTTTTGGAATATAAATATAAAATTGTATTACAAAACATTTTACATTATCCATCTTCTTGCTTTTCTGCAGAACTCAAAACGTTCCCCCTCTTTTCTTACATGGCAATTCTCAAAAGTTTGCCTCAGGAACCCAGCTAGATAATTAACTAATCCTCAAATCAATTGAGGTTTATATTATATATATAGGAAGTAATTTTTTATTTTAATATGGGTCTTAAACACAGTTGTTTCCTGTGAAGCAACATATTAATACCAAATCATTATTGGTAAGAGGTAATTTGGACTGCCTTATATTTCATTCCTGATGTTTATAGGCATTGGTGTTTAGACTGTCCCATGTCTACTTGCCCCAGGGCTGTCTTCATCTGCTTACATCAGGTGCACATGCAAGAAAACAACTACAGTTGCATAAAGTGAATGGGAACTTGACTCCAGAGTTTATAATGAGCTCTCTTGCAGCACCTGTGTATATGTGAGTATAGTATCCTAGTTCTGTGGTCTGATTGCTTGGATTTTAATCTGGGGCATAGTACTTACTCTTTGTGTGACACTGGGTAAATTATTTCACTGCTTTGGACTTGTTTCCTCTTCTATAAACTGATAAAATTGTAGCATCCATCTCAAAAGAGATTCAACAAGTTAATGACTGTCAAGTGCTTAGAATAGTTCCAGGTCTTTGGTAAGTATTTTGTATTATTTGTTATTATTATATGACAAATATTAATATAATATGTCTGGATTTTTTATGTGGGTAACCTCAGATCTAATTCATCCATTTAGTCCTACCATATTATAGTCAACTTAGAAGCAATTTTAAACTTGACCTAAATTAGGTATTACATTATCAATGTTGGTTAGGTATTTAATTATGGTTTTTCATATTAAGCTATGGAGTTGAAATATAGGACATGATATCTGGGTTATAATAATATAAAGGTATTACAAAGTATAATTGTTAAAAATAATCAATTTTAAGGATAAATTTTGTAAAAATTTCCCCTATGAATTTTAGTACTAGAATATGTGAGATTACGTTGCACAAAACAAAACCACTCTATTTCTATAATAAAAAAGAATATAAATAAAAACAATATTTATTGTATACAATTATGCTTTTTTATGAATCAAGATATTTAATATAGTTCCACCTTTTTGAGTTTATTGCCTCAGAGATACCTGGGTTACTTAGTTATAAATTTAAGTGTGTGAGTCAGGACTCTGAGTTTTCAGCAACCAAGACATAAGACAGAAAGGCAATCCGAAAAGAAATGACTAGTTCATGTGCAACTCAGAAATCTAAGGGACTGGCTTCAAGTATGGCCATTATATTCTTTCAATTCCTTTTTCCTCTTTATATACCCATGTTCAAGTAGATTTCTAAGTTCTGATTAAATACTTTTTAGCTTACATTCTCACACTTAAAAAGTCATAGCTAAAAGGTCACTGAAGTGATTTACTTTGAGTAAACTGACTGACTTCACATACCCATATCTGAAAATTCACTATGGCCAACAGATGAATTCACCCGAATGATCAGGCCTGAGTCACATTTTTGTCTTTGGAATGTGGGAGAAACTGAGACAACAGGAATAGTGCACAGTCAGACGCTGCTATAAAAGCAACACAAATTCTTGAGCAACACCATCATTAATATCATAAATCTGAAAAGCCAGTTAAGACCTGAGCCATCAGAGAGATGGTTTCAACACAGGTGAAAATAGTTAAAGGATACTTCCCAAAACATCCCTAATAAATCTGAGTGACATTTTGTTCATGCAAAGAATAGCAAAATCCTGGGCTAGGGCTGTAGCTCAGTGGCAGCATGTGTGAGGCATCCATCCTTAGCACCACATAAAAATAAACAAAATAAAGCCATGCTGTCCATCTACAATTACCTAAAATAAAATAAAATAAAAAGAATAGCAAAAGCACCAAGCTAAGCATGGATGGCAAGTGTGATAAACTCCAATGAAATAGATGAAATAAGCAAAATAGTATCTTAACAGTAGCATTTATGTTAGACTGAAGAGAGGTAGAAAACACATTCAGTGTGGTTAATGAGTTATTTAAGATCAGTGATAAAGACTAGATTAAAAACTGATGAAAATATACCTAGTGTGAGCTCAGTGCTTGTCACTGTGAAAGAAAGCAAAACTGTGCCGCCTCTCCTGTCCTCAAGTTTGATGTTTGTCAGGACAAACTTGTAGGTCACCTTAGCCTGGCAATTCAGGCCCCCAAAATGGAGGGAAAGGAAATTATCTAGCCTCTTAATGTATATATATTCTTTCAAACTCTACTTCTTTCTGAACTATGTCCAGAAATAGAAATAGATGACCTCAAAAGTGTTGGGGATTGATAGGTATACTTAGAATTTTGAATGTTAAGTATTTTTTTCCCTTTATAGATTCTTTTGGGCCCAGAAGTCAAATCAATATCTCTCTTTCTCTCTCTCTCTCTCTCTCTCTCTCTCTCACACACACACACACACACACACACACACACACACGAGTGACCCAAATTGAAATTTTGAGCCTGACTCTTACTTGAGAAATATAGTAAGTTTGAAGCTATGTTAACGATGGTCAGTGAATTTTTAAATTGGGAACATGGGAAGAAGGATCATCTATGAATATTTGTGAGAAAAGAGAAAAGATCTCTGGTTTGGGAAGCCAGTAATTTATACACACTTTTATGATGTGAGAAAGTTTTAAATGCTTTGAAAATTTGATTTATTAGAGTTCATTTATTCATTCATTCATTTACAAATATTTATTAAGGCTATTCATTTTTCTAGAAGTCAAGAACCTAGCAGTGAACCCAACAGACATAAATATCTTCTTTTAGTCAGTTCATATTCTAGTTAAGGTAGGAGACAGAGTAGACAAAGAAATTAAACATGCAAGTGCTCTAGAGCAAAGGGATCAGGGCTTTGGAAGAGGGCTTGCTATTTTAAATCATGTATGAGAAGTTGACATTAAGGGAAAATGAAAGGAAGCCAGCTCTGTTGCTGTTTGGGGAAGCAATGCACCTGGTGGAATAGGAAACAGCAAGTGCAAAGGTCCTGAGTTGGAATATGCCAGTGTAGCTAGAGCTGAATGGGTTTGGGAGAGGACTGGAGATAATGTCACAGGAGAAATGGAGACTCATATCATGTAGACCTTTAAGTTTTTGAGGATTTTGACTTCTACTGAGGTTGTGATGAGAAGTCATTGGAAGGTTTTGAGAAGGATAGTGTCATTGTCTGGCATATACATTAAAAAAATAACTGTGGTTGCTATGCTGAGAATATCAGCATATTTCTAGAAGCCAAGAACCAAGACATCAGTTAGGAGGCTATTGTGGTAAGGTAAGAAAGGACAGTGGCTGGAAACCGACTGATAGCAACTGAGATATGGAGAGGTTGTCAGAGACCTGTATTTGCTCTGTAAGTAGAGCTGAACCGTCTTGTTAATGGGTTAGGTAGGAGAAGTGAGCAAAAGAGAGAACCCAGGATGACTTTGAGATCTTTGCCTTGAATAACTAACTGTAAGGCTGGATCTGCCATTTACTTTGTTGGGGGCACTGGGAGGAGCAGTAGGTGGGGACAGAAGGCTAGAAGTTTGGTTATCAATTTTTTTCATTGCTGTTTTTAGTATGATTTGAGATTTACTGTATGTGTAATTATGTGAAAAATCAGCAATCTTAAAGAATTGAAATAAACTTCCTATCAATTTTGGTCAAAACAATGACCAAAAGCTTTTATTTATTTATTCAAATTTTTATGACTGCATGTTAATTACACAGAATAATGGAATGGAGTGTAAGTTTTCCACAGACACAGGCAGTACACAAATCCAGCCACCCTTTTTCCAGGTCCTGTTCCCACTGACCCCTCTCAATCTTTTGTAAGTCACCATTTTACTTCTAGGTTCACTTTTTAAGAGAAATTTTTATTTTTTTTATCTGGAAAATGTAACGAAGTACTTGGTAAACATTTCTTTACAATGTTTAGTATATATTTAAATTGAGAGATTTATACTTTATGCAAATCAATGACATCTTTTAACCCAGAATTCCAGGAGACTTTTCACAATGTACCAGATTCAGTTGAATGTTAATAGATTTAATGATTGATTAATTTTTAATGCGTGATTTTAAAGCAAATCCAGATAGTATATATTTTCACTCATAAATGCTTCTGTGAAAATGCTTATGACTGAAGGATACGTTTTCTTTTTTTTCATCATAAAAAAAGATGTAAAAATTTTATTTTATGAAATCCAGCAATACATAAAACAAATAATTTCTTTTTTATTCTAATTTGTTATATATGACAGCAGAATGCATTACAATTCATATTACACATATAGAGCACAATTTTTAATCTGGTTATATATAAAGTATATTCACTCCGATTTGTGTCTTCATACATGTACTTTGGATAATAATGACCATCACATTCCACCATCATTTCTAACCCCATGCCTCCTCCCTTCCCCTCCAATACCTCTGCCCTATCTAGAGTTTGTCTAATCTTCACATGCTTCTCCTCCCAACCCTGATATGAATCAGCCTCCTTATATCAGAGAAAACATTCAGCATTTGGTTTTTTGGGATTGGCTAACTTCACTTAGCATTATCTTCTCTAATTCCATCCATTTACCTGCAAATGCCATGACTTTATTCTCTTTTATTGCTGAGTAATATTCCATCGTGTGTATATGCCACATTTTTTTTATCCATTCATCTATTGGAGGGCATCTATGTTGGTTCCATAGTTTAGCTATTGTGAATTGTGCTGCTATAAAGGTCTGGGGATGATTTGGCTGTGTCCCTGTAGTATGCTGTTTTTAAGTCCTTTGAGTATAGACTGAGGAGAAGCTGGGTCAAATGGTGGTTCCGTTACTAATTTTCCAAGAACTCTCCATACTGCTTTCCAGATTGCTGCACCAATTTGCAGTCCCACCAGCAGTGTATGAGTGTACCTTTTCCTGTACATCCTTGCCAACACTTATTGTTGTTTGTATTCATAATAGGTGCCATTCTGACTGGACTTAGATGAAATCTTAGAGTAGTTTTGATTTGCATTTCTGTAATTGCTAGCAATGATGAACATTTTTTCCTATATTTGTTGATTGATTGTATATCATCTTCTGAGAAGTGTCTGTTCAGGTCCTTGGCTCATTTATTGATTGGGTTATTTGTTATTTGGTGTTTAGCTTTTTGAGTTCTTTATATATCCTAGAGATTAGTGCTCTATCTGATGTGCAAGTGGAAAAAATTTGCTCCCAAGCTGTAGGCTCTCTATTCACCTCACTGATTTTTTTTTTCTGGGAAGATTTTTAGTTTGACTTGTTGTATCCACTTATTTATAAAGCTTTAGTTTCCACTTATAATCCACGTACTATATCACACGGAAGGCCTCTCCTGTCACAGTATAGGTATGAGAAAGCCTTTAAGCAACTCAAAGTGGGCCAGGTGCAGTGGCACACACATAGCTCCGGAGGTTGAGACAGGAGGATCTAGAGTTCAAAGCTAGCCTCAGGAAGAATGAGGCACTAAGCAACTCAGTGAGACCCTGTCTCTAAATAAATAAAATACAAAATAGTGCTGGAATGTGGCTTAGTGGTCAAGTGCCCCTGAATTCAATCCCTGGTACTGAAAAAAAAGTGACAGTAGTAAAGTTAAATAAAATTCCTCAGTGACTCACACTATGCATATTAAGTAGAACATTTTCTTTTCTTCATTCAACCTTGTGAGAAGTGTTTCTATAGAAACATTTATATGTAAACAAAAGTTACATACCTCTTTGATAAAGTATAGTTTCTGCACACTTAACTGAAATGAAGCTCAGCCTATGTCTACAAATGAACTGAACTGATAACTTTCCTGGGAGCTTAAAAACATTTTAATATTCTGTGTAAAAAAGCAAGAGATTTAAAGGATCTGAAGGGAAGTTTCTAGATGAATTACATTTTGAAAGTATTTAAGTAGACATAAACTTTACACTATTTATAATATTGGGACATTTAAAAGATTAGATGCCTAAGAAATATTTTGATTAATAGATTTATTAATGTGTATTTGTCTCTCAGCTACCTCCAGAATTCAACCTCACAGATTATCATTACGTTTATAAAGCTTACAGTAAAAATTTATTTTTGCCAAAAATATTCTGCAAGATACTGAAAGAAGGGCACAGATTTCAGCTGTTCTCAGATACTTCAAACTGGTCTTTGTGGTGTATCAAGGATTCATTTTGGAAAGGACATCATAGGCTTCCAGGTCTGGAAGTGCCTGTAAGGGTTCATCTGGTTCATCATGCACCCTAAGGATTATTAAAATCGCCAGATGCAAAACCAGTTATAATGGCTGGCTTTCCAACCTGTGAACTCCGGAGAACTCTTCTAAAGGCAGAATCTCCTTTTCAAAGGTATTAAAAATAGGGTTCCTCCTCATTTCACTTTTGCTGAGTTCCCAACAGTGGTGGTGTGTTTTAAAGGGTCTCCTCATAATACTTTAAACCCTTAAAAGAGTTTAGAACTTAAACTTCAAATAATCTTCTCTTTGTCACAGTCTTTTGGTGTTCTTCAAATAATAGTCCTTTGTTTAAAGAAAATCAGACTTAAACTTGTGTATTAAGTGATTAAAGTAAAAGCTCATTATTATGTTTTCCCTGTTCCTTCACCTCTGATCTTTCAACTATGACCTCTGCTTTTGATCCATTTCCAAAGTATTAAAATATAACCTCTATAAAGAACTAGCCTTTATAATAGCACAATCACCAACATGGCCCTTGGTTATTTCCAATTATTCAGGCCTTGTTCTTCAGTTTTGATTCTACCCAGTGGTTTTTTTTTTTTTTTTTGGTTCACTTTATATTAGTGATTACCCACATGCTCTTTCAAAAGTCTCTATCAACATCTAATTACTTTGACTATTAAAAATCATTAAAATGTTAAAAACATTATTTGGAAAACTATTTTTGCAACTATAATTTTAGAAGGAAATAAGCCAAAAAATGAAAAACTGTGTTAGGGTAGAGCATGATAGGTGATTATTTCCAAAATATTCTTGAATACTGTTGCTATATTATTTATACAAATACATACATATATACTTACACATAAACATATAAGATGGGTTAAAATATCAAGTATGTTCAACTCTCTGTTAATAATAGTATTTTTAAAGCATAGCTCATTGGTCATTTTTGGGAACCAAGTCATTATTCTGAAAACTGATCAATAAAGTTAAAAATATTTTTGAGAACAATTTTAAAATCCCAGACATTTAAAAATATTTTTTGTTATTTGTCCAAACAGTGAAGATTTTTCTTTACCTTCATCCTTAATATTCCAGATGCATTTTATATTTGCCACTATTGTAATATACTGGGGTTCCAGGTTTTACAAAAGTCAATTTTGGAACATTTAAGAACTTAGTAAGTAATATTCTTTTCAGTGATAGGCTTCAATAAAAAATTAGTGGTGCTGTTTAAACAAAATTTAAAAAAGTTTGTTTGTTTGTTTTAATAACCATTAGTAGATAAAAAGTCAAGTCAAGATTTCACTGGTGTTTTTTACCAGAACTCATGAGACTCTCTTAAGGCTTTCTTCATCCCATGGAGCCTGGAGCTATCTCAAAATATCTCAAGAGCTCCTTAGCATCTTGTGGAGGAATATGGTTTTAAACTTCAGTTTCTACCAGAATGTGACACATTAATTAGTGGCTATAATATTTATACTAATACATACATATATACTTACACATAAACATAAAAGATGGGCTAAAATATCAAGTATGTTCAAATCTCTGTTAATAATAGTATTTTTAAAGCATAGCTCCTTGGTCACTTTTGGGAACCAAGTCATTATTCTGAAAACTGATCAATAAAGTTAAAAATATTTTTGAGAATAAGTTTTAAATCCCAGACATTTAAAAATATCTTGTTATTTGTCATTGCTTTGAATGCTTTGTACTTTTTCACTTTTGTACTTGGGTAATGAGTGAGGGTGACATCTCCTATCTCAAAGTCAAATTCTCCCTAGGATGAATTCTGACCCAGAACGTTTCTCTGCCCTGACCCACCTGCTACCAATACTTTCTCTATATTGTTCTCTTTGCTGGTTTTGGTTCTTATTTCAACAGGAATTCTCTGACAAACTTTTTCTGGGACACTTTTTTTTTTTCCTAGAAGGAAAAGACAAGTTCCTACCTTTCTCTTCTTGATGGTGAACACATTTACTTACATTCAGCAAGCATATTTGTTCAAAACATTTACTTCTGCAAACATGCAGATGAAGCTAAAATGTTCCTATCTTCAAGGAATCTTCCTCCAACCTCCCAGATGGAATTAACTGCTCCATTCTCTTGTATGTTCATGGAACTTGCTTTATAACTTTATTGTAGCACTGATTGTGTTTTATAGTCACTTACTCACTTAATGGTGTGGATCTCCCTGGATATGAGCATTACAGGAGAAGAGGCCATGTCTTATTTATCCTTCTCTCTAGCATAATTTCTGGTCCTTGGTAAATATTCAATAAACATTTGTTGAAAAGTAAAAAAAAAAAAAAAAAGAATAAACAAATATTCTTGTGTACTTTTTTGTCTCTCTACCAAACAATTTCTTGCTTGCGCTTATGGAATTTTTTGTTTATTTGTTTTCAAGGATACTGTGCTTTTACATATATTAAGTGGAAATTTGATTTTTAACTAAGTAACCTTAATTCTTAATTTTCCTTTAAATTCAACTTGAATAACCCATGCATTAGTGAAACACTGTGGGGGCTTCATTTTATATTTGAAGTGAAACACTGGAAAACCCTGACTGAATTATTTCAAAAAAGCAAAAATTTTGGTTAGTCCAATCATTTGAATTACCCTGTTAGGACCTGCCATCAACACACAACACTTGCCATCGATGATTTCTAATATTTTGGCAGCAGTTTTCTTTCCTTTGGCAACCTTCTCTTTACTCTGCTTCACCATCCTGCTGTCCTGGCTCTGCTTTATCTAGCCCTCCACTTCCCACCCTCTCACTTCAAAGGGCCTTGTTTTGGTTTAGGGATAGTGTGGGTTAAGAGGTTTCCTGGGTGAGTCACAGTTTCTTCATTTTTAGAGAGGGATAATAAGGTCTAGGTTCTTTGCAAAAATCAAATATATAATACAGGTGAAAATTGCCTGTGAACTCTAAGAAGCTACGTAAAAGATTGTCACTTTGAATTTATGAGCGGCGTTATGTGTAGTACCAGAATTCAGTACTTTTACTTATGTCTCTCTCTATGTCCTGTATGATAAAAAGTAAGTAAAACAATAATCCAGTCTTCTTGTAATTTGGATCTACTTAGGTCGTCCCCAGGGGCCATTTTAGTAATAGCCATTTGAAGAGAATGTCCCTTTTTCTGTTGACTAATCCTGCAAAGCTGGGCCCCAGGTAAAACCTGGAGGGCGGGTGGATGAGAAAGAGCATGGATCTGGGAAGACTGGAAGTGAGGGACAAGGACACCAAGTGGGAAACCATAGAATACATGGTTACATTATAGAGATGACCCTATAATCAGAGTACCAAAGTAGCAATTATAAATTATAAAATTTTCTTTTAAACAAAATTACATTTAAATATGGATTTAAAAGAAAATCTGTGATGTAAACAGAGTCATTTAAAAACCATTAGGTGGTGAAAATTTTCCAAATTAACAAAACAGAAGTTTTAATTCTCACTTTGTTAATAAGTCTGGCTGGGCATAGTGATACATGCCTGTAATCCCAGTGACTTGGGAAGTTGAGGCAGAAGGATAGCAAAGTCAAGGCCAGCCTCAGCAACATTAGTGATACACTGTCTTGAAATAAAAAATAAAAAAAGAATTGGGATGTAGTTCAGTGGAGCTTAGAGCACTCAGAGCACTCCTAGATTCAATCCTCAGTACCTTGCCCGCCCCCCCAAAAAGCATTCCAAACCAGTATATCTGAAGAAAAAGATGTTACTGTAGGTTACCAATCAAGACATAAGAAACCAAGGTCAACTTTGATATACCAAGTTGTTAGCCTACTTGTATTTATAGTGATGTTTTCACTCTTAGGGGAGAAACTGCATAAAGATAAATGCTGGGCTGGGGATGTGGCTCAAGCAGTAGCGCGCCCGCCTGGCATGCGTGCGGCCCGGGTTCGATCCTCAGCACCACATACAAACAAAGATGCTGTGTCCACCAAAAACTAAAAAATAAACACTAAAATTCTCTCTCTCTCTCTCTCTCTCTCTCTCTCTCTCCTCTAAAAAAAAAAAAAGATAAATGTTAAAGAAACCTATGGTGAACACCTGCACACATACTCACATATATAACATACTTGTTTAAGGATATGGAGTGACTGAAATTTCATGTTAATCAAACTTGTCTTTTATGGTCTTCCAGGTAACCTTAATTATTTATGTACTACAAAATTCATAATATTTCTAATGTTAATTTAAAAACAAGTATGTTGGAAAAAACTTAGGAAGATTACAGAATATCATGAAAAAGACATTAATTAAACCTCAGTATCACACAGTTCCAGAGAGGTGAAATAGCAAGATGATGTGGGTGATAAATACAAATATGGAATGGGGAAATTGGAGGAATCTTGTCTAAATTGTCAAGAAACAGTTTACCTGTAGATACTCCCCTGGGATGATTCATATGCTACCATTATGTTTTCTAGCACATTTACTTTAGCTTTACCATCTTCAAAAATAAGTGCTATATGTTTTGCCAAAATTAAAGGAAAGTGGAAAAGCAGGAAGAATAACTTAAACAAATTTCCTGGTTTCCAGGTAAGATCCAGGAGAAGTTGCTTACTCCAGTGTTGTCCTTCGTTCACTTTATTGCATTGCAGTTAGTTGTCTTGCTAAATAATTTTGTTTCTAGATTCTAGCCCTTGGATGATAAATGGTTAGACATTATTCAGTCATTATCTGAGATGAAAGTTCTGACTAAAATTAGTTCAAGTTAACCCCAGAGTAGGCTGTTGTTTGGTCTCAGAGGAGACAGACACATCTTCTGGTGGCCATCTCAGCCACCCTTCCTTTCTCTCTTCCTGTGGTCTGACCTCCCCTGCCCCCAATTCCTTTTTTTAAATATATGTTTTTAATATTTATTTTTTAGTTTTAGGTGGACACAGTATCTTTATATTTATGTGGTGCTCAGGATAGAATGCAGTGCCTCATGCATGCTAGGCGAGCAATCTACCACTGAGCCACAATTTCCCACCCCGCAATTCCTTTTTGAGCTCACCTTCTGCAACTATTCCTCTTTATCACACAGTTCCACCTACACTGGCCTCCTGGCTGTTCCTGAAACACTACACGTATGCTCTGCATTTTGACCTTTGCATTAGCTGCTTCTCCTGCCTGGAACATTCTTGTTATAGATATATACTTAATTAACTCTCTCAGTGATCATTTTCTCAACCTAACAGTCTAGTAGACATCATTATCAATCACCCAAAGCCAGCTCTCTACCACAGGACTGATCACATTTCTGTCCTCCCCTAAAGTTAGACATGGCCATATGACTTGTTCTAACCAAAGAAATATTAGCAGAAGTGACATGTTTTACTTCCAGGTAGCTAGGTTTATCTTAATTTATCAGAGAATAAATACTTCTTTCTTCTCTGATCTTCAGCTGTTTGGGGATAACAACATGAGCAATATTTATTATGGCCTGTTACATGGGAGGATTTAAAAAAATTTATTGGTACATTATAATTATACCTAATAGTAGGATTCACTGTTACATATAAAGTCCTGTGTGAAATTTTTCATGTTCCCTTCCCTATGTCACTGCAATGGGAACTTTTGTTATTCTCTGAGTGAGGACAGCATGGACAGAATGTCCAGCAACTATAATGGACATGTTGTATGAGCCAGAAGTAAGTCTTTGCTGTTTTAGAGCAACTGCTGAGATGTGGAAGTCATTTTTACTGCAAAATAACATACCCAATCCTGAACATTACACCTATTCCTATTCAGTACTGGAACCTATCCACCACCCCCACTCCTGAGCACTATGTTACCTTTCTTTGCTCTATGTTACCTTTCATAGCACTTATCATCTTCTAACCAGACACTACATAATTTGCTTACTATGTTTATTTTCTATTTTCTTTATCACCCTATTTGCTTCCCTCCACTAGAATGTAACTGCATGGTCAGGGTTTTTGTTTTGTTTAATTATGTGAGCATAAGAATGTTGATAAATATTTATTGAAATAATGAGTGAACAAATGAATACTAAGTACCACCATATACGTTCTGTGTGTTGGGGATGCAGAGATGAATAGACTATCCCTGCTCTGACCGATTTTCATGACTGACATATAGTTATTTGAGGAAGGTGTTGAAAGAGCAGAGGGACAGCCATAGCACTATAGGGAGATTCTGTATTCATAGTCCAGGATTAAAAAGGAGAACCACAGAGAATGAATCTGCAAAAGCCAACAGAGGAGGGTGTGGCAAGGGTTCAACATGTCAAATTCTGCATGGAAGTTAAGAACTTGAAACGAGCCCACTGGATTTGACTTGTGCGACATTGGGGACTTCAGGGAAAGTAGCTTGTAAACTTGGTTTTGCTTACCAATGTGCAAAGAAATCCTTAAATCCTGCTTCAATGAACTTGGGTTCTCTGAAGATGCTGATGAAACCAGAGTGACTTGCTCAGGATCACACAGATAATTTGTAGCAAAATGGAGTTCAAATGCTTTCTGCATTTCTTTTTCATTCTTTGCCTCAAGATTGTTTTTAGATATATGAAAGGTCCTAGTAAACCAGGCCTAACAGATCAGCAATAAGACACATCCTTGTTTCCCTTCTTTTTCTCCCCTGTCCTCAGCTAATTCATTACCCAGTCCTCCTAACTCTTTTTCCAAAATGTATCTCCCTTCTATTCTGTCACCCACTCCACGTCCACCACTGCAGCTCAATCCAGCCATCATCTTCTGCACATGCTACTGCAGGAGCCTTGTGCCCTGATGCTTCCACCAACTTCCCCACTACAGTCATTTTTAGCAGCACAATCTCAACTCTCTTTAAAAATCAGATCATGTTATTATCTTGCTTGGACATTCCAAAACAGTTTCCCATAACACTGATAATGTCACCCAGCACATTCCTACAAGGTCCATGTACTATAAATTTGCCACCATTTTGGATTGAGCCACCCTCTACCTTCTGCATCATTACTGGTTTGGGCACTGTCCTTTCTTTCCTTAGAGAAGGCAGCACATTCTTGCCCTGTGGTCTTTACACTTCTGTATCCTTTTCCTAGATGATTTCTCCCCTGATTTTCACTTGGCTAGCTCTTCCTTCTCACTCAGCTCTCAGCTCAAATGCCAGCTCCTTAGAGGTCTTCCTTCCCATTCTAACCAAAGGACCTTCCCTCATTCTGTCTTTATTACCACAAAACCTATAGTGTTGGGGGTGGGCACTGGGAATGGAACCTAGTGCTTCACATGTTAAGAAAGTTCTCTGGGGATGGGGCTAGGGCTCAGCTGTAGAGGGCTTGTCTTGTGTGTGTGAGGCCCTGGGTTTGATCCTTAGCACCACATAAAAATAAATAAAATAAAGGTATTGTGTCCATCTACAACAACAACAACAACAAAAAAGAAAGTCCTCTGCCACTGAACTACAATGCCAATGACATTAATTATCACTTTTTGAAATTGTATTGCTTATTTATGTGTCTGTCATGTCCTTGAGAATAAGGACATCTTGTTCTCCTTAGTATTTCCAGGGCCTAGAATAGTGTTTGGATCAAGAATAGTAGCTCTTATATGCAGCACTTGTGTGACACTGGTCTAAGCACTTTACAGTTATTAATTCATTTAATCTTCACATGTATTCTTTGAGGCAGGGACAGAGCAAACCTTCATTTACAGGTGAGGAAATCAAGGCCAAGACATAGATCATTAAAGTTCTTCTTAAGCCAGTAAACAGGCAATGTTTCAGAACAGAACTGCTCAAACTTAGACACCCATCAGAACCACATGCCCAAATTCAACATTTCTCTTTCAGTAGATCTGGGATGGGTCCTAAGAATTTTCATTTTCAAAGTTTCCAAAGGTGGCTGTTGCTGCTTTGAGAACTAATGCAGTAGAATTAACAAAGCATTTTCCTGTATTATGCATATTAATGCTCATATTCCCATGAAAAATTATTATACCCATTTTGTGGATGAGGAATCAGAAGCTCAGAGAAGCTCATTGGTTTTCTCACAACCACAGAGGCAGTGAGTGGAAAAGTTGCTTAGACCCAAGTCTTTTGGCTGTAAATCAAGAACTCTTGGCATTGCCCTAAGAGGCTTCTGCCTGGTATTGAATTTTTCATAGTGATGCTCCAGTAGGTAAATTGTAAAGACTTCATGGAGTTGGCAGATAAACAAAGGAAGCTCATGGGAACAGAGGGAATTTACATCTTCTGCTCTGTTTTGACTTAATTAATTTGAATGACCAAGATGGTTTCTAAACAAGCTGACTTGATTGTAATTTATTTTTTGTCTAATTTAGACATGCCATAAATATGATCCAACCATTTTTCCTTTGTGTTTGCTATAATACGAGGTGTATGATAACATTGCAAATGAGGCCTTCCTGGATTTTTTTTTTTTTTTTTTTTTTTGCTGTTAAAGAAACTTTGCTGCAGAAAGAAAGTAGAAATTCAAGAGTACTTATTGGAAAATTTACAATATTTTAACACTTACATTTAATCCTTTTTTATAAATAAAAATTGTTCTGAAAGGATTTTTAAAAAATTTTACAGAAGACAATTTTTGCTAAAATTTCCTAAAAAGTACTGAATTTTTTTTCTTGGATAGTGACTCAACTGCACAACAGAGATTTGAAGCTACAAAACTTGGTTTTCCTCAGGTTCTCTCTGGCATTAACATTCTGATGCCATATTCTTATGACAAAGACTAATAAGAAGAGAAAATGGCACACCCTGGAACTATTTTAGTGATAAAGATAGGAGTGGGAAATGGTAAAAACCTACCTTGTTCTCATTACCACCGTGCTAAAACTGTCATCAATTATAATCACTCACCACATCCCTTGCGGGAGACTTTGTTGCTAACTTCTCTTCAATACAAACTCAGTCTCCTTTAATCCAGTCTGGATGTGAAATATATATGGAAATATATTGATAGTGCTTACATCAATGGCATTTTCTTCACTTATAAAAGCATGTGTTGAGAAAGAAGTGATGTCAGCACATAATAGCTGGGTTTCTATAAGACAGTTATTTCTGTTTTATTGCCCATCATCTTATAGGCAAAACAGAAAACGTTTCAAGCATTTACCTTGACTTATATTTCATAGTCATAGTTATGCAGAACATTTCTTTTGTCTTTGCCCAGTGCACAAAAGTATCAGTTCACTTCCCCCACCTTTGTCCGTGGCCTTATGCCCCCCGCTTCCTTTTCTTTTATTCAACAAAGAATTATTGGGTCCATGATTCTCCATAGTTTGAATGGTAAGACATTGACAGTCATGCTGCAGATGAAACCATGAACATGTGAGAACACCTATGAGTCAAGATGATACATTATATGAAGAAGCAAGAAAATAGTACCCAGGAGGTGACACAAGCATGCAGTGGGGATAGAGATCTCTGTGGAACTGTTATTTTGAGGATGGCTTCATAAGAAAGTTTTGAGTATCTATGGCTGCATGATAACTGTCCCAAAATGTAGTAGCTTAAAACAATAGTAACCTATTATTTATCTTAATTATACCATCTGGGCCAGGCTCAGCTGTCTTCTGCTTCATCTGTTGTCTGCTAGTGTTGGATGTCCAGGATGGCTTCTTTATTCGAATGTCTGGCACCTCCTCTGCTGGAACAGGTGGCAGCTGGCTGAGCAACACCCCCACTCCTGCCCGCCTTCTGCAGTCTCCTGAATAGAGTTTTTTGCATGGTGGCTCAGGCTCCAAGACAGCACATCTCAAGAACACAAGTCTCAGTGTGCAAGCACTTACCAGGACTGCTTGTTACCCAAGCTCATATCCAGCTGGTCAAAGCGAGTCAGTGTGGGAACATGGTTCTTTGTGGCCACCAATCCGAATGGAGCATTTGGAGGACCTGATGATACATGGGCATGAAAAAATGTTCTCTCCTTTCAGATATGGAGAACTGGGGCTTGAGTGATTAGAAAACATGTGGTAACACTAGCCAGGAGAGAAGAGGTTACGTAGGAGGGTCAGTTTCTGATATGAGGAGTTTGAGATCATGAAAATGTTCACTGGGTAGGTAGAGAAAACTTACTCGAACAAGAATGTGAGCAGAAGACTGGAGTACTAAACTCTGGAGTCACGTATAAGTAAAGTTGTGTGAGTGGAAGGGTTCTGAGAGACAGAAGTTGCATAAATGAACTTTGAACTATATTCCAGTTAGAAGTTGGGAAGAGGAAGACAGCCAGATTAGGAGACAAAAATAGTGCATAATTTCTATATTTTGTGATACTGTTACAATTTCTTTATTTCTAGTTGAATTTGGCTCTCATTCATTCACATATGTGGCTTGAGTTAAAAAAATTCAGTTTTATTTTAGTACCTTTTACTGTGGAACATCTTTAGTGCTTAAGATTACTGATTTTCAAATATGTATTTACTAATAATAACATTTATTTTTTATATATCAAGCTTACATCCTTTTAAAAATACCTTTCTTTTATTTACTTTTATGTGGTGCTGAGGATCGAACCCAGGGCCTTGCACGTGCTAGGTGAGTGCACTACTGCTGAGCCACAGCCCCAACCCCTGATAATAACATTTCTTTGAGATTTCCTCATAGTTCTGAAGTAGGGTGGAATCATTATTTTTTTTTTTAAAAAAGGTAATTATACAGTTTGACAGAATTAAATTTTACTTTGTTTATCAGTCTACCTACATACTGTCCTGCCTTTTTTTTTTTTTTTTTTTTTTTTGGTGGTGCTGGGTATTGAACCCAGGGCCTTGTGCATGTGAGATAAGCACTCTACCAACTGAGCTATATATCCCCAACCCAACTGTCCTGCTTTTGGAAACATTAAAAAAAATGGTATAAAAGCTTGGTTTCAATGATTAGTCAATTTTATTCTTATGCAACGAACTTTATGTTAAGACTAGATCAACACAAGCCCAGGAGATTAAAAGTTTATTGCAGAGATATTTTCTTGGTATCCACCAAAAGAATAAAGTCAATTTCCAGAGGAAATTAATAGTTTTCTATGAATACATTGTACACTAAATGAGAACTGTTGATTGAGGAACTAAAATCAGAAATTCCCTGGAAAGTGGTCAGGAAGTTTTGAATTGTAAAATTTGTATAATCACTGTCTCATGTCACCAAGGTGCTCAGGGAGGCCTCAGGGAGCTCTTAAAGGTAGATTGCAGCCCAATTCAATGTGACACCAGCCCAAACCACTTTGGGCAGGCCCTAGAGACCTCCCCGACAGTGGCCAGAGGAAATAGACTAAACCACAGAAACCAAGTGGAATGCATTATCTTTACTCAGTCCTCTGCTTTTAAAGCAAAATGTGGAAGCTAAGAACTCAGTCCATTTCTATTTTCTTCTTCGCTTTTAAATCATTTTAGAACTATTATATGGAAAACACCTATACAAGCTTGCTTGTCTCCAAGAATACAATGAGAAAGATATAAAATGTGATTGTAATTTTATATGTGCTGTATAACGATTTTATTAAGTACGTTACTTGGCTGACTCCACTTTTTTTTTTTACTTTAATGGTAACATAGATATGTGTTATATAGGCCATATTTCCCCTGCATTGTGACCCAATAAAAATAGGTGACATTTATTGAGCTCCTACTATGTCTTAACTGCTTTATGTGTATTCTTTCATTTGATCCTTACCACAGTTCTATGAGTTAGGCACTATTATTATCCTTATTTTGTGGGTTAGGGAACTGAGACACAGAGAGGTTATACAAGCTGTCCAAAGTAACACAGCAGGATTTAAACATGAATTTCTGAATTTGCAGTCAGAACTTTCAACTACTATCCAGGCACCAGACATTTATGATCTTTCTCCTACTGTGTTGTAATTCCTTTATTTTCAACCTTTTAAAATCTTGAACTGTGAAACTGAGGACAAATTTGTCCAATAGAGAAAGGGAACTCATTATAATATTTTCTTGATGTTTTCTCATCATAACCTAAGTGGCTACATCTGAAATCAGGTAGTTATTAGTAATAATAAATACATGCCACTTTCTATATATCAGTACTGTTAACAACAGTGCATATTAGTTTTAGTTCATTTAATTCTCATGAGACCCCTATGAGATAAGCATTCTTACTAACTTCCTTTTGGAATTATTATATGGAAAACATCTATACAAGCTTGCTCGTCTCCAAGAATAAAAAAAAAAAAAACAGAGAGAGGTTAAGTTATATGTCTGGGATCACCCAGCTATTAATTGGCACAGTCAAGGTTCAGATCTGGCAGTCTAACCCCAGAATTCATGTGTTTAACCACTACATATATTGCCTCTTTATTTTTATTTTTTTTAAACAACATCTTCATTACATAATGATTTTGATAACTAACTTAACCTACAAAAAGGCTAAGATGTATTTCATCCCTCTCCCCTAATTTCTGTTAAAAACTGATTGGTTTAGACTAGGATAATGAAGTTATTCTTTGTATTTAACAATCTTTGCAGTTTATCTTACCCTTCTAAAGTAATTTTGTTTATTAGAGGTCTACTTATTCAATCAACTGTATACTCAGGGCCAGGAAACGTGAATCTTCACCCATCATTGGCACAGAAGAATATTGAACTTAGATTAAATATTGTTTAAATAAAATAAACTCCTGATCCCGTTTGAAAACAAAACTAACATTAGAATATTCCATCATCATCTCATTCACAAGTATAGAAATAGATGCATCCCTTGATATTTGCAAGTTCTTCTGCACTAGAGGGCTTCTGTAAGGACCCACAGTAGCTATTTCATGCTCACAAGTGAGCCTATTGACGCAATACTGACAAGTCTTTTATGGTATACCATCTAACACTATGCATTCTTGGAGAAAAGATAGCTTACTGACTTTGTTATTCCAGAAAAGCAATTATCAAAATGATTGTTGGGAATAATTCTCAAAATTACACCAAGGTCCCTTCTGTAAAGCTATAGTGATGCTGTTGAGAGAGAAAATGACAACAGAAGAGGTCCAGGTAACTCTGTGTTGCTAGTGTTTATCAAGCAAACATTCTGATGCCTGAAACCCAGAGTCAGAGAATGGGTGAGTCTGGGGACGTCACCTTTCTATGGAACATGTTCAACACCAATCTGTTGAAAGGAACCTTACTTGATGGAGCCAGAAATTCTTAACTTCTCTCATGGCGTCCCCGACAAGCAGAATGACTAAATATTATGGCTAAAACACTGAGCATTCTTCTTAATGTTGCAATGCAAAAGAAAATAGTTTTTGAGCAAATTACTTAACAAATACAAGAACAATGTACTTACTATGCCATACTATGAGATCATCTTCTTTCTATTTATTATGTTATGAGATTTGAAATTTTTCAGTTTTCAAAATTGATTCTTACAACACTTTGCTGATCATAAAATGAAGACACTTGTTAAAATTTATCTTAAAGCCACTGGAATACTTTTTAAATCCATGGGATCTAAAAAATAGTGGAATACAATAGTGTCACTTATAGAATTTATGCTTATAAAGTTTTCTCTAGTCCAACTAAATTAGAGCTTCCAGTGAATTTTTTAATGTGAAAATAATTTTTACTCTTTGTTTCTTTAATTTTAGTCTTTTAAGTGATTTTTTATTTTAAAAGCATTCACAAAATTGTGAAATACAGAATCACTGAGAGTATATACATAGTGACTACATATCATTCTAATACTTTTCAGGATGTGAGTATAATTATATATATTATACTGGTAGATTTGTTGTCTCATTGTAAGAGTTATAATATAGCTTTAACATCATAACTGAGAATTCTTTGGGATTTTTGTTATACATGAACAACTGAATTAATATCCTTTAGTTATAGTCATTCATTCAGTGAACACAAAGTTTAGGAAATATTCTATATAGGAATGTGAATCATAAAGCAGAAAGATTTTTATGTAGCTACTTGTATCCCCACAATGATAGTAAGTATTAAACCAAAGCTAGAAGGAGATTCCTTACTTTCATATGGCCTTCAAATAAACCAACTAAATTCTTTTTGAGTTTGAATTTCATGTATTTCAATAACCATAGGCTCTTTTTTGGAATCTTGTTATCACAGGATGGGTGATTTTAGAAATGTTTTTATTTAAGCCATAAAATAAAATGTACCCCTGCTATTGCATGGATATTTCATGACTTTGGATTTAACACGAGTCAGTCTTTTCTTTGCTAACACGAAAGTCAAAATAAAAAAGGCAATACTTCTATTTTATATGAAACATTACTAACTATTCTTGCACTGGAGAAAAAGTTTTGCTGTTTCACAGTGAATTCCAAGAGAGCAGGACCCAGTAGATACCATCAACTCAAGTTCAGTAGCTGGCTATGGACTGGAAGATTAATGACAGACTTGAACTGTGGGCTGTGCCTACATTATAAAAAACAAAGCCAGCAAGGTTATTTGAAGATTTGATCAATATAAGCGCAGTTTTATTCTGAGTTAATGACTCAGTTCTTCACTGAAGTTAATGTATTAGTTCAGTGTACATATAATCTTGTTTTTTTTATTAGCTTTAAAGCAATAGTCCATCAATAGTAATTATTTAGCTTTACTAGAATGACAGAAAGGGTTGTAAGAGAATTGTATGTAAATATATTCATTCATCCATTCATTTATTCTCTCTCATTCATTCATCCAACAAACATTTGTTACCTTCTTGGTATGTGTTAGGCCCATTCTGGCCTTCAACATACCTCAGTGTGCCCTAAATCCAATGACATGTCCCTCATATAGATAAAAAAAGAGAAGAACTACCACAGGGAGGCCATGTGAATATGGATGCAGGGACTGGGGGAGAAGCCATAGCCAGGGAATGCAGAGGGCCATTAGAAGCTTCAAGTGCAATCAACAGTTCCTCCCTAGAGCCTCTGGAAGAAGCCCAGACCTGGGGTACCTTGATTTTAGACTTTGACCTCCAGAACCATGAGAAAATAAACTTCTGTTGTTTTAAACCATCACATTTGTAGCAACTAATTCTGGGATAACAGTTAGACTCTGATTCCTACTGTCTTATTTTGTCATGGACATTCATTCAGCAGCTGCATGTGGATATCTGACCCAAGTCAGGACAGAGAGGACTGGAAGAAAGGACCAGGGGAATAAGTTTTCACTTTCTTTGAAGTTAAGAATTTAGTGAGTTTCTTGAACCAGAGGATGGTGGTGGAAACAGGTTGAAGAACTAGTTAGGAGGAAAAGGTGAGAGGACTTGGTGATGGACTATATACCTGAGTGAAGAAGAGAAGCAGGTATCACTTTTAAGATTCACGTTTCCTTGTGTTTGGCAGAAATGTTATGTTTTATTCCTCAAGGATTATTTACTGACCAGTGCCGCAGTCTGGCTGGGCACAAATGCCGCAGTCTGGCTGGGCACACAATCACGAGCCACCACACAGCTTGTAGATTCAAACAGCAACTCTTTATTCCCGAACTCACACCAGCTGTCTACAATCACGTTCTGGGGAAATCCACGTTCTCTGCCCAAATCCACATCCACTGGGCTTCTGTCTCCCAAAAAATACTGTCTGAATCCCGTGAGAACTCAAGGGGAACTCAGGCAGCAGGATACGCCCTATTCCCAGCAGGAATAATCTTAAACCTTAAACCTAGAACCTAAACCAGGAACGCCCTAAACCCGATTATCTTAAACCGGGAACACCCTAATCCGCCTTGGTCCTTGAGCAAGGTCACCTACATTCAATGTCACTGCAACATGGGGTACGCTGGCAAGGAAATTGTCATACCTACTTGGCTAATGGCTCCCAGCAGACCAGTATGGTCTAGCACTGTCCTAACTCTTGGAATGCTGGTCAATAACAGAATCGTGCCCCGTCAGAGATTACAGGTAAAAGAAGATGAGGACAAATTATAATTCATGAATGTGTTCATAAAGCCAAATAGAAATCTCAGTAATTTATTAAGAACATTGACATAGTTTATGTTGGACCTCGAGTGGTCATTATATCACAATTATGTCAGACAGAGCTGAACCAGCAGACCTCATGGGACAAGCAGACACCCTTTTAATGTAATAGAATTTTGATAAAAGAATTCCCAACACAGTGTCCTTCTGCTGGGTTGAGATGAGAACACTGATAGTTAGATGTCATGGTAATATTCTTATATCTAAACAAAAGAATAATTATTTTCTTCTCTGAGGGGATTAGACAAATTCCCTAAGGTCCTTTTTAGCTCAAAACTTTTTTGACTACACATTATGAAATTCATTGTCAAGAAATCATCTTTAGAAAGAACTAATTAAATACGACTTAAGGACAGGCAATCATTTGTAAATATATCTTAATTGGAAGAAAGTGTGAATTTTCATAGATGAGTCCTAGATCATAATTTTTCCCCCTGCAATGTTGTCAGGCCAGGAATTGGGGATTCCAGTATTATCTCTGGTCTTCTCTATAGATTTTATGTATTCATAAGCAAATGTCTATCTTAGCATTTTGAAGAAAAGTTCTGAGCATTAACTTTTTTTTTTTTTTTAAATTTTAATATTTATTTATTTTTTTTTAGTTTTCGGCAGACACAACATCTTTGTTTGTATGTGGTGCTGAGGATTGAACCCGGGCCGCACGCATGCCAGGCAAGCGCACTACCTCTTGAGCCACATCCCCAGCCCATGAGCATTAACTTTTAACTTATGAGAACCTGAGTCTAATTTTAGGAATCATTTCTTAAAACTTCATTTCTAAAATCTTACTTCATCAGCCCCTGGTCTGATAATTTTTAATTGGCTTTCTAGCTTCAGCTAAATTTAAAACTTATGCTGACATGGCCCCATTCTGTGGTATTTTTCTAAACAGGGGCTGGATATCTACTTTGTGACATTTAGAGGGTTCGGACCTTAAGAGAATAGATAGAACAGAGCCCACAGCTAGAAGAGGCTGATGGTGCCTGTGTGGGAATTCTGATTTACCACTCATGCACGATAATCTGACTTCTGCATTTTTTTCTGTTTTACAACCTATAAAATACCCACAAAATTAATTTGAGGATTAGCAAATCTGCTTGGGAATTATGTAGCACAGCTCTTAGATTGGAGTAAGGGCTGAATAAAGGGTATCAATTATCATGATTATTGCAAGCGTGTTGGGAAAAATCACCTTACATCTCTGCAAAACAGTTGCCATTGTGTAGCCATCTTAATGCTCTAGATTGAAGTTTTGGTGGCTCCCCTCATCTGAGGACATGAGCTGTAGATTCTCTGAAGGAGAATGTGAGGCTCACATCCAAGAGAATGCAGAAAGGTGAAGATCTTCAGAAATTTCAAAAAGCTCTATTCAAATATGCTTAGGGAAGGAAAAATCAACAATGTGCTTAAAATAGCATATTACTAAAGCTTCAGTATGTCATTATACATATCTATTTATTTTATCATTCTTATTTTAAGCACTAGTTTCATTATAATTTTATATGTAAAAGACAAAAATATTCCTCCAGGTTATCAACTTCCTAGATGTTCCTTGGGCGCTTCTTAAAGTTGCATTTTTATTCTTTGCCTTCCTAAAAGTATTAGTTAGCAAAGCATTATTTCCTCAGCTATAACTAAATATTACCTGAGTGAAATTGAAGAGATGCCTTATCAGATTTCCTCTGAATGGCCATGTACAGTTGGCTCTCTGAATCCTTGGATTCCACATCTGCAGATTCAACAATTCTGAATTGAAATATTTGGAAAGAAGAAGAAGAAATTCCAGAAAGTTCTAAAAAGCAAAACTCAAATTTGGTTAAGATGAGCACTATGTTGAATGCTCTTGAATGAAGTGATGAGCAGACACATCCTGCCCTAGCTTCTGCTGTTCCACAGACCCTGGGTTTCATCGTCTATCTCACAACTCATGTTCTATGCTCGGTTAAGGCTCTGATGTTTGCATCTGTGCTGAACATGCACAAACTTTTTCCCCCTTGTTATTTTTTTCTAAACAATAAAAAATGACAACTATTTGCTTGGACTTTACATTGTATTAGGTAATCTAGAGATGATTTAGAGTATACAGGAAGATGTATTTGGATCATTTGCAAACACCATGACCCAGAGAAGGGACTGGAGCATCTGTGGATTTTAGTGTTGGTGGAGGTCCTGAAAACAATCTGCTGTGGACGTAGATGGACAACTGTATTTCAGTACAGATCCATTTATTTTAAAATCACCTCGATTCATATTTTCTCCCATTTTATCTGGGAAGTGCACAATGTTTATTTGTAAAATGGAAATGAATTTCAATATTGCACTTCTTATTGCTGTGGGGTGTAGAGTTGACTTCCTATCATTAAATGCATGGGTGAATTAGTGTATTTATTTGCATGTATGATATATCTGTATTTCAAAGCAAACATTTCAAAGGATCACCAAAATATGTATGTAAAGTTTGTATTTGCCTCCTAGTAATATTAATAGAGAGGGTATGCACTACACATATCGGGTTTTGTAAGAAAAAATTGGACTGTTTGGAACTCTATTAACCAATTTTCATGGGCATAGATGTAGGCAGACTTATATATGCAAATTTTGTAAGTGTTTATGACATAATTTTGAAATCTAACCATAAATTGGTAAGATCAAATTCTACCCACAGGTGACTTAATACTGGTCAAAACAGTGCCTTTGCTTTTTCGTATTTATAACACAGAACCAAGACACACAGGGCCAAGCGAGTTTGTGAGACAGTTAACTCATACACATTTCATTTTATAACGTGGGTGCTTTACAGTAAATAATCTGAGACTGAGCACATATTGGAAATAGTGCCAGGGGGTAGTAAGCCAGTTTCGTTATCCATGGATGTAAACTCCTTTAATTAAACACAACATGGTCTCATTTTTCTCTTACACTTTCTTCTGGATTTTAGTTCTTGCTTTTTATTTTATCATGAATAGATTTTAATCATGATTTGAACATATGAGAGCCTGGTTTCACTTTGATATATGTGTATCTGATTCCCATGGAAGTTAATGGAGGTTATGAATACATACAGAGGGGAGATTGCACCCACAGCTTCCAAAACAAATTTAGAACAATTTAAAATGCCCTGGAGTAATAAAGAGCTAGTTTAAGGGGTCAATAAGAGGGTAAATATATGTTTTAAAGATTATTTTTGTGAAAACTCTCATGGCTTTGAGGCCCAAGGGAGGAATAGATGGGTGTGAACAGAAAAAAAGGGTAAACTAACAATTATGCCTAGGGTAAGAGTGTAAATTATAGTTTACCTTGGCACAAAGCACATGCATGGTAATGTTTTTTTTTTTTTTTTTTTTATGAGTGCTATTTATATTTCCAAGAGCCATGTAACTGTTGTTTATCCCTCAGAATGTCCTTGCGAGGTGTGCATTTTCTACCAATCAGCCTTATGTGACAGTGACACAGACAGACATTTATCATTCAGTTTCCAGGACCTAATATTTTAAGTGATGGACTAAACTACCATCACTATGCCCTTGTGCAAACAAGGAAATGGAGTTAATGGGGGTTAAGAACTTTCCTCAAATATTCCAGTGGCAGCATATGAATTGAATTTTATAAAGAGTTCCTTTGTTGTGTTATTTAGGAGGCATGGAACATATTTGTTGCCATGTTAGTTAGCTTTTTCTCACTGTGACCAAAATACTTGACAAGAACAAGACAGAAGAGGAAAAGTTTATTTTGTGATCATAATTTCAAAGGTCTTAATCTATGGGTGGCCGACTCCATTGCTCTGGGCCTGAAGTGAGGAAGTACATCACGGCAGAAGGGCATGGCAGAGGAAAGCTACTTAGCTCATGGCTCTTGGGAAGCAGAACGAGAAAAAGCAAGACAAGAGCCAGGGACAAGACACAGTTCAAGGGCACACCCTCAGTGACAAACCTCCTCCAGCCATGCCCCACCTGCCTAAGTTGCCACCCAGTATACCACTCCAATGACTAATTCATCAACAGATTAATGGGGTTCCAGCTCTCATAATCCAATCCATCTCTGAGCATTGCCACTTTGCCTAATTCACAAGCTCTTTGGGGAACATTTTTAGATAATACTGCCTCCCCATTCTTTCTCTTCATTCCCTTCTTTTCTTCAGGGCTGTGGGCATTGTTATTAGTTATCATGTGCCAGGAAAATACCTGCTTAGAAGCTCAGTCTTGAATACTACAGAAATATTGGAAATCCTACCCTCTCTTTAAAAACCATCAGCAAATATTAATTAGCTCAGTAAAACCAAATAACAAACTTCCACCTTTACTCTCTTGAAGAAAATGTAACAAAAATAATTTATGCTAATACCACTGGTATCATATACTTTATGTCACCCACGTGATTTGAGATTGCATGGTATAAAAACCATTGAACCTGAAGTCAGAAACCTGGCTTCTGATCCATTACTTTCAATACTGGTTGCTTATTGGAAAAATGTGATGAAGTTTGGAAAACTACAGGTGATAGAGACATTCCTTATTCTAGAAGAGTCTAATTTAGGTGTTTTTAGGGTGAGGATCAGTTATCAGTATCAACAGTTATCAGATGAATCCGCTATAATGCTTTCCATTTTACAATATTTAAATTTTGTGAATTTCTCAAGAAAACATGCCCCCCTTAATTAAGCTTTCATTTTTGCATCTCTAAAACTGAAGCAACATATACTAACTAGCCTATTTTTCTTAAACAGTCATGAAGATAAAATGGAGAAATGATTTTAGAACTTGTGAAAATTATGACATGTTGTACAAATGTGAGACATGATAAGATAGACAAGTTTAGCTTTCATATAATTGAAAGGAGTAAAGTTAGAAGAAAACTTCTTGAGAAAACATTTTCCCCCATTTCCAGTTTCCTTGATTTTCCATATTGGTAACTTGATAGAATTTCAGTCTATTTCTACTTGAGTATATTTGGAGTATTTGTTTGTACTTAATGTTTGCTTATTATATTTGTCAAGTCACTGGTGAAGTATAGATAGTGGGGAGTGGTGATCTGTGTGAGTATATGTGAGTGTATACAAATTTATCCACATAGATACCTGAGAAAACTCTCTTGATAGATTTGAAGAACAGATAGAAAAAACTGTAAAACTGCAATCAGCCAAAGTAAGTCATAGTTTATTCATTCTTCAAAAAAAAAAAAGCTATTTTGAGGGATAAATACTTGCTAGGCCCTATACCAAGACATAGAAATAGATGACATTGTCAATGCCCTCAAAGAATTTGTAAGCAACTGAGAATAACAAATAAACCAACACTTATAATACAGTCATGAATGCTGCAGTTGAAGATTTTTCAGCATTCTTAGGAAGACTGTAGGTCAGAAGAGAAGGGCATGGGAATGTGGTCAGGTTAGAAGATATAAAGTATGAATGAACTGAGTCTTCAGAGACACATAGAAGTAGGTCAGGTGGAGGAAGGGAATGGGTCTTCCAGGCAGAGATAGATATGCAGGAAAAAAAGTGAGAGAACATCATTCATTCAAGAAAGTATGTGAAGTTCATATAACTGCATGTGTGAGTACATTTTGGGAATTAGTAGTGAATGAGGGAGGAGAGGGGTAGCCATGGGCCAAAAGCAAGTGGTTTTATAATTTATTCTGAGAGTCATGGGGATACATTTTCTTTTATATAGGGCAACAACAGATTGGATTGCTTTTTGGAAAATTCACTTCAGTGACCATAAGGCCGGGGGAGGGGGGAGAAAAAGAGAGAGAGAGAGAGAGAGAGAGAGAGAGAGAGAGAGAGAGACTAGAAGGTGGGTGATCAGAACAGTATATCAGTGATGTCTTTGAGGCAAAAAACATTGAAAGACTGAACTAAGAGCTGTGGCAGTGTGAAGAAGGAGTAATTTAGTAGACTGAGCCATTTAGGAGGGTAGAAGCAATAAAATTTAGTAACATTAATAATGGCTTTAATTTCTAAAATAAAATCAACACCCGAAAAACAGGATGTTAAAATGGGACTATGATGGGTTGATTAGTGGCTCCCAAAGATGTCCATGTCCCAGTTCCTGGAACCTGTGAATATGTTACTTTATACAGTAAAAGGGGCTTTGCAAATGTCATACATTAATGATTTTGAGACAGAGAGATTTTCCTGGCTTCTCAAGGTAAGTCCAATATAACCACAAAGGCCTTTTAAGACAGCAGAAGGGTCAGAGTCAGTAATAGGGGATGTGACAATGGAAATGACAGGTTGCAGTGATGTGAGGAGCAGGTCATGAGCTACAGTATGAGGGTGACCTCTAGAAGCTAAGAAGGTAAAAGGTAAGACAGATCCCCCCTCAAGCCTCCAGAAGGAAATCAGCCCCACTGATACTGTGTCATATTCTTCTATCATCAGTAGTGAGATGCCATTCTTATCCCCTTCATACTCTTGTTCTTCCTACTAGAAGTTTTTAAGAAATTATCTTGAAACCTTGGTGTTCAGAAAGTTTACAAGGTATGTCAAGTTGTAGGGCTTTCAAAAATTAATTCTTCTTATCTTCTTGTGATTCTTTTGATGTAACAACTACCTTTCTCTAGCTCTGGAGACACACACACACACACACACACACACTCCCCTCCTCCCGCCGGACTGAGGATTGAATACAGGAGCAATTCAACACTGAGCCACACCCAGAGTCTTATTTATTTATTTATTTATTTAATTTTGGGACAGGGTCCCACTAATTTGCTGAGATTGGCCTCAAACTTGTGGTCCCCTACCTCAGCCTCCCAAGTAGCTGGGATTATAGGTGGGCACCATCATTATGGACAAGCTATTGGTATTTTGTTTTACTTGCTCCTTGTTTCTCTTCCCCCTTTTTTGAAAAAATAATTGTCAGATTTAGTTGTATTAATATTAGACCTCCAAGAGTAATTCTTTTTGACCTGAAAGTTTTTCCTATATTTTTATCTATTTTTTCATTCTATTTTTTTGTGATATAGTCTCAACTTTCTTTTATTTCAAATTTTTTATTTTAATTTTTAAATGATTATTTATTTTGCTTCTCTTTTTTTGCAAAGCTTCATGTTTTGTTTTATATGTGTTTTATGTCTTGTCTCCAATCTCTCTGAGTACAAGAATCAATACTTTTAAAATTTTTTAAATAGTTGCAGATGAACACAAGATTTTATTTATTTTTATGTGGTGCTGACTATCAAACCCAGTGCCTTACACATAGAGCTAGGCGAGTGCTCTACTACTAAGCCACACCCCAGCACCAATTACTATCAAAAACAAAACAAAACAACTTTTCTTCTATTTACCAAATAATCTCTTGTTGCATTGAAGTGTGTGGGGGTGTCCTTAGCGTCAACATCTGGGGAAGTGGAGGGGAGGAGAAGACACAAAACTGAGCAGAGGGAGAAGGTACACTGAAGTGCCGTCTCAGTGGAGCCTTCAGCCAAGCTTTGGAGACTTTGGAAGCTGGGATGTGAAGCAGTTCATTTTGTACTGGTCACAATTTATCTGAGTCCCCTGAGACTGAATGTACTCATATGCAAAAAGTTACATGAAGTGAATTATTACTATATCAATAAGAGCCAGTACCCCAGGGCTCAGAATGCTACATGGGGTGAATGGAGTCTTGATTGCATGTGTCCCTCCTGCACTGCAGATGAGAGACCCCGGAAAGCAACCCACCTTGGATTTTATATCTCATGGTCACATGACTCACTGGGCTAAAGCATTTGAGGACATCCTGGCCTGGTTGGGGGTGGGGAGAACTGATACAGATCCTGAATTGCCTTAGCCAGCCTGCCTCAGAATGCTGCATTCCCAGTACATTCTTCACTTATTCTTGAGAACTACAAGTAAAAAGGAGAGGAGAACTGGGTCAGTTCTCTTGGAGAACTCCTGCTGACTCCTTCAGTTTCTTTAAAGGGGAGGGAAAGGACTGGAAATTTTTATCTCCATGCTAATAATGTGTTAGATGGGGACCACACTAGGAAGGGGCATGGTCATGGGTGAGGTGCATTTCTTTGGCCAGGGCAATTTCCCTGGGACTTCCTGTTGGCAGCTTTCCCAGCATCTGGGGAATGAATCATTCATTTCTAAAGGGGAAGTCTATGTGGTTCATCTCAGCATCTACCATATTTCTATTTTTTCTCCCAAGGTTTGATTTAAGTTCTACTTGTTCATTTTTTTTCTTTTTATTTGATGCTGTTGTTTTTCTCTCAAAATATTCACTGAGTTTATGTTCTCATTTATATGTAGGCATGAAAGTCTAGTGAGTTAATGCAGCCAACTCTGTATCTGTTTCTCCAAATAAGGACCTTCCCTGAATGGAAGGGGGCAGCTCACAGAGAGCTGAATGTACATCGGATATGTTGGATCATACATGTTGGACTTGTATCCAGACAGGACTCACTTTCAGATGCCCAGGCAGAGAACTTTCTGGCACTTCTAAATGCCAAAATGAGGACAGACTTATTCCGGGGAGCAACTTATCTCTGCTAGTTAACCTAGACGATTTTAGAATTTCTTTACAAATTAAATATCTGATTTTTAACTGGGGGAGGGTACATGTCAATCCTGTGTGCTGCACAGATCTGTGTGGGGTGGTGGGAGTGAGTTTCTGTACAGGGAGCTCTCCATATTCCTATGTTGTCCAAACTGTTTTACCATAAAGACCACATGAAACCCTACTGCTGGACTCTCAAGGAGTGGAGTTCTCAAGGAAGGGTCCTGAGGTTCTTTGTGTTTAACAAGAAATCCAGGTGAATCTTCAGTAAGCCAGGGTTGGCAATACTGCCTATGCACCCTTCAGTCTGTACTTCCTAGTCCGCTCTTACTCTCTGAGTGCCTTCTCCCTCAATCTCTTTGTGTCCACATCCAGGAAGAGTGCTTCTGTCTGTTGGTGTTATCTCCTGAGTTTGTTTGTGATGGAGGCTCCCACTTTTACTTGCCTATTAATATGGGTTCAGTTGCTTCTCAGGTTAGAGAAAGTCATCAAAATCTCTGGTCTTCCTGTTCTCAGGACTGTTTTGAATTTATTCCCCCTTATACTTCTGTAACTATTTTTTTCAATGGGATTTTAGTAAAGAGGGAAGGTAAACATGTGTACTCAAAATATCATCTTGAATCAAACCTCAATAATTACACTTTGGAAAAATCTCCTGAGCTAGACTATTGTTGATGTGCAAGGTAGACAGATTGGATAAGGGGATAAGGGAGATAGGGCAGTCTTGGATAATCCTCAACTATATGGCCTTACAAATTGGGAACATTTTTATGTGAAAAGAAGAACAGAAGGAGAAGAAACCATTTTGTTGGGGAAAAATATTGAATTTAGTTTTTCACATGTCTAGTTTCATTTGAAGGCCTGTGGAGGACAGCTGACCTGGAAGCATCCCTTTGTGAGTCATTCATTCATTCATTCATCAGTTTATTTATAAGAGCCACCTTTTAAATATGTGCCAGGAAATGAAAATAAATATATTTTATAGGGTGTAGAAACAAATAAACAAGTGCAATGGTGGAGCATATAATAGTGTTACAGGAACTCCTTCAACAGGCAGAAAACCCAGACTTGGGTGATCAAAGAAGGGGCTTATTCTATTTTTTTTAAAAGTAGAATTCACTGATGCCCTTACACAAACTTTTTAAAAAATATTTATTTCTTTCAGTTTTCGGCAGACATAACATCTTTATTTTATTTTTATGTGGTGCTGAGGATCGAACCCAGCGCCCGGCGCATGCCTGGCGAGCAAGTTACCGCTTGAGCCACATCCCCAGCCCCATACACAAACTTTTTAAAAAACTTTTTAGTTGTAGATGGACACAACACCTTTATTTTATTTATTTATTTTTATGTGGTACTGGTGATTATACTAATGCCTCACACGTGCTACGTAAGCACTCTACCACTGAGCTACAGTCCAGACCTAGGTTTACTCTTATAGGATGGATTGGGTGATCTTGGACAAGGAAGTTTGCTCTTTGGAGAGCAAAATTATTTTAGGAAGAATGGAAAGTTAGTAGGAGGGCTGGGGATGTGGCTCAAGCAGTAGCACGCTCGCCTGGCATACGAGCGGCTCAGGTTCGATCCTCAGCACCACATACAAACAAAGATGTTGTGTCCGCCGAAAACTGAAAAATAAATATTAAAAATTAAAAAAAAAGAAAGTTAGTAGGAAAGCTGAGAGTCAAATTAGACTACTGCTAGGAATTTCTGAATGACAGGTTTCTGGTAAGAAGTAAAGCAAGAGAGGAGACTGGAAAGGCAAACAAGTGTGAAGTGATGTAGGGTCTTATAAACGGGAAGCCACTGGAGAGTTTCACATACTCATCCTAAAAGTGGATTTGAAACTTTGGGAGTGGATATTGGCAGTGATTCTCTAGCCTTGGTCTACATCAGAATCACTCAAGAAACTTGTTATGTGTGTGTATATATATATCTACTATGTGTAGCATTATGTTAAATCCTTTACATGTAACATCTCTTATATGTAAATTATCTCTTAACTGTCACAACCTCAGAAAATGGGTAATATTTATATTACCAAAGTCATAGAGCTATTAAATGCCCAAGCAATCTGGCTGTAAAGTCTCTGCCTTTTCTTTTGCTCTGTGTTGCCTTAGATACATGCAGTTTGTAAAATACACCTAGAATTTCATGGAGACATATAATGAGGCCTTGGAGATTCTTAGATTCATAATACCACCACAAGAAACAATTTAATAAAATTAACTCAGGAATACAGAAATAGGTCCAGGAATCTGAATTTTAACAAGTATTAAAGATGTTGCAGATCACCCCCTGGTCCTGCTAGGAATAACTTCAGAGAAGAGAAGTTGAGGATAGAGCCTTAGGGCAGGAAAATGAGCAAAAATGAGTAGAGAAATAGGAGGTAAACTTTAGAAAAGTGTCATCAGTTCACTGATAAAACTGAGACCTTTCCCTCCAAAGCCATGATTCCTACTTGGGAAGACCTCCTACTTCTGCTCGTCTGGTTCTCTGTGTTTCAGGGAACTTAGCTTAGAGATACTGCCATATTCCTTACCATTCTCCCTTTCTTACAGGAACAGTTAACAAGGTAGATATTGGGAAAGTCATTTCTCTATTACACGTCTTTGTAGACATTGAATTTAAATCACGGGTAGCTATGAATGACAGATCTGCTTAAATTTCTTACAAATTCTCAGACATACTCTTGGATTTGACCATTGGTAAAATGATTATTTAATTTGTTCTACAGAAGGCTGCTCAAGCAGCAGTTGCCTTTACATTGAGGAGCCCACCAACCATGATAACTGAAAGATAGACAAACGATTTAAGAAAAACTTTGTGCCCAGTTTCAAAGGTAGGCAAACAAAATTCTAGCAATTCCAGTTTAAGCTGGAGGTATATAAGTCATTGTTCTGGAGAATTAATGCTTTCAAAATCAAAATAAACAGACTCTGCTCTAAAGCTATGTTGATTATTCAGGAACCTGATTTCTCTTCAACCTGCTGTCATGTATGTGCCTGATTCCTGCTGGCTTTTACTGGGATTCAATCTCTGTGCACAGAATTAATTAATTTAAAAAAGTGTTAGCCATACTGGGAATGTAGCTCAGCAACAGAATATTTGCACCCTTGTCTTGCACCTTTGAGGCCCTAGGTTTCACACCAAGTACTACCAAAAATCAATCAATCAATCAATCAATCAATCGATAGATAGATCAGAAAATAGGGGATGGGTTAAAATCTCCACATAGGGCTGGGGTTTGATCCTCAGCATCACATAAAAACAAATAAATAAAATAAAAGTATTATGCCCACCTACAACTAAAAATATTTTTCTCTTTTTAAAAAATTATTTATTTATTTTAATTAAATATATATGACAGCAGTAAAAATATTTTTAAAAAACTCCACATAACTTATTCTCAATATCTAGATGTCTATATTCTAACCTTCAACAGCTCTTATTTCTTCCTGTACCAAAAACATTTCTTCCAAACTGACTTCTAAACCTAATTTTCTTCAGCCATTCCCTTATTTTTACATTAACCAATGTGTTCTTTTAAATCAGGGTCCCAAATTCACAGCCCTAGATATTACTTAGAAATGTTATGATGAGAAAGATAAATAACAATTATCAAGTACCTGCTCTGTGTGGCATTGTGTTAAGTTCTTTATATATGTTATCTCCTTTAAGCCTCACAGTTTTGGAAAGTGAGTGATATTTATATTCCCTAGGTCATATAGCTAGTGATATTTATATCCCCCAGGTCATATAGGCGAAGACTTAAACAATCTGGCTGTAAAGTCTCTGCTCTGATTCCTGCACTGCATTATCTACTTGCATTATCTCCAGGTATAGACATTGTGTGTAAATTTCACCAAAGAAGTAGAAGAGGCCTTTGAGAATTCTAAGACTCAATGCCACCACAGGAAGCCATTGCCCTCTGAACAGCAAGTGGTTTCCTGAGAGCTTGCTGACTTTTGCAGACTAGCCTCAACACACACTAAATTCAAATCTATGTCTAACAACATGGTAGGTTACACACTGTAGACCACTGAGTTCATTAGCTGTCATGTTTAATTTACTCAACAAATGTTGAACATCTGATGATTAAAACAAGATTCTTGTCTTTGTGGAGTCTATAACACAGGGAAGGGAAACCAAGAAGGGTAAATCTATAAACATCAAGTCTAGTAGGTATTGTGGTTTTTATATACATGTAAATGTGGTTGAGGTTGTAGAAGCCACTCAAATAAGATATATCTGTTTTGCTTGTTTTTCCTTCCCTTTTTCCACATTTTTATTGATGTATTTAATTGTACATGATAGTGAGATTTGTCATTATGTATTTGTACATGCACATAATATAACAATGTAATTTAGGCAATATCACTCCCCAGTATCCCCCCCCCACACACACACACACCAGTCTCTTTCCTCTACTCTTTTGGTCTCCCTTCCATTTTCATGAGACCTCTCCTCTCTACCTTTCTTTCCTTTTTTCCTCTAGCTTCCACATATGATAAGACATCTTTTGGGATGTGAAAAGAGGTTAATGAAATAGGTTGCTAATGATTATGGGATGTCTGTTTGGAAATGTCTGAGAGCAACCATTCTAATCAGGTAAAAGTACCAGGAGAAAATGTTCATTGGAAGGAAAGAAAGAAGTCTTGTCAAGGAAATGTTCTGCTATGAGTTTTGAGATACAGACATTCAGAGAGTACCATCTGGACCACCACCTTTCTTTGGCTTGCATATCCTTGTCAGATCAGACTTAGAGCTCCCTGACAATCATTGAGCATTTCCACAGTATCTGAAGATGCTATTTCAAACTTCCAGTTCTTTCTGGAACATTGCTTCTGTCTACCCTTCCTACCCTTGTCTTCCATTTCTATTCAAGTCTTCCTGTAAAGGCCTATCACTACTCCAAAAAGTTTGAGTGTTCACAGTTTTTAAATATTGAGCTCTTCAGATAAAGGACAGAAACTTATGCTTTTATGATTACTATTAGAAACCAGGCAAAAATAATTTTCTGTTCTGTTGCTTTTAATCATGGTATTGAACTTCTAACATTAAATTACTCTGTATTCTAGATTTAGTGTAGGGATTTTGAACTTATTTCTTGCAAAATTTTCATGAGACACAAGCTGTTTTTAATAATTCACCAGAGGACCTGAATTAAAGGCCCAATAGTTATTTTGATTGTTTTATTTCCATATGTGGTATTTTGTTGAGTTCTTTACATATATTATCTCTTTTAAACCTGAAAATGCAAATAGATCAACTATTATATTAACAATCACTGTTAGCCAACCTACTAGAAGTCTTAAGATAAGTATTACCATAATATTCCTTTTCTTCTTGAAATTTGAAGAAGTATAAGTATCTCTAGGTTATTTCCAAGGCAATCTATTTAGCACTATACTTTGTTAAAATGTATAAATGGAATTATTTTTAAAAGAGAAAAATTCAATTAAGGGACAGAAAAAATAATACAATGGAAAAAAAATTTCTCAGGAACATATGCAAAAATCTCAATCACCTATATTTATGGTAGAAATATTCACCTATGTCTTCATTCACTCAAGCTATGGAAAACAATTTTTTGGGGGGCTACCAGGGATTGAATTCAGGGGCATTTGACCACTGAGCCACATCCCCAGCCTTATTTTGTATTTTATTTAGAGACAGGTTCTCACTGAGTTGCTTAATGCCTTGTTGTTGCTAAGGCTGGCTTCCAAATAGCAATCCTCAAATTCTGGGATTACAGGCATGCTGGAAAAACAATTTGTCTGTACAATGCAACTTAGAAATAATTTGAAGGAAATACTTTTCTAATTCTTATTAGAAGAATAGAAATGAGCTCTTCTATTAGGTTCATGTCTTATCAGTTTAAAAAGCAATGTGACTCTTGAATTTTATTCTAAATTTAAATTCTGTCTTTATTACTTACTAGACATGTGTACTGGGGAAAATCCTTAACCTAGCAGAACTTCTGATTTCTTATTTACAAAATAAGGGCAAATATAACAATTATCCAATTACCTAACAAATTTATCAAGAAGATCAGATGACATAATGCGTGTACTGTGGACAAGGAGTATAAACTAGGAAATCGTACACAAAACATATACGCAAACAAATACTCATAAAACTTTTAAATTTAGATTGTTTGACTGGATTTTAAGGGGAAAACCTAATCAGTTGATAATTATAGAAAAAATATTTTATTTCCAGAAGATTACATAAGAAAGGGGAATATATTAAAATGAAAATGCCCCTAGACTGAAGTTGGAATAGAGGAAAGACCTTCCAGGAGTTATCCTGGATGGCAGGAATATTTCTTCTGTGTTGGCCAGATCCACAGGTGATATCATCTTTACTTTTAAGGCCTTATAATCCAATTCAAAGAATGCACAGCAATACCTGAAACAATGGAAAACCCATTGATGGACCAACATTCCAGAAGAAGCAAATTGATAAAGAAACTGCTGACCTAACAGAGATGACAGACCCAAACATTTTAAATTCAGATTGTTTCCTGCTTGGGGATAGTCTGTTGTGGCCACATATGATGTGTCTGAATGGTTGTCAAAAGTGTGATCTGAAACTTTCATTTTACAACTCATCTCTCTTCTATCCCCTCTCCTGCTATCCTTGCCCTATAAATTGGACAAACTATAGTTTTGTAGAGTGATTTGTATGTTAGTGTGTGCATTTTCAGACTTACTTCAAGAAATTACATTTGTTCTCTTTAACAAAATAAAGAAAATCCACTGTCAAATCCTATCATAAAGACAATTTATGTCTAGACTAATTACTAATAGTAGTTGCATTAGGCAGCAACTGTTCTTTTGTTATGCAACATGAAAAGTTCCATTAAATAAGTGAGTTAAGTGATCAACTGTAACCAGACTTTTAAAGTTGTAGTTTCTATCCAGAGCTCCACAAATGACAGGGCTTAGTTAGTTCTAATAAGCTATTTTCAGAGGAAACTACTATATCAGTCAGGGTAGGATAGGACAACAATTCCCAAATTTTTGGTCTTTTGTTTCTTTACTTTAAACATTATTGAGGACTTCTAAAGAGCATTTGTTGATGTGAGTTACATTAAATTTTTATTTCAGAAACTAAAGTTAAGAATATCTAAAATTTTGTTATGCAGCATGAAAAGTTCCATTAGATTTTATTAATTTAAAGCTAATAACAACAAACCCATTATGTGTTAACATAATAACACATTTTGATGTCTAAATTTTCTAAAACTAATGAACAAAAATTTAGTGAAGAAAGTGGCTTCTTTATTCATTTTTGCAAATTATTAAATTTGGCTTAAAGAACAACCATTTATCACAGTTCTGGAGGCTGGAAGTTTTGTTTAACATGGTTGGGTTCTTGGTGAAGACCCTCTTTCTGGTTTACAGATGGCTTCCTTTTTGCTGAATCCTCAGATGGAGGAGGCAGGGGATTCTTATTTCTCTCTCTTATAAGGGCAGTAATCCCATCATGGGCCTCCATCATCATGGCCTCATCTAAACTTAATTACCTCCTCAAAAGTTAGTGTATCCAATTTATATTTTGGAAATGCCATTTAGTTTGAAATATATTGATAAATCTAGACAAATACTCAAATTATGTCATTTTATAGATTTCTATATTAGAGATGCAAATTGTCCAATACCTAAAACTTCCAAGACTCAAAAGAAAAAATAAGACAGTTTCAAAGTAATTATAAATGCAGAACTTGAAATACCCAAGCCTTGGGTATTAGGGCTTCAACATGTGGATCTGGGTACACAAATTTTCTGTCCATATGACCGCTGGATTCTTATATTAGCAACAATGGTCTGTTGCAATATTACACACCATGGAGCCTTTGAAAAACTCCAGTTAACATTTGTGAGAGAATGGAATAAAAAGAGGAAATAACATTTTCATATTGTTCTGAAAATAATTTTGAACACATGGATCCATTGAAAGTGCTTTAGGGACCATGAAGTGTCCTCAAAACGCACTGTGAGAACCAGTGGGCTAAGTATACCATGATAACACAAAATTCTCAAATCCTACTGACCTTAGCAGTGAAGTAGGGTTTTGTTTGTTTCGTTTTGTTTTTGCTTCTCTCTCATTCCATATCCACTGTAGATCAGTTAGATATTTTACTTCATGTCATTCCAGTCCTCACTCTGGGACCCAGTTTCTGAGATCAGAAACTATAGAGAACTTTGCTGGTAACTGTAAGCACAAAAAAGGAAGAAAACATGACAAAGTATGGACGAATTCTTAAAAGTTTCTTCCCACCCCTCCTACAAGATACCTATTGCCACTGCTTAAATCTCATTAGACAAAGCAATCCACATATCCTAGCCTGACTTCACTAAGGCAGAAGATCTACCCCTCTTATAGAAGAGGCACAGAATGTTAGTTAACAACATTACTGTCTGTTATCCCCACTGATATTTTTTTCCAGTGTTGGGGATTGGGTCCAGGGGCACTCAGCCACTGAGCTGCATCCCTAGTTCTTTTTATTTCCTCCTCAGTAGCTGGAGTTAAAGGCATGGGCCAATATGTCCCACACCACTGATATTTTTAAGCACATTGAACTGTGTTGTGTCAAGTCATTAGATGCCTTGTAGACTTCCATCCTGGTCAGAATTTGTAAGGTTATCTTTATCTTTGCCTCTAAATCTGATGCTTTTACAGGTTTTGAGAATTTAACAAGTGGCTGGCATATATTCAGTATTTAATAAATACCATTTTTGAAAAAGGAAAAAGATGGAATATTTGATAAAATACCATTTAGAATTGGGTGCTATACTTAGGTGTCTCAAATTCCAAAAATGTTCTGTCCAAATATTAGCTAGGCTAAATTTGGCTCTGGAAAGAGGCTTCTTAATAATCTAGCTCAACATCATCATTTAACAGATGACTTCATTGTAGTATCAAGAAATTAAATTACACTCTTCTAATATGAAATGGAAATAGTTGTGTCCAGCTTATATTTTAAAAATGATACTGAGTTTGGGACATTTTCTAAATTAGTCTAGATAACTATTCAAATGACATAATTTTGTAGGTTTCTATATCAGAGAAGCATATTATCCAATATCTAAAATTTGTGTTACTCAAATGAAAAATTAAGATGGTTTCAGAGTAACTATAGGTACAAAACTTTTATTTATTGCTTCCCTTGAGGTTCCACTGGGAGAAGTAGTCTTTCCTGATTTCTAGTTCTGCAACAAGCTTGCAACACATTCTGAATGCCACTGTGTAGACTACTTCTATTGCAGAAGCCATTTTATAAAACCAATTATGCTCATGGAAATATCTTGCAGGTGATAACAAGGTTATATAAAATAAATCGTCAAGATGTGGTGATTGCTTCCACTTCCAAGAAATCTAATGAAACATTTGTGGTTTATTTTCATTAATTCTAGGATCAAAAGTCCCAAACTTAGGAAAAAGAGATTGGCTGGATATAGAAAAATATACAACACTGCATTTTCTCACAATATAGTAAAAATTAATCAGTGAAAAAAATGAAAGCTTGCATTTAAGATACCTTTTTCTTAGGAGTGATATTTTATACTAATTAAACTTCACAATAACTCAGTAGGGGTAAGTAATGGACAAATATTTCCTTTCAGAGATGAAAAAAAAAAAAAAATCAAGGCACAAACAGGTTCAGGAAGACTCCAGAGGTCACACAATGAGTCATTAAAAGAGGCTAGAAGACATAATGATTTTTTTTTTCTTTCAAGATGTTACCCTAAACATGTAGCCACTGTCACCATGATTATACATCTTTATAAATTACAAAAAATAAGGAAAATACCTTGGTCAAAATATATGAGATGAAACCTAAATTTTATGTATAACAATTACCTTGGGAGGAAACAAGAAATTACTCCATTTTCAAAAGCATACTTCCTAGTATTTTATTTTTTCCCTTTTTTATATTCAAAAATTTCTATTGTCCAACTTCAAATAAATGCAAATATAACTGTAATACAAAGTACCATTTGTGCCACTAGAACCATTAAAAACCCTCATGTGTGAATGGGTGTTTAATTAGGCTGTATTAGATTAATCCCATGTCTCCATTGGTTGTAACAAATGAAAAGATAGTGTGCACTGTCATGGGGATAGACATTTAAAGCTCAATGTAACTTTCATATTTTCTGTGTGATCGGTCAGCTAGGCCTTCCCTTTAATTTAATGAAAATTTGGTTTATACATCAGAAAACCTTTTTAATTGCAAGAAATGCAAAGCAGGAATTTTTTTCAAGGATTGACATTACCTTTGTTGTTTGATACATTAAAATAAGGCCCATAAGGGACAGCTATAAACAATGAACTTCATATAAAATAGATAAAAGCTTGCTCCTTGGGCCTACATAGTAATCCAGACAGAGGCTTGGAAGGAACAACCTAATACTTCTAATAAGATAATATTGTCTAGGTAGCAGAAGAATATTTGTTATAAAAGATCTTAGATGTCATTTCTTAAGACATTTTGAGGTAATTTTTACCACTTTTGAAATAATTGCTTATAGATTATAGTTATTGTATAAGAAAAGACTTGCTTCCAATTTAAACAATGTTGGGAAGTTAAATAGAAATTTAAGTAGTGAAACCTAATTTTTGAATCAGAAAAATATTCCAGCCGACATCTAAGTTTTGCTTTGTCACTGTACTGTATTCTGTTCAGTAGAACAAAGACGGGATGCATAATGAGCCAATGTAAATGAAGTCAAATCAGAAAAAGCATAGTGGGGGAGGGGAAGGTATAAAATATGACAGTCAGTATAATGACCAGGGAGTAGAGAATTTAAATGTTTAATGCCTACACACTCAGATTCATTTTTCTATCATTGCTTTGAATGGTAGACTGAGGTGTTTGAAAGTCTAGAATGAAAGCATCATCCTTTGGACAAAAAGAATTATTAATACTATTTAATCGCACAGATATGATCTGCAATCCTAATTTTCTTTTTCCTACAAATTCCCACTCACCTGTCCCCACTGGGGTAAGAGGGGGTTAAGAAAGGTGGTCATAATTACAGGTAATTAGAAAATGCCATCAGTATTTATTTGGGGTTTTTCTGTTTTACCCTCTCTGACTGCATGCCAGCTTCTCATCTCCCAGCCATGATGGAAGCTCAGAACACAATAGAAACACAGCAACAATATGAATTGCAAATGCATGTATATCTTTCCACACAACCTATCTTATTGACTCTTAATAAAATAAGTATCTTCCAAAAAATATCTTGAGCTGTAAATTGCTTTACTATTGATGACGGGCTTTGGAAAAATACTACACATGCCTTGAAATCAACTAGACAGAGTTGTGTTAAACAGAATTGCTTAGCTCTTGTCTGTAAATTACTCCCCTCCCTCTCCAATAAGGGAATGAATCTTGCTTAATAATCTATGCTGCTTAACATGTTTTATAACTTCACATGGGAAAATCTGAGTATTTTATATACCCCACACTTTAGGACTACAGCAAGCCTTTATTATAATGTTCTCATATTTAACATTCTTCTACATAGAGTGAAATTTCAAGAATACTGGCATAAAGACCACTTAATGCAGTGCCCCCCATCATTCCATTTTCTCTCATATGCCATTCCAGAATATTGCTGTCTTGAAAGATATTCATAAATTCATTTCACTGTCTAGGCAGTTTAACACACAGTAATTAAACTGGAGCTATAAACAGAAAAACATACACATGGACTTCTTTGATTTCGATGTTATGTTAAACTAGTGAATATTAATCCCTAAAAATAAGTATACTGATAATCTGAATGTGAATTCTTTGGGGGAAGGGGAGTGGATAGGTGGGAAATTAATTGAAAATTATTGTAAAGTTAAATTCTAGTTTGGATGCAAATTAAATTATTTAAAAAATTGTCTTTACATATTGAAAAAAGAAAAATAAATTTCCTTGACACTGTTAACGTGTGCTAAAGGTCTTATGTTAAATTTGCTTCATATATAGGACAAGTGTGTATATTAAAGGCTAAAGGAACTTAGGAGCTTGAGTACTTTGTAAATATTTAAGCTTTTAGCAGACTAGTGTCTAAAGAAGGAATAACATTCTAGCCTTTTACCTTTGAACCCTTTTGTGAAATATCTTAATGTTGCCAAATGTGAATATAGTGAACTTAATCAGCAAATTTGACCGAGATTTATGAACTTTTTCATTCTAAATGCATTTACATATACACAAGCACATATATGTACATAAATTTATTTTATTACATCCATTTTACACAAACTGAACCTTATGCAGTTGAAGTACTAAAAAAGCCAATCAAAATACTCTTCATATATCCTTAAGTCCATAAACCTCTTTAAATTGTCTCTTTTAAAAAAACAGCTAAATTATGGAAATGCAGACTGCATTACAGAATATTTGCCAGTTATATCTTGATTCTTATTTGAAATTCCCACAAGAATATAGGCATGACAGTAATATAAACCATAGAAACAGGCAAAAAAAAAAAAAAGTAGAACACAGGGACTTGTAAATAAATCCATGAATATCAAGAAGCACAGATGCTAAGATTATGCATTTTTACCAGTACAGTTCTGTGCTTGTAAACTATAAGGCCAGACATTTGTAAGATGCAGTGTAGCAGGCCCTGCTGAGGGAGGGAGAGGAAGGAGAAACTCTGAGAAATCTGGGGAGGAGGGAAGAAGGGAGGGAAGAGGAGTGAGAGGGAGAGAGATTCAGGGGAGGGGGACACATAGCCAGACACAATACCGCATAATAATGTTAACATTCCTGCATGTCTAATGGCTTAAATATGCTGTGCGCCTCACTCTAGCCCCACACTACAGCTGATGTCAAAGAACCATTTAATATTTTATCAACAGTCCTTCTTTGAACGAAAAAAAAATTTTTTTTTCTTCATGAAAAGGATTCAGGGGTTTCCAAGCTTAGGAAAAATGAAGTCCCTTGAATGGCAAAATTTTAAGACACAACACTTGTGAATACCTCATGTTCAGCAAGATTCACATCATTCTCCAATGCATCTTACATTATTTACATCTTAGCAATGTCAACATGTCTTATTTACTAAGGAAACATAAAGTTATATTTTAGCTTCTTTTTTTAAACAATAGGAATGTATAGCTTGATTTTTTAATGTAAAAGAAACTCATTGAATAATATCACTTGGACTTTTAGTATTTTGTTTTTTGGTCTTTTTTTTTTGGTGGAAAATATTATTTTCTTGTTTAGTGGATACTATGCCTGTAACAAAGAATGACTGAATTGTCTTAACAAAGAAGATGAAGGCTGTATGTGTTGGTTACAATAGAATAACCACCTTCCAGATCTCTTAAATCCACAATATATGTAGTGTGGGTCCTGAGTGGCTTTTGTTTTCAATGTCTTTTGTAAGCTTTTAGGGTTTTTTCTGCATCAAATGTCAAGTTAATTTACAGGGCGCTATTACTGATATGTTTCCTTGGTTTGTGGTTTTCTGTGAAAGGCAGGCAGCTGAGACCAAGTCTTAGGCTGGGGGGGGAGGGGCAGCCAGAGCCCATAACACATACACTGTGCCAGGGTCTGTAAATTGGCTGCCTGTATGACAGCGGGCCCAGGGAAACCTCTAGTCTTCATTTGCATGCTGAAGAATATCCAGGATTAAACCGGACTGATTTTCATACAGGATTTAGACCTGACATTTATTATTCGGTTCACAGACCTCTTGAAGGAAAGTTTGTTTTCCACTCATAGATGAAAAATCTTCTAAGATAAATAAGGACTGGCTTAGCAGTAACTGTAAATAAGTATCTTTCCTGTATTTCTTATGAATTGATCATATATGATTAACAGACAGATGTTTGCCACCAAATGATTATATTTTGCTCCTTAGCAATTCTAAAGGAAAATATCTATCAAGGCCCCACTCAGTATTTATAAAATGCATTCATTTTAATTCTGGAAGCTAATTTTTCACAAATAAAATTTAGAGACAGACATTTGATTTTTTAGGAAAAATTAAAACAATATTGGAACAGTAAATTATTCTGAAATGCTTAATTTTGCATCTGCTCCATGTGTTTTTATGAGGACAGAGAAGATTTTGGTTATACTGTAAGCATCAATTACATACTTTTATATAAAACATGAAAATCATAAGTGAATGCTACACGAGTCCTATCTGCCAAATTTATAATGTGGCTAGTTCATTTTCATTGCCAAATAGGTCCATAAAATATACTAGTGTCTTTTAATATTTTAGGTATTAATTGTTTGTCCAGACAAACACTTATAATCTGATACTTCAGCAATATTTCAGTAAACAAAGATTTAATTTCTAATATTTGAACAAAACATATTTTGACACAGTGCCAGTATGAAGAAACATGATAGAGCTGCTTTACATTTTCTGGAATGCATTTTCTATGTGAGGCATAAAAAAGACTGCAAATAGTGATTAAGCAGGCCCAGAAGAAATTTAGGTTTCCTCATGTATTAATAAATAGAACAGATTTTCAAATGCATTTAAAATATACTTTATACATTTAATAAACATAAGGTAAAATAATACAAATGTCAGCAATTAAATATATGATTGTGTCTGTCAGTGCATATGGAGAAAACACTGTAAAATCTGCTACATATTTGAATTTTTAATGTGCCAATGAAACTTTTGAAAATGTGCTCTCATATTTGATTTCTTTATGAATATTAACTTATTTATGACAAATCTTAAACATGTACAGTATAGGACATATTCCTTGGAAATTTTTCCTTGTTTATTTTAATGTTGCATTTTATTATAAATGTACACATGAATCATATTTACTCCTTCAAATCAATTTATGATTATACTCAGAAATATATGCTACTAAAGTTTTAGACTATACCAATGGACTTTTTATAGTGAGCTATCAGTACCATATATACAAATCTATTTATTAACCAAGTGTTTAATAAATGATCATGAGTCTGTCTAGTTTTCTTTTGATTAAATCACCATATATAACATGAACACAATTATCTGACTCCACCAAAAAGTAGGTAAAACCAAAGAGTAGAAGTTACTGCTGTGAGAAGATTTTGGTCACCTTGTGTGTAGAAATAATTCTATTTTATATGTGTGTAAATTGCAAATGTTAACATAAATATTATTGTAAAATGCATCTACACATGCAAAATGAAGAGAATCAAGGTAATTATTTGAACAATTCAGACTAAACCCTTCACTTTTGCTTGCAATAGATAATTGAGGCAAAAGTGTTTTCCCCTTGAATTATCTGGATGATTGCATCAATTCTTCACTTCGCTTTATATGTGTATACAGACGTAGCAATTGTGTGTCTTCAGAAAGTGCCATATTAAAAATATGCAAATATAGAGTACATTCATTTACGACACTACTACCTTTATGGGTTTAACATACTACCAAACTTGTTTGTTAATCAGATTGGGACCTTAAAAAAGGTTAAATATATTTTCCCAAGTAATTATTTCTAAAGCAACATACAGTGATATTTAGATGTAACATACAATTATATATGCATCATACAAACTAGGTTTCTCCAACCCACTCTGGCATACTAATGCCCCCATCCCTCATTATTATTTCTATTAACAGTGTACTTCCACAGTAGGCCCTGATAATTGTATGAAGAGTATTCACGACGGTGTGTTAGCAATACAGTACTGAGCAATATTTAATTGTGAAGGTTTGACCCTCAACCTGAAATTCTGAAATTATTGTGAAAAAGAAATTCTGTATCTAGTTGGTTGAAATAGGGAGGGTCACTTTCAATCAAGCCAATTTTTGGTGACTTTACAGTTAATACACTTAAAAAAATAAGGCTGGTATAAAGACGTGAGTGAACATGGTTATTTCATCTTTTTTAGTGATTGCATGAGAAATAGGTATTAATTGCCCCACCGTTTAAAATTCTTGATACAATTCACATTTACTCACTTTAAACTCAAGATGTCTCTCAATCAAATTGTGGTACTCTTTATATCTTCAAGGTAATTAGTATTGTACAGAATTCATGACAAACATAAAGAAGAAGGAAAAGAATTCCTACTTGATAATCATTGTAAATATGAAATTGTCAAGCTAGTCCTAATTAGTCACTGAGATAAAGATACTATGCAAGTCTCTAAGAGGTGCAATAGACTTAGAACAATATTCAAATATGCCACAATTAGATTATTGTTTCAAATGCCTATGCTTAATAAAGTTGGTGGACCATGTTTGCCAAATAATTCTGTCAGGCAAGCAGTCATAGTTTAAAAGTAATTAAGCAATTTATCCTCATCTTAAAATGGCACAGGCAAATGTCCATGCTTTTGTTGCCTTAGAAATGTGTAAGATGCTTGATAAAAAGTATTGCCTTAAAAGAAAATTCAGTATATTCTACTTTTTAAACTTCAACAGGTAAAGACTCATTTTAAAACTTGCCTTTAAAAGACATTCTAGTAAAGCATTTGATTGTTTAACATTTTTATTATTCAAGTTCTTACCATTTCATACTACTCCCTGGAGAGAGGCCAAGGAAATATTAAAAATACTATAGAAATATAAAGGATAAGATATTTGTCACTCTCGTTTAAATTGATGTATGCTGCTGTCCTATAAACGTCACATCGGATAACCCTGAAAAATTACCATGAATCTCCATAATTACGCATATTCATGATGGTGTTTTGCATACTGCTAACAGCAGACTGCATGTGGGGTGGGACATGAAGGGGGGTAGGAGTGATGTGACAGATTAAAATTATTACCAGTATCATGGAAATAGACATAGCAACAGATCCATTTTGTTAGGGCTTAGAAAACAAAAGCATATCATGAAATCGCACAGTAATTAAATAACTAGAAATTTTTCTCCTACATATTTCATCATAAAAAGTTAGCAGCGATGAACTGACTAGGAAGATCATTGTTACTTGAAATGTGCTCGTATTTATCATAGATCCCTAAGTATAGGACTCCATTAAGTGAAAGGAGAGGGTGCTTTTTAACTTTTCTGAGGGGGGAGGGGAGAAGGTGGGGTGATAGTGAATTTTCAAGCTTGCCCGGAATCCATGGTTTGCTTATATGGTTGGGAAGCTCTGGGTGATCTGAGTGCAAATCATGTAGGTGCATTTCTTTTCTTCTGATAAATATGAGGGCTGAGTCATATTTGGTAAACTGTAAAAAGGCTCTAAGAGAGAGAAAAGTTGTCTGGTGTCTATCTCAATAGCTTTTTTGTGCTGAGGCAGAGAGCAGAGTTAATCAGGGACTCTAGAAGTAATTATCGACAGAGTTTGGGTAATACAAATGCTTGGGTAAACAGCGATTGTTCTTTCCACAAGATTGCGAGTGGAAACAACAATACTGGTATTGTCCTCCACTTCTCATTAGGGGGACTTGGGAGGGAGTGCTGCACTGCCAGGCGGATGGGAAACTGACAGGCGAACAGTGCTGGGAACGACTCTCTCCTGATCCCACTACCACAAGCTCTGGCTTTTGGCATCAGGAGTGCCAGCTGCATCGGGAGAAGCCAAGCCTGTCATACCATCTTCACATCAAATCTTCAGGGTACAAGAGCTAGAGCATAGTTAGAGCTTAATGAAGAAACAAATACAAAAGGGAAGATTAAGCCTTGTTAACACTTGCATTCATTTGTTCTTATGGAAACTGCACTGGAAGGGTTGCTTTATAGGATCCATTCTTTTTTCTCTTAAGTAGAAAAGTTACATTGAGGGTGCATTTTTAAAATATATTTTAAATATGCAGGGGAAAAAAAATCTTTCAGTTCCCCTGTAACTATCAGCCAGCAAATTGTTTTGTCAAAAATGCCACTTGAAATAGTGATGCCCATGACAACTGTCAAAATTGGTAAATAAATACTTTTCATTTTTTGTATTAATAATATTGTACTTGTTTCCAATTCTTTGCATACTTAAGTGGAACCATATCATTCTTTTGAAAAATCAGGATGTGAAACTTTATCTATTGTTATGGGATAACAAACAATCTCCTCTTTGGGTGAAACATTTATGTTTCATGGCACCACTTACTTTCATCTTCAAATTAATTGTATTTGATAAAAAGGAACCATATTTTTGAAGTTCACTATAAACTATCCAGAAAGTTTGACAGCAGAATGCTACAATTATTTTTTATTGTTGTAAGCAATCAGTCAACTGTACAAAGGTGTATTGTGTACAGCTGCAATGTAAAACCTATTTTTGTTTATGCTATCTGTCAACCACTTAATATGCTAAGGTGCATTTTAAATTCCAAAGGAAAAAGGGACACGTCAATGGAATAATGTACCTTCTATTCCACACTTTGTATTTAGAGTCTACTCAAGAAGGGTTTAAACATATCTGTGGCTCAAACTTTAGACCTATGTTAAAACAAGACATTTACTTCTTAAAGATTGAAATAGAAGCATGCAATACTTATATTAGGACTGAAATATTTGACTTTTAAATATTTCACACATTTTAGACTCAAGCTTGTTGAAGAGACCCTTCAGTACTTTGCTTTGCCTATGATAAACAGAAATATGGATATCTTGATATTATTTTCTGTTGAAAGGTATTACTTTCTGGAAGTTACCTTCAGTAGAAGTAGGAAAAGATACATACCCAGACACAATGCAGTCTAATTAAATGAATTATATTATGAAAAAGGCACTAAACTAAAGTATACTATAGAAAAAGCCAAGTCACTTTTATACAAATTGAGTCCACTCAAGGCAAATTTACATCTGTACTCAATTAATGATGACAATGAAAAACATAAGAAGTTAAGTTTTATGCTGTATAAATCAAACTGACAGTTTCACATAAAGCATCTCAGATATTACTGCCCAATTATCCCTTACATTTTGAAGGTATTACTTGAGTTTACATTGGCCTAGTATGAATGAGTCCTTCTGTTTTATATGGCCTAAAGACAACCAGCAATTTCAGTAGGCTACAAGTGAATACTCTTTATTCTGCTGGTGTCTCAAGGTACCACCAAATCAATGTCAGGTGCTGTGTTCCACTGAACTTTCACTGGTTGTAATTATTATTTTTGCGAGATACGGTGTAGTCCATGGTGTATGCATACCTGAATAACAGTGGGCCTTGAAATACTAAAAGTAGCTCATATTTTCTAGTCTACATAGTTCTTGGTGCTCTGCCATTGTGGATGTCACGCTTGAAGATGACTATATCCTAAAATGCTGGGTCATGCTATAGGGAGCTGACCTCATCGCAGACTCTTCTCAGAGACTTTATTACAATGAATTCATCGATTATTTAAATAGTAGTTGGTATTTATAAGTGGTGATCCGCCTATGCTTTCAGGCCAAGAGCAGTTAAATAAAGAATATTGATATTTTTATTTTCTAATTTTTTAAGCAATCTCCTCAATCACTTGTAATTAAACATGACAGGTAGATCTGCATGGTGTCTTCAAACACAAATACTATATGGTAACTGCTATATGATAGTGTTAATATAACTCTGTAATAACAAGTAAAAATTAGACTACATTTTTCTTTCTGATCAATACAACTCCTTTGTAAGATTTTATGAATAATTTCTTTAGTCATTAATTCAGCAACAATATAATATTTATTTCTAAAACTGACCAACTATGTTTAGCCCATGCTAAATTATGTAGCATATTTGTTATGCATAATTATGTAGCAGCAGGACAAAACTTTGTGTAACTAGAATATTTACAAGAGAATCTTCACCTCTGCAATTCATTGTATCTTCAGTAGAACAATGTAAAATTTATGTTTGTTTGGATTGTTTTAAAACAACAGAATGATGGAATATAGTAAAATAAGTTCACATTGCAAAGAAAAAATCCCAGAAGCAAAATTTATAAAAGTATTTGTTTATCCTTCTATATATGTCATGTATAAATATCATATACATTTAAATATTTTTCTGATGAAAACAAATACAAGACAATGTTCTGTTTGAAAATGTATTGCTGGATTAAAACTTTAGAGATTAGATGAGAGTGGATAGTACTACGACTATTAGTACATGCATTTAATTGACAGTGATCTGGTCCTATTTTGGATTACAAAACATTATTCAAAGAAGAATACATTTTTATAAAGTTTAATGTTAATTTGCATAATTCATAATTTAATTGATCAGAAATCAAAGGATAAAATGTTCTGTCATTTATATCAAGAAGAATTCACCATGAATTTAATTAAAATTTTCTTTAATATGGGCTGATCTTTGGGTGAAACCTTAGCTACCATGTGAAGAATCAACTTTTCTTTTTAAAGTATTGAAAATTTTGTTTAGTAATAAGAGAAAACATAAGAAGTTTTAAGTTATTCAACTTATTCTTATTTTGTAAGTTTCTTTTTTTTTTTTTTTTTTAACTTTTTGGTGATTGAACCAGGATCTGGTGATTGAACCAGACCCTATTCATGTTAGGCAAGTGTAGCATCACTGAGCTATATCCTCTCCCAACTTCTTTTTTTGAGAGACCACATCCTTGTTCAGAACTTTAAGGAGAATGAAACTGTAGCATTGCTCTGGCCTTCCGGCTGGCCTCCAGTAATGTGGGACCAGTATTTAGAGGGGAAAGGAACCTGTAAGAGAAATTTCCAGAATCATGGCTCGGCCTCATAGCAACTCAGTTTCTACTACAGCATCCTAACTGCAAGTTTTACTAAAAGGAGACCTGCAATCTCATTAAGAATATCTTCTGGTCTCTAGTTCCAGCCCAGCAATGAAAAGCATAGTTTTCTTTGAGAGAAAATTGACTGAAGGTGGGGGTGGGTTGGTGTCAGAGTTCTTTCAATCTGAGCCCATGCTTGTTTGTACTGATACGTTTATCTTTGTTTATTATCTTTTCCACAGCTTTCTCTACCTAGGGATTTTAAAAAATATTCAGCCAAATTTTAGTCTAATATTTTAGTCTAACTAATATTTAGTCTAAGTAATATTTTTACTCAATATGCAAGTTGCTTGCCTCTTGTGGGTCAGGTGGTTATTTTGGCCTATTGAATCCCTAAGAAGGCTGATTTAGGAATGAGAAAGTATGCATCAGAATTGTAGCTCCTTTTCACATGGAGCTAGTTGCATCATGAATTTCTTCTTTATACCTCGACCCTAAAAATTACATAAAATATTATATAACAAAATAACTAGTGCTGGGTCTATAATGCAAGAGATGCCCCAACTTAGTGACTGAATTTATATGTGAATGTGCAGAGTTCAGGACAAATTCAGAGCTGAGTGTGTTCTTAAAAATGGTTATTTTATCCTGAGAGGTACATGAGGGTTGGGGGACTAGGGACCACAGAGCCCTTCATCAACTGTAAAAAGTGACAGGGTGCTATGTGGTGCTGCTACTTGATTCTCAGATCAGGCTTTCATATTTTTTTAGAAAATTTTATTAGTTATTGATGGACTTTTATTCATTTATTTGTTTATATGTGGTGCTGAGGATTGAACCCATGTCTCAAACATGCTAGGCAAGTACTCTACCACTGAGCCACAACCTCAGCCCCCAGGCTTTAATATTTTATCAAGCCACATGAAACTTTGCTACAATGCAGGCAAGACCTGAGACACTGGACACTTAAAAAAGAAGAAGAATGAAAGTTGACACAAAAATCCGGTGCTATTTTTTCTCTTCTTTTTAACATGAAAACTTGCACATAATAAATGAAAACCATTTGCTGAATAATTACAGGTGAATTTTAAAGCCACTGAAATTTGAAAGTAATTTATTATTATTATTATTATTATTATTATTATTATTATTTTGGAAAATAAAAAGTTCAGGAGACTTTAAGAGAGTGAAAGGTACTTCTTATATTGATGTATCTTGAAGAATTATTTGGCACACATATTTATTTATTGGAATTTACCTTGAAGTACAAGCATCAGACTCATATCAATAGATGCTTCTATACAACTTAGTTTACCACAAATTCTATCATAGTCACATGCTTATTCACAGAATGGTCTATCATTTCTTCAGAGTATAAGCATTTATTCAAAATGTTTACTTAAATAGCAGGGCCAATATTTACTGGATATACCTTTTAACTATTTCATGAAGAACAATATATTTTCAGACATTACATTTAGGTCTCATCAAGATTGCTGACGTATGTAGGCCAACAAAAATGAGAGTGGCTCAGCTGTAGGCACTGTGTTGACCTGTTAACCTGAATTTCATTCTAACTGCTATTGTATTTAAACTTAAATTCCATAACCTACATATGCATGGGGAATTAATTCTCATCTGAGAATCACCATTCTACTTTAAAATAACTATAACAGCAAAAATAGGTGTTCATGCCAACCATCAACTTTTTTAAAGATTTGGAGCTTGTCTCCTTGAAAGTGAGTGCTTCCAAACCACAGAGTGAAGAGGTGGCTTAAGAGTGATGTCAGTAGGAAGGGTGTACGGAGATCCTGCTCCATGATGAGTGGAGGCCCTTCATTCTACGTTGTTAGTAGACATTATACCACACCTCTACCCATTTTAAGTTTCAATGTAAATATACAAAACTTTCTACTGAATATAATTCAAGTAAATATCATTGATTTGAAATAAAATTGGTGATGCTAATATTTTCTATCTGGTATAAAATTTGTTTGTAAAAACATAGGGTCATTGTAAACTAAAAATAAACAGATGAGAGGTTTTATTATAGTTGCCATATATGCCCACTTCTAAATGGTAGTAATATTGTAAAAAAAAAAATACATGGATGTTTAACTCAGCAGATGCATCCATATAAATTAGGAAGAATATTATCTTTGAATCTATTAATCAAAGGACACTCTTTACATAAAAGTTAATATAAGAAAATATTTCCATTTCACTCTCTATTCTCTCATTGTATATTGATTTTAAGTCCCCAAGAAACCTCTTTATCAAGTATCATAAATTTAATTTTGTCCATTTTTATCCCAAGAAAGCTGATCATGATTTTATGTTATTACTTGAATATCTGATTGGGTGTCAAGTTGGTTATTTTTTGTTCACTTTAAAATGATTTTCACATGATGAATATTTTAACTGAAATATAAAATCAAAATGATGCATTTACCTATGCTCCTGGAGTACTATATGATCTGATAAAGCATACTTAATATAATCACTATTATAATAAAAAAATGAGCAGTAAGTTTTATGTCCAGCATTTTGGGATAATAAACACTTCTCACAGTAGCTTATTTTAAGAAATCTTCTTATTGTGTAAATAAATGAACTTATCTTTTTAGAAAAATTTTTAGATATTTTTGGAAAAATCTTTGCCAACATTAAGCTTTTTCAAGTAAAAAGCACAAATATCTCTTTCAAGCATTATTTCTCCTCAGTGTGTTTTAAAGAGCTTAGGAGGACAAATCTGATGAGGTAGTTCACTATTGCATAAGAACTTGAGATAACCATATATAAACCAGAAGGCAGTTGTGTCCAATTTTTATTTTGAGAACTAATAGATAATACCACAGTTTTTACTGGTGATTAGGACTCAGAGATGTACTCATTAAGTGCTGTGTCTGTGTCACACTTCACATCCGTCTGCAATGACTTTCTAATAATAAATTTGCATTTATAAATCTTGTTAATTATAAGGTTTATTTTTCCTTTATGTTGTTCAGTTTTAGCAAATATTACATTTTCCTTAAGATGAACTGTAGTGAGTTTATAGTAATACCACACTCATAATACATTCTAACACCAAAAAATATATTTACCATCCTTCCTACAAAACACACATGCCAATTTTTAGTATTTTTGCTCTTTGCAGTGTACTCATGGTTATGTATTTCTCACCGATTGAATTCCTTTCTCTTCCTCCCTCTCTTTCTCTCTGACTCTCTCTGTCTTTCTTCACTTCCTCTGTTCTTCCCTCCCTCCACAGTTCCCTTCCTCCCTGCCCTCAGTTCTTCACTGCAGAGTACAGTGAACATATTAAGAGCGTTCAGTTGTAGTTGGGCTTCTAACCTTGCTCAACTCCAGCATTAGCAAAGGGATTCAGTTTCTTGAATTCATTAATAGTGTTTTGCCACAAAAGGCTTTGTAGTTCTCTCCTGAATATTGAGCCTAGCTTAATAACATTCCATTTATGTTAAAGACACATTTAATCTGTAAATGTGACCTTTAGAAGAATTCTCTTGTTTTTCATTAAAGAAACACTGCATTACAAATATTAATTATTCCTTGATGCCGTATTTTAATTAACTAATCATGTGCTATTTGCAGCAATAAAGAGTGTAGTAATGTATGTGCAGTAATGCTATGTAATGCAAGATCAATATCAAAGAATCCACTGCTGCAGAAAAGACAAGTTTTGGGCATCTCCTCTGGTTGAATTTGCTTATATGAAACACTTAGTCTAGAATGATGCTTTGTTTTGCTTTGTGTTTTGTATTTTTAAATGCCAACGCAAGTTTGATTAAAATGCTGAACATATCGTTAGCCCCATCACTAATAAGTGAACGTTCACTGATGCATATTAGCAGGGTCTAGCAATGTGGTGAAATTGTCACTTAAGTGTTTGGAATCTGAACACAGAAAATGACAGGCAATGCCGAAGGTCCGGCTCCAGTGCATGTCTTCACTGTAGCTGGAGTCACTGGAATGGTGAAACCAGTTTAGGTTCAAGGTCGCTGCTGACATTCAGCTGTCATGGCTTCATTGTCTGCAGGCCTTCTCTCCATTGACACATTCAAGAGTACTTTATAGCAACCACAAAGAGCCAGTCAATTGATACCATTACACTTCATGCACACACAAACCACAAGCCTGTTCAAGACTGTTGATACAGTCTAACATTTATTCATTAAGGGATCTATTGAAAATGCAACTTGCCCAGCCCCACTCTTAACAACATAGACTTACTTGTTTAGTCCAAACATTTAGCTACGTCTTTTTCAAGTTTTGCACAGCATTCTCTAATTGAGGTAACATTATCTGCATTTTAATGCTACACCATTTATGTCCAATGAAAGATTACCTGAAGAACCCTGCCATTACCACACTAGTTCAAATACGGGCAGTTGTATAGAAAAAATATACACAAAAGATGTAAGCAGGGGGAAAAGGGAGATATTTATTTGTTCTGGGAGTGCCACGGAAATCCAATTGCTCAGAAATGAAATAAGAGTCTGGAGTGAAAGGAGGGAAAACCTAAGCTTGGGTCAGGGAAGAGGCAGTGATTAGCTCCATTGTTAGGAGCTCTTTGAGCTTCGTTGCTTATAAAGAAAAACTCACTAATGAATCTATTGAAGCTTGCCAGAACTTTGTGTGGAAGACAACTTAAGTTATGGTGCTTATCTAAAAAATGGTGGTAAAGCATGTGGATAAATAAAATAGCACATATGTCTCTTTATTAACAGCTTGCTCATAAAACAAAAAAAAATTGTTTAAAGATTGTATGTTGTACAAATGACCTATTTAACATACATATGTTTGATTCAATATTCATAGGTCTTGAAAAAATCACCTATATGATGATGAGATGTAAGAAAATATGTCCTGTTTAATAGTAAAAGGGCAGGAAGTAGGCAGAAATAAAATGTAGCTAAGGTTTTCTTGGTTTTCCACCAGTATTTGTAAAGAAAGATGGATTTTAAAGTCAACTTTGAGGGCTTTTTCATGGTTAGCATATCTTAAATATGCAAAAACATTTCATTAAGGAATGTAATCAACTGACATTAAAAATAATAGACTTTTGGAAAAAAGACCATGTACTGTGCATAGGAAAAATGTTTGCCATTCTTCCATCATATATGGCATTTCTAACATAGAATTGAATCAATTTCTTTTGCAGTTTGATAAAATATTTAATTATATACACCTATTTAACTCTACAAAAAACATTACACTGTCTAAAATAAGGCTAATATTAATGTAAGAAGAATTTAGTTGGGCAGCAGTATATTAGAAAAAAAAACAATTTGAGCCAATCACTTGGTCAAGATCATTGCTACTAGCTAGAAATGCATCCTGTGTAGTAAGTAGTGGTAGAACATATTCTTCAGAATATGTCATCATATGTTAAGTTTTGCCAAATACATTTAAATGTTATATTGATGAAGCAAAGTTCAAACACTAAATGAGAAGAGATCCTCATACCCACCAAAACTTAACCATTAAACATATGTATAGTTCTATGATTTTTTTTTCTCCTAAGAATGAACTTTGTTACTTGGGAAGCATAATTCTCTATCTCTGAGAACTTGTTTTTATAAATAAATGAGCGTTATGTCAATTAATTTGCTGTCAATTAATTTCCATGAGCATACATACATTATTCCTTTAAAACATACAATTTTGGGGCAACAGGACCAACTGCTAAGCAGAATTCTTTCTGACAATGTCAGGGTTCTCTACTTTGACATCTCAGATTCCTAACTAAGGCCATAGGAGAATTTGGGGGGAGATTATCTTGTAGTTATCATGGTATTGTCTCTTAAAAACAGTGTCCACATAAGGGAAGATAACATTGCCACAAAAGATAGGAGCCACTTTTCTTCAGTGATGGCTGTTAATGTGCTTCAGTGATTAAACTAGCCAAAGTGAAAGCTAAATATGACCAAATAAAATTTTGTTTCATGGTTCAAATTTTCCTTAGGTTCAAACCATCAAGAATCCAGTATGTCAATATTTGTTACCAACAATCTCTTTTTCTATATTATTTTAGGTCAGGCAGTTTGACTTATTTTCTATATTATTTTAGGTCACGCAATTCGACTTACAGACTAACAGAGAAATTTTGGATAAGAATTGCAAGATCTATATCAAAAGATTGAGGGAGTAAAAGGAATTAATATTTATAGAATAGGTACATATTTTAGATGCTCTATTGGACAATTTACCATTTTAAAGTTTCCACAACACTGCTATATACCCTGGGATTGTTATTATTATTTGTTTTCATGGATGAGGAGACAGAAGATGTAGGATCTTTAAGAACTTACCTGAAGCTCTTAAGCAAGACAGTGGAAAAGCTGCTACTTAAATCAAAGCTCATATTCTCTTAAAGTTTATGCTTTCTTGGAAACTTGTTTCACTCAAGGAATTTTAAAGACCTTGGTCAAGTTTGCCTGATACTGCTGATGCCATCTACGGTGAATACTACTTCTTCTCTTTATTTATATTACCTTGCTTCTTTTCTAATTAACTCCCTATAATGAGCTTTTTACTTTGCCTTTCTTTCTGTTCCCTCTTTCCTTCACTAGTAGAGAACACTAAAGACCAATCATCTTCTATTTGGGACTTCTTTCATCTCAGACATATTCCATATCAGCTTAATAGGAGCAGCTTCACTAATAACTGAAGATGATCTAGCCGCTCATAATTGTTTCCCCTGAAGTTTTTTTCTCCCCTCAAGAATACAAACAATACTGTCAGCCCCAAAATTGGGTCTCTGTGAAGCATTGTTATAATCCTTAAAGCTTCCTTTCAAAATTTGTTTTTATTTCCTTTTATTAATTTAACATTTGTTTCTAAGAAATTTCTTTGAGTTAAGGAAGCATATTTTCATGGTAAGTTACCCTGTATTTCCAGTGAGAAGTGTGATAGCCCGTCCCACAGTGGCCTTCTGCACATGCGTGGTGCACGCGTGTGTGCATGGACTCCCAGGTGGATTCATTCTCTCTAACATCTAATCATTCTCTGTTCACACTACTGTTGTATGGAGGAATTTTTTTTATTATATGCTTCTGACATATTTCTTCAAGACAAATAAAAGACTGTTGAAGTGCACATTATCAGTTAAATAGCTTGGTCAATTTTTGGAGTATTCACTCATTTGAATGGCAAAGAAATTATCCCATTTGAAAATTAGAAAGGGTACAGTGCTTTTATCACAGATACATTTACTGTCTCTCATAATGCAATTTTTCTTTGTCTGTTCAGCTGTATTTCCAAAAACTCTTCAAAACAGGGACTTGAAAAAAATGCCTTTCTAAAAATAACACCAAATAATATTCAAATAATAGCAGATGGAGAGAGATGACCGGAGCAAACCATTGACTTTCTTTCTCTAAAACTTTGCTGAAATTAGATATCAATTTCTATTTTCCATGATGTAACCTGATCAAAAAGATTTTGAAATTCTATTTACATTAGGGAAAAAACCCTATTTTTCACAAATTTTCTCCATGGTATAATTTTTATTTTGTATAATTCTTTACTAATGTATAGTTAAAGCAAATCTTTTATGGCACGATTACTGTTACTATTTCACCTTTTTTGGTCAAAAATTTTTACGTTTTAACTTAAAAATGAACTCAGGAAAGTGAAATGTGCTTTTAAGAACTGCTTTCAGTTAATTTCTAATCTAGAAGGAGGCTTATTTGATGGTTGTATCCTATAATTAGCAAGATTAGTAATCAAGACAAGTGTGATTTATTTTCCTGGAAGAGCTTAGAGAGTGAAGACATCTGGCCTAGACAACCGTAATGGTAAAAATTCACAGTACACCAAATTTGCTTTGTTACATGATACTCTTCAGAGAGACAAGAGATGTTAGATTCTCTGCAAGAGGACAATTCTGCAGTGTCAAAGTTGAATATTTGTTTTATGGCAGCAGAATTTTATATCATATTTCTAAAGACAGTAAGCACTTGGGTGGACATCAATGAATACCAAACACTAATTGATGTGATATATCCATATGCACACATGCAAGTACTCGTGGTGGCATGTAATGGTTGAAAAATTACGTTTTGGTTCTATTAAAAGATCTGTCACTTTTAGGCTAGAGCGGGATTTTGGAGGGGTAGTCCCTCACAATAGAGAACGAGCTTGACAATGGTGGTGTTTTAGAGTTGTTTGTTGTTTGGCTTGTTGATGATGCTTAGCCAAGGAGACACTTCCTTTCAGATTCTGTCTTCCAAACCCCAGGGCTCTGTTCTGGGCAGTTCAGCCTAATGGAATTAAGCCTGACATGTTTCAACTCTATTTCTTTATAAAATAAACATAAAACAATGGTTTAGATTTCCAATAAAACTCTTGAAGCATGGGGGACTCCAACTTACCCTGTTCTTTACACATCTGTAAATAAAGCACATAAAAGAGGAACACAACAGGATAAATCAACATAAATTTGAAATCCACTGCAGCATATTAAATGGCGAAGTCTCAGTCAAAGAGAGGCTGACCCCGAGGCTTCGTGCAGTTTGAAGCTAATTGTTTTCGTCAGGATGGGAACGTCTGGAAGTCCATGGCTGTGTCCCACCAGTAAGGCTCCAGTAACTGAGCTGGCCCACAGAGAATGGACCCACTTTGTAGCGACACAGCGGGCTCAGACACCACCTATTCTGCTCTCCAAACTGTCATGCATAACAACTTTATTGTGCTAAATTGAACTTGAAAGCAACCAAAGGCTATGAGAAGGAGAGGCTATGAGAAAAGCGTGCTGTCAGCGCTGGCAAAGGCTGACCTGGAAAGTAGGCTCAGAGACAGGGGAATAAAAGACCAGGCCCCATGAACACAGCATATTGTTTCATTTTAAAGTATGATTCCCATACCAGAGAAAGTAGCAAATGTGATGTAAATTTATTTAAATAGATTCCACCGCTTAAAAGTTTGCCAGCCGCTCTTATCCAACTTTCCCAGCTCTCTGATTCGTTACTTACAGTGGGAATATAATGACATATAGTCATCATTGTAACAGCTTCTTTGCAGGGGCACAATGATGATTAATAGCCAGCAGCAAATTTTCACATGGGCTCTGAAGCACTATGGCATTAAGCAGCCAAACAGTCCCAAATCCCCCTTTTCTGTTCCGCTGAAAAGTCCCCTCCTTGTACCTTGCAGATAGGAACAAAGCCTATCTTAATTCCAATCAGCTTTTCCTCATTCAAAGGGACCTTCTCTTTTTCATAATTGATTCATGTGCATTTTTTAGTGTTCCACTGAGCTGAAGCCACTTTTCTCCTATTTTCTGTTCCGTCTCCACACCCGCACCCCTCTTTTTTTGAAGGGGTGAGGAGTGGGAAACATTTCAACAACAACAACAACAATAAAAATCAGTGTTTTTTTTCCCTTATCCAAATATTTGCTAAATTGATTTGTCAATTAGTATATTACATTTCAAGAGTTTAAAACAAAAATCTACTCTTGCATTTCTGCATCACTGGAAATGGTTTTAGTTATAAAAAGTCTGGACTTAACTGCAGTGACTCCAGTGGGAGCCCCGCATTGATACCCTGTTCCACTGGGGGAGTCTGTGTAGCATGCATTCCCACGAGAGACTCACAGCTGGAGCAAGGACAGAGTCTCTGGCTCCAGACAGATTCTTTTTTTCTCCTCTGTGCTGGTAGCCATCAAAAAAAAAAAAAAAAAAAAAAAAAAAAAAAAGGCACAAGCGCCCAAAACGGAAGGCAGCAAATTGAAACCTCCTCACCCATTCTGTCCTTCTTAAGTATCATTTCACCCCATAGTAATCTTACATCATAATTATTAGCAGAAGCTCCTATGCTATTTGTAGAAGTGCTCTCTCATCTACAGTTTCCACCTCCTGTGTTAACGACACAAATGACACCAACCAGTTCTGTCTTGGAGGGGGTTTTCCACAGGCAAACTCATTTGTGTTTCTATGACAATATAATAGCCATAAAGTGCAGAGTTTTAGAGATATACTTTGCATATTTGTTTACATTTCACAAAACCCTGCTGTCATTTTTCTATATGAGTAGGGTGACCATATGCCCCTATTTACTCAGGACAAATCTCATTTATGTCTATTGTCCTTACATAATTATTGACAGTGAGCTCTTTCACTCTCAGAAGTGTCCTGATTTGAACAATTTGAAAAACTGATGACTTTTTGCTAATAAAATGGTCCCAAATGGCTTAAACAAACAAAAACTATGGCCTGTCTCTTACCTGATTGGCCACAGATTGCTTTATATTACCCCAGTTTAGAGGAAGGACTCAAACTTGGGAACCCTGTCACTAGTGTAGCAGCACTGAGTTCTATCTTATCCACTTCTGAAAGGTCCCTTGACCCTATATAACTTCTTTGATATGTGGCAAAAAGGAGGTCATTTGCTGAAATGAAAGACACATTATAAACCAGATTTTAAGTGTGATACCCTCCCTCCTTCATTTGGATCACAGTTCTCACCGGGAACCACAGCAATATACTTTGCTAACCAAACAAAAATACTCTGCCATATTTTAGAATAGTAATATGCCTTATGTTATGGTGTCTTTAGGTGGTTAAGATTATATCCAATTGATAGGAGTAATTCTGATCATCATTTTCATATTAGTGCTTAAATCTTTTCATAAAAAATTAACATATGAAAATAGCAATAACATCATATATTGTATAAATGCTGTATTTTTCATTCAAAAATCTCATACACGTGAGTGTAATCCAGCCTTTGGGTTAAAAGAAGTGAAATCTCTCAAAGAGTGTTACAAATCCACACAGCAATGTCCCTGAGGGCTGGATTTGGATGTGGATTATGTAATTAGCTGAGAGATACAAAATATTATCTGTAGTCAGAGAATTTGCTATGGATGGGTCACTGAGGAGGTTCATACCTGTTGTTTACTCCTGAAAGTATATGGAATAAATGGACTTTTGATACAGTAGCTTCAGAATTGCTATAGCAAAACCCTATAATCTCCCGCTTACCATCAAACTATAGCCACATTCAGGACAGACATAAGAATTATAACTCTGCCCAAATCGCTGCTTTAGAGGATCACAGTCCGCTGGGTGAAACCAACATCCTAAACCAAATCTGTGCCTATGCAATATTTATGCATACTTTTTACCTTCTTTTTAAGACAATTCTTTCAGAAATAAAATGAGTAGAGGGGGCTGGGATTGTGGTTCAGGGGTAGAGTGCTCGCCTAGCACGCACGAGGCCCTGGGTTCGATCCTCAGCACCACATAAAAAAAACAAAATAAAAATATGTGTCCACCTATAAGTAAAAAATAAATATTAATAAAATAAAATAAAATAAAATGAGTAGAGAATATAAAAGAGCTTTTTGGATAAAGCCTTTTAATTTTTTTATTGTGAGTTTCTTTATGAAGTGAATAATTGGATAACTTTAAAACCAATTCTACTGTTCTTCTTTGACGGTGATGGCAATCTGTTCTCTTCAATAACAATGGAATGAGCCGCCACTAAAATTCCAACTCTTGGAAATCACTGTGTGTGTAATTCTAGTCTCTGTGAATCTAACAAGGAGAGCTCCTTCTCCTAACAGTTCTATCATCTTGCATGTAGCTGCATCTGTTCCCAAAACTTTGACTCCTCTTGCTGGGTCTTTTACAAAGGTGCAGGTGTTTCTTGAAAGGAGATCAAAGAGAATTTTTGTGCCTAATGTGCTAGAATAAGTCTGAGTTCTGCTAAATCTGATTTGAACATACTAAATAAAAACTTTCTAATGTATTCATATGCCCACATTTTCACATAATGTTACTCCTATTAGAAGTATGAATAAGATTTGATATGAGGTATCACACTCCAAGGAGTGCTTTCGTGTCAACAATTTTGTCAGATTATTGTGATGGGTACAACTGTGAAAATCCTACATTCATGAAAGGCTCTACATTTTTTGTGGCCAAGAACAATATTTTTAAATAAAGTGACTCTTAGGACTCTCAGATAAGTTGTCTCTTCAAGCTGAGGTTCTTTGATAAATTGTTGGGGACACACAGAAAGAAGGATTCATGAATACTATGCTCATCTTGTCTGGTGGCACCATTTAAGGAACTGAAGGAGGACATGGTGACTCTTTAGATTTTGGATGGAGATTACATGTTGCCTCTTACTTTACTATATTCACTATCACCCAATCCATCACTCTCTAAAATCTTTCAATGCCAAAAAATACTTAAAGTACTTTAGAAAAAAACAATTTTTTTGGTTGTAGTTGAACACAATACCTTTATTTTACTTATTTATTTATTTATTTTTTTGTACATAGTATCTTTATTTTATTTTTATGTGGTGCTGAGGATCGAACCCAGCACCTTGCACCCACTAAACGAGTGTTCTACTGCTGAACCATACCTCAGTCCTTAAAGCATTTTTTCTTAAGTAGAAAATCTCTTTATACAAACTATATAAACTGGGATCTACTGTCCTTACAGAGGCAGGTTCAATCCCTTTTCCCTCGTCAAATCGAATTCTTCCTGGATGCCCAAGATATTCTCTCTCTCTGTATATTATCTTTATTCTAATCCCAGATTGCCTAAATAAACATGCCTTACCCAAGGTGCTATATCCCATGGTGTCTACATTCAGAAGTATAAGGTCTCTTAATGATAGGGATGCCACTAGACTGGAGGAATGACTTCTAATATTCTGAAGTACAGTAGTATTTCTATAGTTGACAACAATTAGTTGGATATTACAGAATAGCTAGTAGAGAGGATTTTTGAATGCTCCTACCATTCAAGAATTGGTGTTCATGAGATGATAGATCTACCCTCGTCTACTTATTATACATTGTGCATGTGTACCAAAATGTCATGCTGTACCCCCTAAATACTTGTTACTATGAGTCAATTAAAAATGTAGAAAAAAATAAATTTTAAAAAGAATCTCTTAATCACTTCCTGTTCTGTTCCTTCATATGCTTTTTAGGTTTTTACTCTGCTTTTTCATTTTTTTCCCCTCTTTTTAGTTACTAATAAAACTCTGTTTTCTTTTCCAGTTATCATGTAAAAATAGGCTCAGAGAAGGCATGCATATTAGCCCCATGAGATGAATCATAATGGGTCCAAATCTTCCATAATAATTACACTCTCCTGTGCCAGAGATTGCTTTAGGGAGGGGCACGTGATTCCTTTGCCAATTGATCTAAGGGGAAATCTGTTGAGAAAGATTTACTCCTTTAAGAAATGAGACAGACTCTTGAGCAGAATGCCATGCTCCTCCCTAATTTTAGGTGTTGTTTATTAGAACAGGGGTTGGACTTGTAACAACAATGACAGAACAGCCAAGAGAATCCTAACAAAGGTGTCAGAGAGCCAAAATATTGGTGAGATGTTATTTAATCCATTTGGAAATGGCTGTGTCTAAACTTTTCTAAATTTATTTTATGAAAAACAACACCTAAAATTTATTTTTATGAAAAAATAAACCCTTGATATTCAAGCCTGTCACTTGCAGCCCAAAGTACATTAACCAAATTCCTCACCTTTTCTTTCCCCAATTACTCCTTTCTTTGTACACAGATTTTTCTAGTTTCCATTAGTCAACTTAATGATGGTAGAAAGACTGTCTTCACTGGAAGCACAATTGAGATTACTTCAGTTAATCTCCTAAGTTTATGCAGGTATCTCTGAGTATGCTAACTTTATCCCCATAAGTATGCGTGTATCGCTTTTGTATGGTAATTTCATTTTCTTTGGGTATACACTCAGGAGTGGTATAGTTGGATTGTATTATCCTATTTATTTTATGGTTTGGTTCTGGAAGAACCTCCATACTGTTTTTCACAGTGACTGTACTAATTTGTATTTCCACCAACAGTGTATAAGTTTCCTTTTTCTTGCCAGCATTTATTGTTGTTGTTGTTATTATTATTATAGTCATTCTGACTGGGACGAGATGAAATCTCAGTAAAGTTTTGATTTGTGTTTCCTTGTTGGCTAAAGAAGTTGAGCATTTTTTCATATTGCCTGTTAGTACTTCTTTTGAGAAGTGTCTATTCAGATTATTTGTTCATTTATTGATTGTATTACTTATTTCTTTGTTATTATTTTTTGAGTTCTTTTTGTATTCTGAATATGGGGTATATCCACAGGACACTAATTAAAAAAAAAGGTAAACTGTAAATAGATTGAAGAGGGATGTGTGAAGTGCGGGGTGTGGGGGATGTGCTGGGGACTGAATTGGAGTGGGTTGTCTTCTATGCTTTTATGATTATGTCAGGATATATCCTGGTATTGTATATAACTAACGAGAATAAATAAAAAATATATAGAATTTTTAAAAGCTGTGAGCTAAGTAAACTTCTTTTCTTTGTAAAAAAAAGTTTCAGGTCTTATATTAAGGTCTGTGATCTATTTCGAATTGATTTTTATATATAGTGAGAAATAGCAATCTAGTTTCAATCTTCTACATGTTTTCCCAGCACCCACCATCTGTTGAAGAGACCTTCTTGTCTTTAACATGTTTTTGTACTTTTGTGAATGACTGTAGATCACTGTGGATTTATGGGTTTAATTTTGGATCCTCAATTCTGTTCTTCTGGTCCATGTGTCTGTTTTTATGCCAGTACCTTGCTGTTTCTGTAACTATGGCTCTATAGTATATTTTTAAAATCAGGTATTATGATATAACCAGCATTGCTGTATTTACTCAGGCTTGCTTTGGCTATTCTGGGTCTTTTGTGATTCCATATGAATTTTAGGATTGTTTTTTCTAGTTCTGTGAAGAAAGTCATTTGTATATTTATTTATTTATTTTTTAGATATCTATGATGGTAGAGTGTATTTTGACATATTATACATACAGAGTATAACTTATTCTAATTAGGATTCCATTCTTGTGTTTGCATATGATGTGGAGTTTCATTGGTGGTATAGTCATATATGAACATAGGAAAGTTATGTCTGATTCATTCTACTGTCCTTCCTATTCCCATCCCACCTTCCTTCCATTCATTTGCCTTTGTCTAATCTACTGAGCTTCTATTCTTTCCCCACTCTACTTGCTGTGTGTTAGCATTCACATATCAGAGAGCACATCTGACCTTTAGTTTTTGGGGATTGGCTTATTTCACTTAACATGATAATCTCCATTTCCTGGAGCCATTATTATTTTGGTGGGTATGCATTGCATCTGTAGATTTCTTTTGGTAGTATGGCAATTTTAACAATATTAATTATCCCAATCCATGAACCTGGGAGGTCTCTTCTCCATCTTCTTTTCATCTTCAATTTCCTCAGTGTTTTATAATTTCTTACATAGATCTTTTACCTCCTTGGCTAGGTTTATTCTTATCTATTTTATTAAATTTTTGAGGCTATCTAGGAAGGGATTGTTTTCCTTATTTCATTCTTGTTGAGTTCATTACTGGAGTACAGAAAAGATGCACAATTTTATGTTGATTTTGTATTCTGCTATTTTACTGAATTTATTTATCAATCTAAGAGTTCTTTGGTGGAGTATTTAGGGACTTCTAAGTATAAAGCCATATCTTCTGCAAATAGAGATAATTTTAAAAAATATTTGTTTAGTTGTAGATGAACACACAGCATCTTTATTTATTTTTATGGGATGCTGAGGATCGAACCCAGTGCTTCACACATGTGAAGCAAGTGCTTTACCACTGAGCTACAGCCCCAAATAGAGATAATTTGATGTCCTAATTTCTATTTGTATCCTTTTGATTTCTTTCTCTTGCCTGATTACTCAGGCAAGCGCTATGCTAATTGAGAGTGATGAGAATGGACACCCTTTTCTCATTCATGTTTTACAGAAAATGCCCTCAGTTTTTCCCCATTCAGTATGATGTTGGCAATGGTTTTGTCATATACAGCCTTTATATGTTGAGGTATGATCTTTCTATCCCTAGTTTCTTCAAGGATTTTATCATGAAGGAATGTTAAACTTTGTCAAAGTTTTTGTTTGTTTGTTTTTTGCATTCATTGAGGTGCTCATGTGATTTTTACCCTTGATTCCATTATAATCTGTAATATGCTTATTGATTTGCATATGTTCAAACATCCTTACATCTCTAGAATAAAACCAACTTGATGTTTAAATATGTTATTAAATTAAATTTGTAGGTATTTTTGCATCTATGTTCATCAAGGATATTGGCAGATAGTTTTTGTTGTTGTTGTTGTTGTGCCCTTATCTGGTTTTAGTAGTAAGCTAACACTGGTTATGTACAATGAATGTGGAAGGATTTGTCCCCTTCCTGTTTTATGGGACAGTTTGAGGAGCATTGGTTTTAGTTCTTCTTTAAAAGTTTGTTAAAATTCAGCAGTGAATCTGTTCCTAGGCTTTTCTGTGTTGGAAGATATCTATTACTGCTTCAATCTCATTGCTTGTTATATCTGTTTAGTTTTAAAATATCCATTTGTTTCAATTTCTGATTATCATTTGTTTCTAGAAATTTGTCCATTTCATCCAAATTTTCTATTTTTTGGAATATAGTTTTTCAAAATAGTTTCCAATGTTCATCTGGATTTTAGGGTATATGTCATAATATTCCCCTCCCCTTTTTAAAAATCTTTCTTTTTTTTTAAATTGGGTCTTCTTTCTTTTAGTTAATTTAATTAATGATTTGTCAATCTTGTTTATCTTTTTGAAGAAACATTTTTTTGTTTGTTTCTTTGTGTTGTAGTCTGTATTTCATTTAGTTCAGCTCTGATCCTTTTTATTTCTTTTCTCCTACTCACTTTAGGTTTCCTTTGTTCTTGTTTCTCTAAGACCTTGAGATGTGCCACTACTTTATTAATTCAATGAACTATTTTCATCTTTCAAAACTGAAACTCAGTATCCATTAAACAATAATTATCCATCAACACCTATCCCAGGCCCTGGCAACCAACATTTTACTTTCTCTCTCTATAAATTTGATTATTCTATGTTCATAATGTAAGTGGAATAATCCAGTGTTCATCCTTTTGTGAGTGGCATAATTCACTTTGAGCATGTGTGAGAATTTTCTTCATCTTTAAGGATGAATAACATTCCATTATATTTGTATATGCCATGTTTTGTTTATCCATTTATCCATTAATGGACACTTGGGTCACTTCCCCAGCTATTGTCAATAATGCTGTTATAAACAAGGACCTACAAAAATCTTTTTGAGTTCCTTATTTTAATTATTTTGAATACATACTCAGAAATCTAATTGCTGTGCAATATGCTAATCTTATTATTAATTTTCTGGAGGCCCACCCTACTGTATTATGTAGCAGATGCAATATTTTACATTCCTCCCAGCAGTACACAAGAGTCCCATTTTCTCCTCATCCTTGTCAACATTTGTTATTGCATGTTTTTATTTATTTATTTAACAATAGGTATCTTCATGGATATAAAATAATGTTTTATTGTAGTTTTGATTTACAATTCTAATAATTATTGAGATTGAATTTTTTGTGTGTGTTTTCTTTTTTTGGTGCTGGTGATCTAACTTAGGACCTTGTGCATGTTAACCAAGTGCTCTACTACTGAGCTATATGCCCAGCGCCTGGCAATAGTTTCATATACTTATTGGTCTTGTATTCTCTTATTTGGTGAAATATATATTCAAGTGTTATGCACATTTTAAAATTGGTTTTTGATGTTTTTATTGATTACGAGTCTTAGAAATTCTCTATATACTCTAGATACTAATCCCTTATCAGATATGTGATTTATGAATATTTTTCCCATTCTGTAGGTTACCTTTTTCCCCTATTGAGAGCTTTCTTTGATACATAATTTTTTTCATTTTGATGAAGTACAATTTGTATTCTTTTTATTATGTATGACTTTGATGTTCAAGAACAACAAGAAATCATTGTGAAATCCATTTCAAGCTTTTCTTCTGTCCCCCCCCCCCCCCGTTTTGTAGTTTTTTATATATGGCATTAGAATACAATATTTTTGTAGAAGTGCTGTATACAGCATTCTTTTGCATGTGGACATTCAGTTTCACTAGCAATATCTGTTGAAAAGACAGCTAATTTTTGTTTTCATGCTTTCAGAGCATATTCCTGAGAACAGAGCAAACTAGTGACAGTGGAGCAGGCATTGCAGTTAGCTACCTGTATTTGAATTCTACTTGTTGACATTGGCACTGAGTAATTCAGTTAGCTGCCTGAATCTTGGTTTGCTCATATTTATCATGTATTCATTCATATGAACCATACACTATGCTGATCACAGGGATCCAACAGTTCAAAAGATAGACTCCCAGGCTCACAAGGCTTATGTTATTGTGATATATCAAACGAGAGTGGAGGGTATTACAATGCCCACTTCTTAGATTTGCTAAGAGGATGAAATGAGTGTGTGGGGGGAAGCACATGACAAATAATTGTAAATTGTATCCTAAAAATATTAATTCTCTTCACTTTGTCTCAAGAACTTATACTTATGATGTTGAGGGTATATAGTTGAGAGTCTGGATAGACCAAAGCAACATATACAAAAGAGAAGAGTGGGGAAAAGGGTGAAATACACATAGAAAGAAATTCAGATGTCTGCACAGGATGCTCCTAAGTATTTAGTACTTAGCAGAGAATTGATCAGTAAGTCCATGTGAGGAAACCCCAGAAGCCAGAGATAAAACACCCCAAAAGGTTAGAAGATGTAATGCCTGGAACTCTCACAGGGCAGGGAACAGTCCCTATTTCTACCAACCAGACTAGAAAATCTCATAATTCAAAAATCATGGGAAGACTATTCAGAGGATCTTGCATTAGAGATGGGGAAGAGTTGCCCCTAGACTACTTGTTGCTCTGGTTCCATGTAACAAACATTAAAAATTAGATCCAAAAGAATCAAACTGCTTTAAGGAATTTAACATCACCCCAGAATAAAGTTCAAGAATATTGTTATTGACAAAATTATATCCAGCACCCAATAGGGGGAAATTTATAATGTCTAGTATTCAATCCAAAATTACCAGGTTAACAATAAATAAAGCCCATGACAAAAGGGAAAAAGAGTCAATTGAAACTGACTTGGAATTGACAAAGCTATTAGAAATAACAGACAAAGACATGAAAATAGATATTAAATTGTATTTCAGGTGTTCAAAAATTGGGTAGAGAAAGGGAATATTAAAAACAAACAACAAATAAACACAACAATAATGATAAGAAAAAAAACCAAACTTTCAGATAAAAAATATACCATATCTGGGATAGAAATTCTCCTGATGAGAGTGAGGATAGATTAGACATTGCAGAAGAGAATATTGATTAAAATCGAAGACACGTAGTAGAAACTATTGAAAATAAAACACTTAAAAAAGAGTTATTTTTGAAAATGAAAAGAGTATGTGATCTGTGTGATACCTTCAGGAGACTTAATATCTGTGTAACTTAAAGTACCTCAAGAAGGGGAAGAATCAAAGAAATATTGAAAAGATAATGGTGAGGTATTTTTCCAAATTTGATTAAAACTATTCAAGAATTTCAATGCAATTCAAGCAAGAAACATGAAGAAATGCACATTAATACATATCATAATCAAATTATTCAAAACCAGCAATAAAGGAAAATTATATTAAACACAGCAATAGCAAAAGGGGGGATAATATTTTTTAGAGGAAAAAAGGTTAAGGATGATAGTAGATTCCTTTTTGGAAACAATGCACATGAGAAGACAATGGAGCTGTCTTTACAGTATTGAAAAACAACAACAACAAAAAAATCAACCTTGAATTCTATATCCAGCAAAAATAACCTTTAAAGATAAAAATATTTTAGACATATGAAATTGAAGAGTTTATCACCTACAGAACTGTGCATTAAGAAATTTAAAGAAATTCCTTAAGAAAGAAAGTGAGACCACATAGAAATAAAAATTATTAGAAGTGGCTATTTTATGAATAATCTTTTGTATTATTTAAATCTCTTTTAAAGATAACTGATCTGACAATTGACTTATATACACTATAATAAAGAGCTCTAAAAACTCAACAATGTGACTATAAAAAGGAGTACACAATTTCCAACACACAAAAATGATTGTTAAGAAATACAAATGCTTATTATCCTGATTTGATTATTATACACTGTATACATTACCATAATGTACCCCATAAAGATGCACAAATATTGCTCAACAAAAAATTATTTTAAAAACCTCAACAACAAAAAAATAATTCAATAAAAATGTGCACGAGTCATGTAAAAACCTCACTGAAGAGGATATAGGCAAATAGGCACACAAAAAAAGTTTAACATCGTTAATCATTACGTTAAAACCACAATGAACATGTTTGAATGGCTAAAGAGAAAAAAGAAAAAAAAATCAAAGTTCCAAATTCTGGCAAGAATACAAAGAAATGAGATCGCTCATACAGTGGTCCTCTGGAAAACAGTGTAGCAGTTTCTTAAACACTACACAGTCACCTACAATACAATGCATCAATCTTACTCCTGGGTTCTCCAGACAAGTGACAATGTACTTCACTACCAAAACAGTTTTGTTTATAACAGCTCCAGACTGGAAAAAAACAAATAAACCTCTCAATAAATTATTATTTAAACAAAGTTGGTGCATCTATACCATGGAATACTAACCAGCAATTAAAGGAAAGTACTAGTGATAACAATTTAGATGGCTCAACAGAACTTTGCTGAATGAAAAAAGTGTCTCAAAATGTCATATTTTATGTTTCTGTTTAGGTAAAATTCCCAAAATGACAAAATCATGAAATGGAGAATAGATTAATTGTCTTTAGAGATTAGGAATGGAAAAGAAAAAGGGATATGGTGGCATATATGACTAAAAAAGATAGGCACACATAAAAAACATATTTGCAATGGTGAGGTAGTTCTGTATGTTGACTGTGGCTATATTAATATTCATTTTTGATAATGGGGCAGACAACTATGTACTGATGTCAAGTGACAGGGCTTGATATTTTGTTATCTTTCATAAGATATAACCCCTGGGGTCTGTTTGGGGGAAATGTATACGAGTACTATCTGTACTATTTTTGCAACTTACAACAAATCTAAAATGATTTCAAAATTTAAAGTTCAAAGCATTATTAAAAGAATGAGAATACAAGCCACAGACTGAAAGAAAATCTTTACAAAGTATATCTTTGAGAAGGGACTCACATACAGAACATATAAAGAGTTCTCAAAGTTCAAAAAATATAAAAAAGGACCTAGTTTAAAAATAGTCAAGATTCAAATATTTCACTAATGAAGATGTATTGATAGCACTAAAGCATACACCAAAAAGAGGCCCAACCTTATTGGTCAGGGGAAAAGGCAAATTAGAATTACAATGAAATACCACTACTCACCTTTTATTAAAATCTGGATGTAGCATAAATGGTATTGGTGGTAACATAAAATGGTGTGGCCACTTTGGAGAACTGTTTGGCATTTTCTTAACAGTTACACACATACTTACCACATGATCCAATCAATTCGTTCATAGGTAAAATGAAACCCAAGAGAAATGAAAGCCATTCAAAAGTTTGTGCATGGGTGTTTGTAGCAGTTTTGTGTTAGTCACAAACTGAATACCACCCAAGTGTCCACAAGACTTTAATGGATAAACAAATGTTGTAATATCCATTCAAAGGAAATCTACTCTACAATAACACAGAATGTATGAAAGAACTGTGGATATACACAATATGGATGAATCTCAAAATAATTTTATTGCAAGAAAGAAACCAGACAAAGAAAACATTTGTAGTATTCAACTATATAAAAAATCTAAAAAAAAAAATGCAAACCAATCAATAGTGACAGAAAGTAGATCAGTAATTGTCTAGAATTGGAAAGGAAAGCAAAGAGGGAAGAAACAAAGGAACATGAGAAAAATTTTGGAACTTTTAATTATTTGGGTTATTATGATGGTTTCACAGATTTATAGATGTATCAAAACAAATCATGTAGTTCATTTGTTTCTTATTTCAATTATTCTTAAATTTTTTTTTAAAAAGGTTAAAATCAAGGTGGTGTCTATTTTCCTTTCTGTTGGAACTGCTTCTACTAAGAGAATATGGCAGATGTGGATTTACATGAGCTGTGAGCTTACGCACGGAAATTGCAGACAACTTTTCCAGGTTCATTTTTCTTTGAGTCCACCTTGTGGAGAGTCCCAGGGGACCCCATGTCTACTGTGCTGTTAAGACCACATAAAAAGGCCCTGAAACCATGTGCAGTTAAAGAGATGCCCAGATAGCTGCCATTGGCAGTCTGAGCTCTGGCCATCATCTGACTGCAGCTTCATGAGAGATCCCACACCAGCACCATACAGTTGAATCCTGGGAGATAATATGAGTATTGCTGTTTTACACCATTAAGTTTTGATTTGATTTGCTATATAGCAACAGATGACTAGTGTATCAAAGTATTTTCCATGTTAGTAGTATAACTTTTGGTCATTTCAGAAAAGACAATATGTTAATTAATGACTAAATGTGATTGTTCTTTATATATTGCTACAGATTTCCATGTAAACAAATCTGCAAGTCAGAAAAAAGTTGTTTTCTATTATTTATGTTCTAGTTTTAAGTTTAGAAAAAAATATAGCAACTCTATCTGTGGATTAATAGAATTTCTGGATCCAACCCAAACCCTTCAAATTTAGCTAGTCAGGACTGAGATTGTGGCTCACTGGTAGAGAACTTGCCTAGCATGTGTGAGACACTCGGTTCGATTCTCAGCACTGCATATAAATAAATAAAATAAAGTCCATTGACAACTAAGAAAATATTTTTAAAAATTTAGTTAGTCAATTAATTAACCAATCAATCAACAAACTATCAAATGTTGGACTTTGGGGAAGATAGATACAAAGGACATCTGGCCTCATGTATCCTCCAATGGTTTTCACTGGATTGGTGAAACAAGGCATTTTTTGCAACAGGATGCTGTGGAATGTCTTCATGGAAAAGGAAAAATTTGGGCTATAAATGATAAATTATGCACATCAGTTATTTAAATGATTTTGAATTACTTCATTGTGTATCAAAAGAAAAAAATTTGTGCATGATTATTCTATTAACATTGAACCTCAGAAAATACAACCTAAAAACTCTTACTTGCTAATCAAGCAATTTCCCTCCCATAGTTTATCCACTTCTTTCAATTTAGGATTATTCTTGAGTGTATATTTTTCAAACACTTTGTCAGCTTTAATTTGAAATAATCTTAGCAATGGGACCATTGTAATCCAGCTAATGTGAGGATGAGCAGGGGTGCTGCTTAATGTAATCATGTTGTGAGGTGATGGATTTGATATAAACAGTGACTAAAAGCATTAACCTGTATTGGGTCTTCAACATGATTTACAATGTTTCCTATTCAAAATGTATAGAGGAGGAATGTGTCTGATTTGTACTCAGTTCATCCATTGCCATTGCAGGAAGCAAAGGCCTGAAGTGGGTCTCAAAACTTATGGGTGGCTCCATAAAGAAATTTGTGTCTTCTGATACCTCTAAAACCTGTTATCTGCACTTAAATGATTTTTTCTTTTTTCTTTTTCTTTGCATCCAGTGTTAAACCCAGAGGCACTCAATCACTGAGCCACACCCCCAGCCCTTTATTTTTTATTTTGAGATAGGGCCTAACGAGGTTGCTTAGGGCTTAGGGCTTGGTTAAGTTGCTGAGGTTGGCTTTGAACTTGTGATCCTCTTCAGCATCCCCAGCTGCTGGGATTACAAGTGTATGTCATGGTGCCTGGACAGTTAAATGCATTTTTAATGTCTGTGTCTAGTAACTGGGTGCAGTGGAAGTAGAAGTTTATAAACTAAGATTTCATGTTGTAAGATACACACTTGTTAAGCTTATGGGACAGAAGAGTTAAAATAATGAATTAATTTAAAAGAAGATAAAAATGAACACAGGACACCTGTAATCCCAGCTCAGGAGGCAGAGACAGTAAGATCCAAGTTCAAAGCCAGTCTCAGCAATGGCGAGTTGCTTAGCAACTCAATGAGACCCTGTCTCTAAGTAAAATACAAAATAGGGCTGGAGATTGGGCTCCGCGGTTGAGTGCTCCCAAGTTTAATTCCTGGCAACCCCCCCCCAAAAAAAAAGTTTGTGTCTAGTAAACTGAGTATTCTAGAGAAGTCTTCTTGGAGTGGCCTGCAGGGAGCAATTGTTATCACCTCTCTCCAGTATTACAATCAGTGACATCACATTGGAAGCTTCAAACCTGCCATAATGGTAGTATTGCACTATGGAAAGACGAATGCTACAAGGCAAGCCTCTCTACTATCCTTGCTCCTCCCATCTCAGAACAGATTGTTAAACATTTACCAGCAGAACACATGATATACCTCCAACTCATGTGATATAAATCAATTTCAGTAGCTACTTGAATCAAATGTATGAAATATGATATGTCAAGAGCTATGTAATGTTTTGAACAACTAATAATAAAAAGAAAAAAGAAAAAAAATGGGCCTGGTTTGAAAGGTGATGAACTGTGTTTGTAGATGAGGCTAGGGCCAAATAGGTTGGGATGAGAGTACATAGCTGGGTGCAAGTAGTCAGTTTTCAAGATGGTATTTATCACACAGATTTTTTTTTTCCTTTTCTTTTCCAGCCACTATCAATCCTCATGGGACAAAATTGTGGCTTCCTGACTGCTTCAACATAGCAAAGGAAATAATGTTCAGTTAGGTAGTGAGAGTTCTCAGCACAACAGTGGCAAACTGGAGTGTTTTACACCAAAGTGTCGCACAGAAGACAGGTTTGGCCCCCCAAATACCAAAGTGAGGACAATGCTTGTCCTGGAGATTCTAACACCAGGAAAAGTTTCACGTAGTTTGGTGAGAAGATAGAATCAGTCAATGTTGACAATAGCTAAACTGTAGAACCGACCTAGATGTCCTTCAGTAGATGAATGGATAAAAAAATGTGGCATATATACACAATGGAAAATTGAAAGCTTTGGGAGAACTGCAGCTATGTGAAGCTTTCTATAGACGGGTGATGGGGATCTTGGATTTTAGAACAGAGAGATCCACTTCTCATAATCACCATGTTTGAATTTTTAAAATGTAAAACCTAGTGATACTCACTGTATTGCCATCCAACTCCCTTGTATTTGATTCCCCATTAACTATTTTATCAACTCCCAGGTCCTTCTTGAATAAATATATCTGTTGCACTATTGATATTTATTCATCTCTAGGTGTATCAGAAGATTAAAAATTTTGAGCATGAAAGTATATACTGTATGTTTCAATGAGTGGACAAAAGTAAGTGTGCAGTTTGCAATCCTTTAGATACAGTTTGATGGACCCAGTAGACAACATTAGTCCTTTTTATCTGTGGCATGTTTCCCAAGCGGAGCTTCTCTGGCCGATTACCTCCTGATGTATGCTACTTCCTTATACCTCTGCACTATTTCCTCTTCTCATTGGCATTTACAGCTCCCAGGTTTGTATCACTTATGGATTTTATTCATGTGTCATTTACCATTTTTTTCCAAATAATTAAGCCCAAAATTACATTAGAGTTTGCTCAAGCTGCTTGCCACTTGGATAAATTACACATCATGGCTTCTCCAGTCAATCACTATCTAGCACTTTCGACATTCTACAAGTCCCTTAACTTTAGTCATTGTCTTCTCTGGCAGCCCTCAGAGGGACCAGTCTTACTAGAGAATTGCAATGAGAAAAACAAAAGTAGATCTTTTCTGTTTTTTTTTTTTTTAACATTTTAATTTGAATGTTCTTCTACTATCTTTTTTTGGGGGAAAAACAATGTTATTAACCTCTTATTATATAATGATTGGTCAGCTCTACCATTTTGAAACCAGTAGATGGAAAATATTTTCTCTAATTTGAGTTTTAAGATACAAATCATGCATCACTTAACAACATAGTATGAGAAATGTGTTGTTAGATGATTTCATCACTGTGTAAACACCATAGCATGAAAACACAAGCCTAGATGGTATAGGTGAATTACTTGAGTAGAACCATTGTAGTTACTGGCCTTGGAAATGATCAAACTTCAGGGACGCAGGCTGTCTTCTGCCTGCAGCATCCCGGGCAGCCCCAGATGGCCCTGGGGAGAGTCCGGGGAGTGTTCCAGACTCAAACTGCCACTGGGCACAGGGAGCAAGAGCCTGCGAGAGTGTGCCTCCTGTTCAGGTTTGGATTTGGGCTCTCGCAGTGGCGTCCTGCTTCCCGGGCGGGGGGCAGGGAAGAGCCGGCTGCCACCACTTGGAAAGTCCTTGCTGCGCCATGACCGGCTCGCACACGTGGCAGCCGCCGCGCCGATTCACGCACCCTCCGGTAACAAAAAGTATTCAGTAATAGCCTTTTGCTGCAACTTTTTTCCTGATAATCCTTCTTCTTCTGAACTTTCTTTTTCTTTCTGACTAGAGTTCTTGGGCTTTTATCAACACATGCCCTAACTATTCTTGGTTCCACTGGGATGCCTCCTTTTTTCAACAATTTACTTAACACCCCTCCCATATTTTCGTCACAAAGACAATACAACATTTCAAGACAAAACAAGACACAAACATAGTGTATCAATCTTCTCCATTTTCTCGAAATGGCCATTTCCTCTCACCCTATCTAGGGACGAGCAGATTTGCTCCCGTCCTATCTATGGACAGGCAGCTTTTTCTTGTCAACTTACTTGTCTCAGGGCTCCCTGTACAGGCCACCATCTGCTGCAGTCCAGCTGCAGCAAAATAACCGGGGGGTGGTGACGAGCAACTTGTGTACATTGATACAGCTGGAGTGGGAGCCGTTTATTGTAGGACAGGAGGGGTATATATACATTCCACACAGATTATCTTAATTAACATAAACTAGATACAGCAGTCAACCAATAAGGAATCTCCATACTTAATGGCTTGCTGGTATTACTTCACAAACCACTCCCTCTGCCAAAATGCCAGGCGCCATCTTGACTTGTTTACAGACCCTAACAATATTTGTCAAATTTTATATTAAATAATAAATATAAAATTAATATTAATTACAAAATAATATTTTGTAACAAAATTTCCAGAGAAATATATCCAATGATATTTATAATAATAATGTTATTATATTTCAGACTGATGATATAAAAGTTATATAAAAGTATATCCTCTACAATTTTGTATAACATACAACAATATTTCAGACTGACACTTCATTCAAGTTGGCAATACATTTTTGTCATTTCAAAACAATACAGATAATTGATAAATTTTATCCCATTTTACTTAATACATCTTTAACCATTTCTTTCTAACCCCAAATATTCAATGTGCTCAATATTAAGGAAAGATGTGCAAAATGAGCTGTGGCTTAAATACCCAGTTGATGGTGGCACTCCAGAGTAGCCAAATTTAGAAACCATTATTTCATAAATGCATTTTTAAATTTCTGGTACCGGGGATTGAAATCAGGGACACTTAACTACTAAATCACATCCCCAGCCATTTTTTTATTTTTATTTTGGGACAGGGTCTCGATTAGTTGCTTAGGGTCTTGCTAGTTTTCTGAGGCTGGTTTTGAACTTACAAACTTACAATCCACCTCGGCCATGAGTCACTGGGATGACAGGCTGTGTGTGCTACCACACCCAGCCCAGTTCTCACTCTTGAACGCCTCAGTCATGTTTTATTACCATACTGCACCAGGTAGCTTCCGCTCCTCAGCCCCAGCTTTTCCCTATCATATGACCTTGTCTTTTAAAAAATTTTCTGTTTCTCTTACTAGAAAATAAGCTCCCTGAAACAGGAAAATTGTCTTTATTCATTATTTTATTCCTAGTGGTTAACTAATGGTTGATACTTGGTAGGAATTCAGTAAATATTTTTGAAAAAAAAATGAGTGAGTAAATGAACAAAAAGGATGAAGAAATTCCATTAATAATTCCACTGTAGTGACCTAATGCCCCATTTTTGATATTTAGATTATTTAAGTCTCATATTACTATAAATATCACTTGTATATATTTCTTTGGAAATTTTGTGCATATTTATTTTCTTAAATTCCTAGAAGAAAACTTGTTTGGCCTAAAGATAAGTGAAATTTTAAGATTTTAATATATATTATAAGAAAGTCTGGCAATTCACACTCTCATCAATGATATTTCAGACTGACACTTCATTCAAGTTGGCAATACATTTTTGTTGTTTCAAAACAATGTAGTTAACTGATAAATTTTATCCCATTTTAAATGAAATATTTTTGATTTTTAAATATATGTATTGCTACATATGCATACAATTATTTTCATTTTTCCTTTTCCTTTGGTGAATTGTCTGTTCATATACTTTGCCAATTTAATTTTGAAAACTGATTTATAAGTATTTTATATGCTAAGGGTCTATTTAATTTCCTGTTATTCACTTTGCAAATATTTCCTCCTCATCACAGTTTCTCTGTCATCTTTGTGTATGGTATTAAAAATTTATACTATGTTAACTTTAAAATATATACAAAAGTAGAGATAAAATGTATTAATTCCATTTATTCATCATCCAGCTTCAACAATTATCAACTCTTGTCTAATCTTGTTTTATTTCCCTCCACTCGATTTTTCTTTTTTTTCTTCCCAACTTCTGATTAAGTTGAAGAAAATCCCATGCATTGTAGCATTTAATCTGTAAATACTTAAATACATATATCTAAATGACAAAGAGCTTCTTTCTCAACATAGACTCAAAACTCAAGTTATAGATAATGGCATGAAAGAGAAAAATTTAATTTTTAAAAACTATAATCTTTTCACTTGTGGTTTCTGCTTTTGTTGTTATCCTTAGAAAAATTTTCCTTACTTTATGACTATGAAAATTCATTTATTTTGTTCTAATTACCCTATTAATATATAGCTTTTGTACGAAGTTTTGAAAATACAGATGAATAAAAAGATTTGAACCTCATATATATCATTACTACATTGAATACGAAAATGGACTATATTCTGGAAATATTTTACAATTTATATTTTCAAAAATAGAATGACACCATACTTTGTAACATGATTCTTATTGTAAACATCGTTCTACGTCAAAACATATGGATGGCATTATTATTTCCTAAAGCACATAGTATTCTATTGTAAAATTATACCGTAGTTTACATTGCTCAATGCCTTAATGTTACTTGGGTAAGAGGCAATTTTTTTATACCTTTATTTATTTATTTTTATGTGGTGCTTAGGTTCAAACCCAGGGCCTCATACCTGCTAGTTGAGCGCTCTACCGCTGAGTCACAATCCCAGCAAGAGGAATTTTTTGACAATGTAAATAACTGATTAAATGCATACTTGTGGTGAGCCGCTTCTGCCGTTTCTGCAGATTATGGTCGCCATTACAAGATGGTGCTGGCTCCGCTGTGGTCTGTGACAAACAATTTCTTATCTGGGAAAGTTGGCACATGATTTTTCACCACCCTGTGAGAAAGTTCCACGCGGCAGCTTTGCATTGGGGCTTGGGATGCTTTATTAAGGCTGGGAGGGGCACCCGAGAGGAAGAAGAAGAAATATCAAGGGCCTGAATAAACTGCTGAAAGAAGATTCCTGAGTTGCGTCTTCCTTGCGGGCAAGGGGTCGCGACACATACTGAATCCATTTAATATTCTAAACATGATAATTGATGATATTAAAGATACAAAGATAAGGAAAACAAGCACATTAGCTTCCTGTGTAGCACACTGTAGTTATGAACATTTTTGCTCAAATATTTTTGCACCACTTTCTACTGCTTCCTTTGAAGAAATTCCTAAAAGTGAAAAATACTTTTAAGAGAATGGGTTTTATAAATACTGTCCAATTCTCCTGAATAATTATCTTGACATTTACATTTCTAAACATACTATGTTAACATTAATACTGCTCTTTTCAATCTTTGGTAATGTGAGAGATGAAAAATGGTTTGTCACTGTTGTTTACATAGCATTTCATTTATTACTAGGATGTTTATTACTTGCTCAGATTTTATTGAACATTTGTATTATTTCTTTTGTGAATTGTCTGTTCATGCTCTTTGCACATTTTTTCTCTCATTCAGATGTTTGCCTTCTTATCTTTTACAATTTTGCTTTTAAAATTTAAACAATACTTCACAACAATCATTATAAGGGGAGGTCATTATTGTAAGCCATTACATTTGACGTCTATTTACAATAATAGTACCAACCCAATTGAGACTTTTCTATATTGCCCAACACTGTAGGTAAATATTCTTATACTGGAAGACTCAATTTAAGGTACAAATTCATGAACAGGTCAAATGCTTCTTTATAAATAAATGTAAAACAATTATGCTTTTGTGTTCAAAGGGCCTTCAGTGGTTGTGAAATTACTAATAGATTATAGCATCTTCTGGTTCAAACGTGGTAGTTTTAGCAGTGACAAAAAGTCATTGCAACTTCCAGTTGTTGGATCATGCAAAATGTAATGGAGAACTTAGAATAATTTTAATGTTAGTGTAAGAAAAATCATCAATGCTGGGACAGGGATGTAGCTCAATGGTACAGTGCTTTCCTAGCATGCATGAGGCCCTGGGTTTGATCCTTAACGTGCATGCACACACACACACACACACACACAAATCCTACCACCAACAACAAAACATCAGTGCATGCAGTTAGCACCCTAGTGGGCAATCTCAAAGGAATAGCCATGGACTGAAGTATTGTGGAGTAGAAAATACATTCTTAACTTTAAGACAAATTGGAATGAAAACAGTTTCCTAGAAGAGACTAAGAAATTATAGCATAGGGAATGAATGAATGATTGGAAATTGATTTCAATTTCTAATACCATTTTAAACCTCCTATCTTTTATGGGTATTAAATTATCTTTAAATTAAAACAAATAAATAGTATAACTGTATGACTATGTGTCAGGATAAACATAGTTCCTCTACAACTAGTAATTAGGAACTCTAACCTGATTTACTTAAGTGGCTTTGACAAATAGGGGAATATAAAACCGATTTTTGTTTCCAAATAGAAAAATAACTTTTAATCACAATTTTGAAAAAAAAGACAATTTTTACATTTTTTTATACGAGTAGTGTATTACATTGATTTTCTTTAATCACAGCAGTTTTAAAAACAGGCTGAGAAATATCGCTTGTATTTATGCCACATTTTTTGTTTTGTTTTTATTTTTGCTTTAATTCTCATATTCAAGAAAGTCTGGGGTTGGGGATGTAGCTCAGTGGTGTAGTGCTTGCCTAACCTGTGCAAGGTCCTTGGTTAGGTTCCCAGCAACACACATGTGATGTCTGTGTGTGCACACACACACGCGCACACACACACACACACAAAGTGGTTGGAATGTAAGTCACTATCACTCTTGTTTTCCAATATGTAAAGTGTAACACATTTCTAACCAAACTAAGTGCCAGCTTGAATGAGTAGTGTCTTGAGAATATGCTGATATGATGCTTGTCACCCAGAATTCTGTGGTAAAAGATCTTTAGTCTGTGGAAAACCACTAACAGAAAAACTGAAACTATAAAGGGTGGCAGAAATAATTTTATACATAGGGTAAAGGTATTAATTATTATTTGAGTATTTACATTGAATAGAATAGTTTTAATTCTCCCTGTGAGTTCATTTAAAAAAATTAATAAACCAAGCCTATGGTATGGAGTCAGGATCCTTTCTGTAGGCTGTGGTGGGATAGGAAACCTGACTTAAGCTTGAGTTCCATAACTCAAATGCCAGAGGTACCCTGGCTGCAGGTATGATGATATCAGGATCAAATTGATTTCAATAGGATCTCATTTCTCTTTCCCAGGATTTAATCTCTACATTATCTTCTTTAGCTCTATTCACAGGCACTCTCTACCTCATTTCCTTTCAAAATTCTCAGCCTTTACCCACCAGGACTGGCCTGAATTCAGGAAATACTTGACTTAACCTTAGCCAAGGCTCCATCCACAGAGCAGGAGGGAGGAAGCCCCTGCCCTGCCAAAGGAAGCAGAGTGGGGAAGGGGAGAATATCTAAGTAAGTGGATGCAGGAGAAAAGGGAAATCAGGGTTGTAGAAGAAAACCTCAAAGTTCTGCTATTCCTGGGAGTGCAGCAATTTTCACCACTGGGCTTTTTCTTTCCTTTTTGGTTGCTTCTTAGCAAAAAAATCCTTAAGAATAAGTGCAGAGAATCCTTGTCGTCACAAACTCTGAAGGAGTGAGAGATAGATAGCAGCATTGAGAGATGAGCCTAAGAGACATGGACATCTAGATAGAATATTATATGCTAGGGATGTTGTCCAGATCACCTTAATATCTATCAACCTTTTTTAAAAAAATTATGCACAATAACTTTAGTGAACTATTTCCCTCTTCCCAAAGAACACTGAAACTAACCTGATTTTATATACATATTATTTTGTGGAGCCACCTTTAATCAATTAGCTATCTTTGAAAAGTTGCACATATTTTGTTGTAGTTGCCCATATATTCAAGGAGTACATGATTCATAAATGAGAATGATTATTTCATTTCCTGAAAATTTTCCAATTGTAGGCATAAAATTATTTTTGAGACCATTGTACAATTTACACAAGAACATAAACAAAAAAAAAAACTGACAATATCTTCTTTTATAACACCAGTAGGAAGTCCTCAAGAGTTATATCGGTTTTCTTGCAAAACATAGAATGACGTTCTAAACAAATAGGTGACATTTGATCTAGAAATACTGGGGTATAGATGTTTTCTGCAGGGTGAACTAGAATGGCCAACTATTTCAGTAAACTTCTACTTATTGTTACCAATTAAGGTATTTAAGTTTTGTACAATTTTCAGGATAAGAGCTGCAAAACTTTCAATTACACCACATAAAGAATATTTGCATATATATGAATACACCCCAGTGAATCTGAACATTGTGTACATCTACAAGATCCTAATTAGAATAAGATATATTCCATACTTGTATAAATATATCAAAATAGATTCTACTGTTATATATAACAAAAAGAAAAAATAAGATTTTTTTTTCAAAAAGAATGTTTACCATGAGTAAGAGATGTCAAATAGACATACAAGAGCCCAGTAGAAAATTGGGGGACTTTTTCTAAGATTATTTCTGTTCTTAGTGAGAATCGGGGGAAAAAAGAGCAAGCAGGTAAAGGAGAGCTCTTCTTTGAAAATGAATCCTTTTAAAAAGAGGTTGCAATTGTAGTATCTTTTCCCTGAGCCACAAAGAGCTCATGGGAGTGAAATAGGTGTATATGTATTCTTGATGGATAAGTTTAAAATAGAGGAAGATGGAAAGACTTAGATTTCTCCCCCATTAGTATCTGATTATAAAATGATTATTTCAGATAATTAAAAATGCTTGTTTTGACTATTCATTGTACCAAGCTATAACAAACATTAAATCATTCTCTGAGTAGATTTTTCCCACCCAGTAGATAATGTGTTATATGCTTTCAAGAGAAACTTGTTGGTTCCTTGTAGAGAACAAGATAGATTTTGCAATGTATCTATAGGTTGTAAAAATACAAGTATTACTTTAGCAGTTACTTTTTTCTTATTTTTAACAACTTTATTGTAAATATAGTGAAAAAACAATGTTCTAATTCATTTTTTTATTCTTTTCTAGGATTGTGTGTTATATATTTTTTGGGTTGTCATTAATTTTTATAATGAACTCCTACCAATGAATGACTAAATCTGAAGACTCCAAGATGGAATTTGTTGTGGAGGTTTTCCTCAAATTATTATGCCACTTGTTTATCTTATGCCTATCCCACCACCATATTTTTGAAACACAAAACTTGTTTGGTTTTACAACTTAATGTCTAGAGGAGACATTTCCCTCGAGGTATATTTTACTTCTAGTCTCAACCACATCTGATTTAGATTATATTTAAATGAGACTTTGGGTTTAGTCTTTAGAATTGATGTTAAAATGAATGAAGACCTTTGGAAAAAAATGTATTTTGCATGTGAGATGGACACGAATTTGGGGGGCGGGGCAAGGAGGAATATTATGGACTGAATATTTGTGTACCACCAAAATTCATATGTTAAAAGCCTAACCCTCAATGTGATGATATTTGGAGGTAAGACCTTTGTGGGGTAATTAGTTCATGAAAATAGAATCCTTGTGAGTGGGGTTACTGTTCTTTCAGCATGAAAGCTGACCCTCTTTTTCTACTCCTTGCCATGTGAGGGTACAACAAGAAGAAGATCATCTGCAATCCTAACTGGGATTTGACCAGATGGCAATCTGCAGGTAATTGATCTTGGAATTTCCAGTCTCTAGAAATGTGAGAAAAACATATTTGTCCTTTAATCCACTCAGTCTATGGTAACTTATGATAACAGCCCAAACTTACCAAAACACTGCCCAATGGAAAAATCAAGCACAGATGCAAAACTATATTTAAGATATTTTATTTATTTTCCTCATTTTGTTTTCTTCTTGGATGTGACTCAAGTAATGTGTTTTAGGGAATACCTTTCCAATTTAAGGAGTTGCCATAGTTTGTGGCCTTAAGAAGCTAAGGGGAAAAGGAATAACCATGGTGTAATGGGAAGAATACAGGCTGGTGGAGAAAGACATGGTGTCAATATCAGCTCTGCCACTTGGTAGCTCTCTGACTATGGGTAACTTTCCATAGCTCTGGTTCTCTCATACTGGAGGGCACCCTAGTTTATTCCAGCTAAGAGGTTAATAGAGGGAATTTAACATGCTCATGTACGTGAGATGCCTAGCATACCACTGTTAGTGACTGCCAGTAGATCCTCAACAAATACTATTTGCTATCTTCTATTAAAATGGTTGTTTTCACAAACATTTATACAGTAGCAAAATATGTCTTTTTACCATACTGAAAGACACTTAATCTATAGTGCATACAAAGTATATATTGTATAATGAATTACTATGGATTATACACTGTAGGCACTCATGTAAGTCAAAAGTAGGTTTTCCTATTGATGGGCTAAGTGATTCAGGGTACTGGACTCTTTTTAGCTTGTGGACTATACCATTTTCAATGCTTGACCTCCCAGGAGATCATGTTCATCTGTACAAATCTATCAGAAAGAAAGAATATGGAAAATGGTACATGAAAAGTTTCTATGGGCCTTATCTGGAAGGACACATCACTTCTAGTCACATTCCACCAGCCAGAATGCCATTATATGACTATATCTAACTTTAAGGCAGCATTAAGAATGAAAGCCAACTGTATGCCCAGAAAGAAAAGGAGATGTGTATGAAGAGCAGTCAACTAGTCTGCCACATCAAGCAGTTAATAATATGAAAAGTTGACATGAAAATTATATTATGAATAGACAAATACATTCATTCAGAAGCTATATTTGTAATTATATTATGGATTATATTGTGCAATTGGCCTGGCAGAAAAAGAAATGTATTTTTAAAATAAGAAAATTTTTATGGGAAAAAGGTATATATGAGGAAGTTTGTGAAATGTGCAGTGCAGAAAAGGAGGTGGATATAGATGGGAAAATCATCCTACATTCTGAGAAATAGTCTGGGAATGTTTTTGGAATTGATAAGGGACAGCAACATTTATGAGAATGGAAAGGTTAGAGAGGAGTGAGATACGAAGATTAAATAAGTAGCAGTCAATTAGTTCTCATTCCAATTGGTCACTTGAAATCATAGTAATCATTTTGAAGCACATGAGATTGACCCACAATTGCTCAATTGTTGGTGAAATTACAAGTGTTTACTCTATATCCATGAGTAATTGCACATGCAATACACATCTATGCCAAAATTATGTGTACAGAATGGCTTTTACTAGGCAACTTTATAGCCTTTATCTTTTACTCGATTATAGCTCTCTAAACTATGCATAGGGAACACTTGTAGAACTGTGGTTAACTGCTTCTTTTAATCCCTCAATATATCCTGAAACAGTGATTTAAAGGGCGGGGGGAGAAAGCAACTGTATTTTCACCTACACAAGTCACACCACTGAATTTATTCCTTTGCAAGTTCATCTATGTCTAGCCATTTCAATAAACTAAATGTTTGTACCCCATCCCCATTCATATGTTGAAATCCTAATGGCTAAGGTGATGGTATTAGGAGGTGGAAGGAGGCTTTGGGGGTGATTAAGTTATGAGGGCAGAGCCCTCAAAAGTAGGATTTGTGTCCTCATAAAAGACACCCCCGAGTGACCCCTGACTCCTTTCACCATGGAGGTTACAGTGAGAAGACAGCCATGAGAAAGTATGCACTCATCAGATTCTGAATCTGCCAGTGCTTTAATCCTGGGCTTTCACTCTCCAGAATGAGTAAAAATATATTTCTGTTTTTAAAAAGCCATTCAGACCATGACATTTTGTTATAGCAGCCAAATTAGACTAGGACCCAATGTATATGTCAAGGACCCTGGCTTGTTATGATAAACTAAGTTTCTACAAAATGAAATTTTAGTTGTAGAGCCAGCTTTTATTCTCTTATTTATTTTACCAGCGTAGTTCCTGAAATAAAATTTTTATGCTTTTCTAATATGAACATTTGGACCTGTATTTACTTAAGCTGTATTGATTTGCCCATGTGAATGACTTCTGCTCAGAGAAATATTTTAATGACATCAACATTTAAGAGCTTAATATGTGAAGCCTTCATGAATGGAATTAGGGCCCTTTTATAGAAGAGGCCCCGGAGAGTTGCCTTGTCCCTTTCATTATGTGAGAATGCAATGAGAAGACATCATCTATGAACCAGAAAGCCAACACTCAGCTGAAACCTAGTCTTGCCAGTGTCTGGATCTGGGACTTTCCAGCCTCCAGAACAGTGAGAAATAAATTTCTGTTGTTCATTAGCCATTCAGTCTGTGGTAATTTGTTATAGCATCTAAGCAGTGTAAGATACCAGGTTTTTAACCTTAAGCAAATTGCGTAGCCACTAAGCCATAGTTTGCTCACTCATAAGGAGGGGGTCCTGATACCTCTAAGGATACCGTGAGGAATAAATGAAAAGGGATATGTGAATAGAGTCCTTAACAAAGTATCTGATGCACAGCAAATCACACAAAAAGGATAGAAGTATTAGAATTATATATTTTATGTGAATTACATGGAAAATGAATATCAATTTTATGAAACATACATAATATATGTGGAATAAAGAGTTTTAGGTACTACTGTTTTTATCAAGTCTATGAAGATTGAGGTTTATGTATTCCGGTGCAGTTAGATGTTATATAATCTTTTCCTTCCTTCCTCTCTTCTTTCTTTCTTTCTCTCTCCCCTCCTTCCTCTTCCCTGTTCTCCTCTCCTTTGCCTTTCCTGTTCCTCCAATAAAGTCTTATTTTAAGTAGTCTTGGAAGGGGAAAAAAAGAACATGTAAGGCAAGTGATTGCAAGGTGTTCTGACTGGTGAGGAAGTGCAGTGCCCACAACTCAGCCCACTCAATCACCCCTCCCTTCTTCTCATTCCCTAACAGCCTGCGAAAGGCACCAAAGAAATTCCAGTGGGTTTCTAGAAAAATTCAAAATCATTCCCAGTTCTCTGCTTCTTGGGTTAAAGTGACTGGTGGAGAACTAGGATGACTTCCAAGGGTACTGATCTTTGCACTATTTCAAACTGCCTTATTATCCCCTATTTAAGTACCTGAGGGGAGGGAGGCATCCGAATTGTTGAGACACCCGTCCAAAAATGACCCTTAGACAAGTCATGTATAACTGACAAGAGAAAACTCATTCTGCACTTTAACATTATCAAGCAGTATTGGAGACTTTAGAGGCCCCATGACTGTCATTGATATTTTCGACATCAAGTCCCAGAGGGTTTTAAGGTAAGCATAGAAGTGAGATAGAATGCTAAAGAAGAAGGTCCCAGAGGGAATTTAAAGAACTGAGAGGTGGGCTCTTTTTGAGAAAACACTGCAATAGGTTTCATTTATTTGTAGGCTGAGAAAACGAAATCAGTTCAAGCTAAACTTCTTAATATGTCCAGTACTAATTAAGACCTGCTTAAAATAATACATTCAAGGTAGAAACCTAAAAACCACCAGCTTTTTAGATTATTTTTTATAATGAAAATAACAAAGAAATGAGGTGATACTAAAACAGTGTTATCTCAGACTAGAGAGGCAAAGACTTAGAGAAGATATAGCTGAATCTCATGACATCAGAAAAGATATTGACAGGGCTGGGGATATAGCCCAGTTGGTAGAGTGCTTGCCTCACATTCACAAGGCCCTGGATTCGATCCCCAGCACCACACACCCAAAAAAAGATATTGAAAAAGGAAGACCAGCACAACTTCTCCCCTGGTTGTAGTTTCATTGAAATATTTTGAGAAGATGCCCAAGATTTTTTTTTCTTTTGTATGTGTGTGTGTAGTAATTTCTTCTCATTTTTCATTTTGATATATATGTCTCTGTTTCATACTTATGGAACAAAATTATAAGTCAAATTTTCCAATTAACCCTGATAATGTCAGGTACTTGAACAATAAAAATGATTTTGGGGGGACTGTGCGGATATTCAAGTCCCAAGTCCCAATTGCCATTCTCTGCACTGAATTTAATCATTTGAAGGGGTACTATATTCTAAGAAAAATGTTTTCCGTAGTTGCTGACTTCCAAAGCTAATCTTTTTTTTTTCTTTTTTACTTTTTAGTTATTACTCAGTCCTGATTATGTCAAGAGAAAGACTGAGGTTTGTGTTAATATTTCCTTAACATGTAACACTTGTTCACATCCTTCTAACAGAGAATGAGAGTTCAGTAAATAACTGAATTTACAAGGAAGATGCGTGGGTTTGACAAAGTTTGAGGTGAAAAAAAGGAAACACTGAATTCATATCAGAGACACCATAGATATTTGCAATAACAGATCTGGAATTCACAAATCCAAGGTGTTCGTTATGTTAGTTTACTCAAAGAGCAGCATATAAGTGGAACTCTGTATCATGAAAACCTAAAACATAGACTTTAAGAAAGGTTAATCTAAATTCACAGATGACAGGAAAATATCAAGAAGTCTTGAGTATATCCCTAATCTTTTGAGTTTCACATGACATACCCCTTTATGCTCCTAGAATAGACAGAATATTGGATGGACCATGGCTCAAACCCACTGAACTAATTCTTGTGCCTTTAACTAAAATCCTCTATTTCTTTGAAAAGACCTCTTTTAAATTGCAGATGAAGCTGGTCTGGGGAAAGGTGTCCCTAAAGAGAAAGTAGCGTAAGTGCCCATGTTAGTGCTATCTTACTGTGTGCACAGGATAAATCTAATGCAGATTGAACTAATCTAAAGTTCAACATCTGTTTCATTCAAAGTGGAACATTTGAAATTCAATGCAAAGAAGGACTTTCAAGCCTGGCTTTTATTCTGAACAACTAATTGCTGTAGTCAGTTTCCAATTTTTGAGTCCATAAAACCCTTTAGCTAGTCCCAATGAAAGTCCCATAAAGTAGCATTGTAATTTGATAAATGTATTACAGGTTTCATTCTGTCTTAAAAAGAGCCATTGTATATAACTTAAATTTTTTTTTGAATTTAGTAATATTGAATATCAATGATATTGAATGTCATGGTTAAGAGCCTGCATTTTGGAACTGGACAGACTTGGAACAAAATTTCACATGTGATATTGAATGATTCTGGATGAGTTTTTTTTCCTATAGAATGAAGATGAAAATAATACCTACCACATGGATAGCATTAATGAACTAGTGTTTGTTAGGGGCATTGAACAAAATAATTTAAGTAAGCTCTTACTGCAGTACCTGGCAAAAGGTGAGGGGTCAAAACACATTAACTATAATTAATCATCATCAGAATAGTATCTTTATTCAGCATTGATCTTTTGATTTAATAACCTGGTTTATAGAACATAAACACCCAGGTTAAATGCCTATTTATGAAGTATCACTTGAAATTTTCAAACATGCAGATGTTTAGCACAATGAAAATAAAAAAACAGTTTTTCTTTTTATCTGGGGTTTTTGATATTTCAACACCTATAACACTGGCAGCACAACATCTATTCTAGTCTTCATGTATTCATATTTTCTAAGATACTCACTTGAACTCTGCTCTAGGCTGGGTTCTGTTCCCACTCCCTCAGGTAGTAGAATGCTTAGAACTAGAGAGTGAGAGCTGATAGCTCACCTACTACATCCTTACCAAACCTACCACCTTCTATGAAAAGAGAAGAAGGAATCTCAAGTCTCAGAGGTGGGGATTGTTAGTGGTTTGCATACGTTCTACTGAGTCAGAATTTAAACTCTAACACTATGCTCATTTCATTGCATATATGGGTCTTCAAAACTGCAAAGGCTCAATGTTGTTCCTATATGTTACATTTCTTGGGTCTGATTAAAAGCTACATTTCAGATTATCCCTAAAGTTCCAAACAAGTCTTGATTTATATGCAAATATTATTTTTTCAAGATTTTGAAATAAATTTTACATGCTTTACAGATTTTTTGGTCTCTAGACTGATTTTATTTTTAATACATAAATATTCTATATTCTGTCTGAGGTGTGCTAAGAGACTGAAGCTATTATAGTCCACTTGTACACAGGAAAGTAGATTTGACAAATAATCTTCTGCCAAAGTTATTGCTAAACATAACTTAGTTAAGAGGTTTTTGTTAATCACATTCTTTCAAATGCCAGACAAAAGTTTTTTTGTGTTTACATAGCGTTGTGTGTAAATGCAAAATGCCCATTTATAATGCACACATTTTACGTCTATTATGGAGAAAAATCATCATACATGGTAGGTACTCATTTATTACTCAAAATAATTTATTTGTGAACTCTTGCATGTCTGTGTTGATGGTGTCCAGAACCTAGAATAGTGCCTGGCACACAGCCATTCAGAGAGAGATTTCCTGACATAGTGAGTGCTGTCTCCCCTACAGAGAATGTGCTATAGCCCATCACTGTGCTTTATACAGCATTTTACCATGGCACAAAATTCAAATGCACACCAATTTTGGGTCTTGAAAATATTGTCAGAAATTAAAAATAAAAAAGTGTAACTCAGTTATTCCACGTACTCTAATAGTACTTTTAAATTTTAAAGTTGTAATTATCTTATTCTAATGTTATAAGTAAGCTTCTTTTTGAGAATATATATTAATATTGCCATGCATATAGCTAACCATCATACAGTGGCAGAGTGAAAACTCTGCTGGCTCCACAAAACTTTTCAAAATGGTTAAAGAAGAATTTCTGAGCAAATAGGAATATTAGGTATCCTGAGCCAAAGCGGCTCAACTATGTGAAATTTTGTGAGGGGCACTGAAATCATTGTGGCCCATTTAAGAAAAGAAGATGACCATGAAGAGTAATGTGATAAATAATGAAAGAATAGGAGCATATTTCAGTTTTTTAAAATTGAATAATAATAATAATTATTTTTTTTTGCAAAACACTGTTCCTAAGGTTGTGTCCAGAAGACATTTTATAAATTTATACATACATGAAAATTTTCTTTATAGGTAAAGTATTGTTATGATATCACCAAAGAGCACACCGTTTGTTCTGAAAAAGTTCAACCAATATTTAGTTGGAAAAAGTGCTTTTTCAGATGATATATTAAACCTTAGAAAAATCAGTAGCTAAAACCTAAAATGGCATGGAAAAAAGTCCTGTTCTGTAATTCTGTATATGATGCTGGGATTAGGCACGCAAGTGATGGCTTGATCTGTCAGGGGTAACCTGAAAACTGCTGACTTCCTGGATGTGAGCCAAAGGTTGCCCTTGGGGTTCAGATAAGCCAGTTAATCTCCTGACGGAAACAACTAGTCTAGACGTTGAATTGCTCTGGCACAGTACTTGTCAGGGATGCTGTGGAGTGACTACATTCTAATTTTGCCCACTGTGGAGTCCTGGAATTGTAAGGGTGTTTTGGGCAGGAGTATGGCACAGTTGCTATGACTTGACAATTCAGCTGCTGAGAGAATGTTATACATAAGGTGGGGTATTGGGTTTGCTTGATGTATTTTTTTTAAAGAACAATTCTCAGTTACCAATGGAGAGAAAATAGCTGCATAATAGGTCTAGCTTGTTTTATTCATGTGTAAGGATGTAATAAGGAATCTGTAAGCCGGTATTAGACTGTGCTTCTGATCCTCTGAGAGGTTCTTCTGGCTGTGAGGATCCTTAACAGTTGTTGAGAGAGTCACTTGGGACTACTGTATGCTGATGACTGAATTGGAAGACACGTCCAAAATGAAAAGAGGACTTTCTAAAGAGCCAGCACAGAAAACAGGCAGCGATTGGACATTGAGCAAAAATCTGACATAAAATTCTACCATTACCTGATTTTTTGATATAAAAAATCTAAAACAGATTACATAGCAGAATGGGTGTTTCTCAGGCTTGGAAGGCTTCAGAGCTACCATCTTCAGCCTGGAGAGAGCTGAAGACTCCAATGCATGGTTGGATGTCACACACTGACTTGATATATTTTATTTTGCACCATATCCTATTCAATATTGAGGACTTCCTTCTTTCAGGATGCTCAGAACTAGAAAGATGGACAAAACAGGTACTTCTTTTAATGATGTTACATTCCATCAAACATGGCTAGATCAAATAAGGAAAGAATATTACCAAGAGGAAGTTGAACAGCCACCATTACATGGTACTTGGAGTTTGTATCTGTTAGTGGACATGGGTAAGATTCTCTACCTTTCTAGAAGTCTGACTTCCCTAATTGTCTTATATTATTCTACATATTCTTCTTCTTATACTCACTTAAACCTGTGACTACTAGTTTTAGTCTGTAGACACCAAAGTTTTCTTTCTAGCCCTACGCTTATTCATGTTTCTGTAGCCAAATGTATCCTGTATTCTTATGAAAATAATGTAGGGGAACTTTGAAGAAAACAATTCTTTTCTCCTCTAAACATATCCTTCAGATGTGACCCACTTAGGTTTGTTGCATCATATTCCTCCAAAGACCAATCTGAATCTTGGAGTCTTCTGAGATCCCTTCATCTCCTTCAGTTTCACATCTAATTTGCTTCTATTCCTCTTGATTCCTCTATTATAGGCTGGGTTCTCTAGGATGAAGATTCCACCTAAAATCAACATCTATGGAAGGGTGATGAAGGAAGCAGGATTAATAGAGCAGAGAGTCAAGCTGTGATGCAGGCCCAGTACCGTCAGCCAACTTACAAGGACCTTGGATCTAACACGGCTTCTGAGTAGTCCCACATGGTACGGACATGTCGAGGCCTTCGGAAGGGGTTGTGGGCTGTTCATTTCCATGTATTATGTTATACTTTACTTTGGGATCACCATTTTTTTTAAGACTTTCAAAACGTTTTGTTTGAAATTTTCCAGAAAATTTCTAACTATGCCCCATCCCCTCTTCTATGTAGCCCTCTTCAATCTAAAACAAACATCATGCCACTTTGCTACTTTAGAATCCTCTACTAACTCACCATGATCTGAAGTCCTGGTTTCTTAGAAGGACTATGAAGAAACTATGAGTTCAGATTTGTCAATCTTTTTAGGATCATTGCTGAAAACTGCTCCTGAACCAATCACAGGAGCCAGAGATATGGAGCTCTCTGCAGTTTTCAAAATGTACTGCATTCTTCTTCATGTCTCTACTTTTCTATCCAACTTTCCTGGAAAATCTTTTTCTCACCTTTATCTGCCGGCTGAATTCATTCTGATCATTCCTCAAGAGTCAACTCAAGTTCATTTTCTTTTAAAGCACTCTCCCCCATTTCTAGATAAATTCAAGCACTTTCATTTCTGTGGACTCTCACCCATTTGTTTTCTCTTTGTCTCATTCTGTAGGTTGAGCTGTAATCATTTGTTTTCTCTTTGTCTCATTCTCCAGGATGTGAAAACTTAAAGGGCCAATAACAAATGTTTTTGTATGTATGTAAGAAATATATAAAATCACCTTGTGTTCCTAATGCATAGTACAATTAAGGCAGGAAAATCCTGACTTCTACCCCATCCTGGACAATTTAGTAATACTCTATGTACAAAATAAATATATAAAAATATGAGATATGGGGAGACAGGGAAAGAACAAAGAATGTCTATATTGACTATGCACTGTATCTTAATTAAATCTTTGATTTCTTCATTATGGCCTATGAGACCTTAGATAATTATTTTGTCAATTTAGAAACATTAAGATTTTGTGAAATTTATTCTTAATGTACTTTAGCTTTTGCACGACTTTTACACACCTGTGGGATAAAAAAACCCCACATGCTTGTAATCATCAAACACAGCTGTTTGATCAGTGATAAAATGGTCGTGCCTGGTAAGGTGTAGAACTGAGAACCCAAACAAACCCTTAGGGTAGCCTCCTAAGATATTAAGAGGCATTTGAGACAGTCATTGTGAGAATAACTCACAAGCAGGCAGGAAGTGCATCAGGAGGTTAGTAGAGCAAGACATGGCGGGAGGGAGAGGACAAGGGCTGGTTTTTGACTAACATTGAAAGAAGTGATTAAACAGATATATGAAAACTTTGAGGTGGGCCATCCAGAATTAGTGGGCACTGACTCACAGGAACTTGTATTTCAAAGGCAGTTGACAACTGTCAGAAGCATGGCACGAGAGGCAAGTCAAACTTCTAGCTTTGTGGATGTTAGGATAGAAGCAGAGGATCAAGGAGAAAATTGGCACAGCAGGATGGAGATCCAGGGTATCAGAACAGGACTGTGTGGCAGAGACTGTCTCACTATGGACAAAACAAGAACTTACAGAAGTAGTAGCAAGATTATGGTAGGGCTGCCAGGAGATCCTGCTGATGCTGGGGATATTGAATGCAGTCTCTGTCTCTACAGGCTCAGAGCTGGAAACCACTGGGGAGGGGGAAGCTGTGTCTTTGAGAATGACTCTCAATGTTAGAGAGATTATGAATGATAAATTAAACTTCGTTTTAGTCAGCTATAGTGTCTAAGTTCTAATAACCACTATGAATTGCCAAGAAATAACCTAAGGTCTATTTAGGGAATATATTTGTGACTACACTAAAAAAAGAATTCCTTAACTAGCCCTTCCCTACTGTACTTTAACCTGTGTGCTCTCTATAATTCAGTGAAGAAACGGTGAAGGAGAGAATGTTATTTAAAAATATACATTTAATCTGTTCTTCAAAGCCAAAGCCTAAGGGGGTAAAGACACTGTAAGAAAGTAGGAGGGCCCAGTATGACTTTTTTTCCCCCAATTTTTAAAATTGATGCATTGTAGTTGTACATAATAGTGGGATTTATTGTTACATATTCATACATGTACACAATATAACAATGTAGTTTGGTTAATATCATTCCCCTGCAGGATGACTTCCAAAGGAGAAAGAAAAGCATCTTTTATCCAAAACTAAAGCAAAAATGTGGTCATAAGGCAACGTTGTTTCCTAATCATAAGAAGGTCATAACTAAATGACTACATGTCTCAGAATACTTAGATCAGCATCAACAGAAATCAGGGAGGGGAAGGCAAATCTCCCTCAGTGTGCTCCACATCTACTGGGGACAGTAAACCATATAGGAGCATCGGGGAACAGAGAGCAAGAACAGAGAGTAAATCCCTGCATCATCTCTGCATTTGCAGAGTAGGTTGCTTATTTTGTTTTCTAGGACAGAAATTATTTTTATCAGTACCCGTACCTTGGATGGTTCTGTGATGTGTCATCTTGGTGAGGCTTGACTCTCTCTAGAGTTCAACACACTTTCTCAACTGTGCTTCTGGCTAGGGTGGGCCTCAAAGAAGATTATAAAAGTTGGAGGTCAGGAATGTGGCAACAGCACTTAGTAGGCACACAGACCTTCTTCTATGTCTTCAAATGTTAGTCCAGGTATTGTTCTGAAAGAGCTTTCAAGATGCACTTGTAGTCCCAAGCCATTGATTTTTGAGTCAAGTAAAATGGAGAGTAACCAGGAAAGTTCTAACTTAATCAGGTGGAAGTCACTTAAAGAGGGACGAGGGCAATCTGGAGAAGGCAAGACTCCAGGAAGCACAGGGTGGGAAGAAACAGTTCTACATTCATCTCTTTGGAATAAAGCAGCAGTCAGACCTACAGTTGTTCTTTCTTCCTGTTGATCATCCATCAGTTTCCCTGACTCCAGAGCCAAGAATGTATTCAGCTCCATGTTGAAGCTGCTCCAGATTCTGCAGAATATCCTTGTTGAATTGACAAATGCCTTGGTCTATCCTTATGGGGTTCTAGTCCATTCTTGTTGGATTCCCACTGGCCTGTGCACTCTAGGCTGTCTCTAGGAGAGACAGCCTTACAAAGGCTGCAGAGCCAAGAATTCCATGCAATAAATCCACACAAGTGCACACACACACACACACACACATAGTTATATGTGTATGTATGAATAACAATGTATACATATTTATGTATCTGTATCAGTATTTATGAACATATACAAAAATGCATCTAGAATATACATGTTGGTTCTTCACTGGTGGAAACTTAACTTTATTTTTACTATTTTTGTATATTACTTTATGGTTTGCAAAGCACATCTACATGTTTTATTATATTATGTCATAGATAAAAAACTGTGGCCCAGAAACATTAAAGGACTTAACTGATGGCACACAACTATAGGGTCATCTTTGGCATTTGTAGAGTAGGCTTAATCAAGTGTTGAATTAAAGCTCATGCACCCCAGTCTGACCACGTTGCCTATAATGGCAATGTGTTTGTAGAAAAATATTTATGATAGTACAATAAAAACTTATTGGGGGATAAAGGAAAAAAACATACTGCAAATTGGGTTGGAAGAGTAAGTTCTCTTTTTATATTCCTAAAAATTATGTAGAATTCCACTTTTGAGAGATTAAATTGTGTAATTAATTCCAATATTTACAAAAAAATTAAATCTAAATTAAGTAAATTCTTTGCTCTTTTATATTATTGTACTTGCTGCAGTAAGAGTAGAGAGGATAGGGAAGGCTGAGTGAGGAGAGATCTTAAACAAGTAACAGAAATGAAAAATCAAAGAGTAAAATAATACATCTATGCAACAGGCATTCTGTATTTGCTCATGTGTTGCTTAGATATAATCATTTCTAATTTAAATGAGTCAATAGCAGTTATGCTCTGTAGAAATATTTAGTATCTTTATCAATGAAAGTCAGTATCAAAAGGTTGTATATTTATAAATCTTTAGATATAGAATATACATATAATTTTCCCACTGTGAACAACAATAGGTATAAAACCCTGGACTAAGGGGACACTTTAGGAAATAACAGTAATTTTTAAATTGAAGGGGAAAGGTTGAAAAAGATGTGCTTGGCATGAAGAAGTAATATCTAACTCTTCATTGTTGTGCTCTTTCAATCTTCACACAAACTGAGAAAGCCACAGCCCATATAAGAGTAGAAATATATTTATTTAATCTTTTTTTTTCTGGGTAAAACCCACCTCTTTCAGTGGGGGACTGCAATTCCACTCCAATCAGTCCTAGTGAGGAACACTAATTACAGAATAATTGCCCAGGCCACAGTGGGTGGCAGGGCAGTGAGGACCCACAAGGAGGGAACATCTGACTTAAGCAGGGCCAAGGAATCCCCCCTCCCTGCCCCCCATATCTCATACATGTGTCTGAGGCAGAGGGCTGTTCCTTTCCATGTGGTGAAGGGTTGACAGTAGTCCACAGCCATGTCTTCCAGAGGAGAGAATAAAAACAAATTCTAGAGAGCTGCGGGGGGTGGGGGTGGGGGTGGGTGGTGGGTGGGAGGGGAGGGGGACAAGGCCCAAGATGGAAACCTGATAGTCCCACTGGGTGCCTCCAGCTAACTTTTGGATAACTATGCATTGCATTTCAAAGAGCAACTGAAGAGCCCTGGGGAGTTGGGATGGGAAAATGCTCTATTTCTAGTTACCTGCATGCCAGAGGTGAAGTTGGCCCTGCCTGCTTTAGGGCCCATCCAGAATCTGAGGCATTTGATTAGAGCTTGCATTCTGTGGCCTGCAACATTTACATGGAATGAGTTTAATGTTCACACAAAATAGTTGGAACCATAAGAGCTGGAAGGAAAAACTAAAATGTACTTAATTGCAAAGTTTCACATATCTTTTCAGCCAAAGAAAGGGAAAATCAGGGAAAAGTTGTGAGAAAGTATTTTGAGAATTTTTTTGAATGGTCCTTGTTATTTTGTAGTCATGGGACTTGGGCCTCATGTGAATCTGTAAGTTCTCAGAGGGCACTGGTATCACTAAGAAAAGGGTGGTTAATTTGCAGCAGATACCAGCTTTTGTGCAAAGCAGATGTACTGTGGCATACGATGCAGATCACTGTAGTAATTGAACCATGGCTTTTGCATGCTTTCCATCTCAGGCTTGTCTCTATCTGAAGCCTATGGAAAGTCTTTTTCCATTTACATAACAGGGCAAAAGATTATTACAACTAAAATTAGATCCATGAATTGCTATGCATAGTGCTCTGTAGAATAATCAAATTATGATAAAATAGCCTTTATTTCTTTATAGCTGTATAACATAGTTAGGACCTTTAGCAGTTTGTTTAAAGTAAAAGGGTGGCAGTATTGTCTTATTGTACTAAAGCATTGCTGAGGTTGAGCCAAATTGACATCCTCACTTGACTATCATATAGGGAGGCTTATTTGAAGAACAGGGAGGAGTCTGATAGTCTAATTTGTTTTTCCTTCTTGCCACCCTTTCCCCAGTCTTTTTTTTTTTTTAATTGGGTCATTGCTCATGAGTTTTTCCTGCTCATCCTTATCACTCACTGTGATGACACAATTCTGAGAAATATGTTCCTGTCAATTTGATGTGACCAGATAAAGTAAAAAACTGTCTGCGTTTCCAACCCTGGAGAATCCTTAGCTGTTTTCTTCCAGATTCAACACAGAGCAAACCACACAAACTTTGTCATCAGATATAAATGTAGAAGTAGGGAAAAAACACACTGAGAAAGTTGAGGAAAGAGATGTGGCAGTAGAGGAGGAGAGAAAAGTGGAAATTAAACCTAACAGGGGACAATGAACAGAAAGAAAAGAACAGGTAAAATACTACAAGCTATTGATAGTAAAGAAGTAATAGAGACAAAAGAAAAACTGAGAAAGGGCAAAATGTAAAGCCAAGGGTAGCTTATACCATGGCGTGAGATCAGATTGCCATGCTGTGTTGGGGTTCTGAAAGTTCCTCCACGACTCTGACTCCATCTAGCAGAACCCCAGCCCCCGCTCGACATTACCATTGAGGCTGAAGGTAGTTATAGCTGCAGAGGCAGCATTTTCTCCTAATTTAATTTTCAGTCCCTGAACTTAGTTACTGACTCTTCAGAGCCTGAGGGAGGATGAGCCTTTGTTAAAGCCTTGGCCATTAACTTTCACTTTTCTTTTCAACCTCATTAGATTTCCTGAGGTTTAGTTCTAGACCTAAAGCACCATGCTGTGGCTAAACTATGTTAAATAACATTTTTGGTGAAAAGAGGCAGCTGCAAAAATGTCACACAAATTTTGACTTTGGTTGTATCCAGCAATGTCACCAAATGTAATCCTTGTGCAAGTGACACAAGTAATAGGGTATGAAGTTTGGCACAGGCTTCATGGAGGTCACAGTCTGTGATTCCCCTCATGACATCCTGCAGTGCAATGAAAACCCAGAAACAGTTCCTGTCTGATGGGATGGATCACTGCATTAGATGGATAGCACACCCATGCAGACCAGATCCTGTGTGAAGCAGGATTTGAAGCAAGATTTGGGCTGCCTATGTGGCTTGGTCCTCACTAGACATCAAAATTCTGATTTCATTTTCTGTGTGGGGGAAGATTCTTTAACTCAGAACATTAAAAAAATGGCACTTTTTGGTTTCTTGAGAATGTCTAATGGCTAGAATGAAAACTATGGGTGTTTGTGAACAAGGATTTACAATGTTCTGTTTGATTAATATAATATATCCTGTGATCAGTCAGCTTCCATGTGGTTCAGGGAAGCATCTCTATGCTGTCCCAGTCTGGGAGTCCTGGGTTGGTGACTTTGTCCCCAGGTCTCAGGCACAATCAGGGAGACTTTACTGCCTCAGGACTCACTTTGCCACTTGCAGACTCCCCTTGCCTCTGGTCTCTGTGACAGCTGTTTTCTCTCCACTGGTGCCGCATTCTGACCTTTATGGGACATAGAAGGACATGTCGAAGCCATCTAAGTGGGACAAGTCCCTCCCGTGAGGAGTGTGAACCTAATTGGATACACCATCTCCTTGGTGCCTTGGCACATCTATGCAACGCCCTGGAATTTCTCCAAGTGTCTAGTAACAGGGATGTACTGTGGAGTCAGTTGTCCAATATCATGTAGATCTGCCTGTCTTGAAATACCAGCTAAGTAAAAATAATTCTAAAGGATATATAATGATAGATGAATTACTAAAGGAAAGCTTGGCTAAAAAGATGGCTACAATGTTTTATATCATGTTGTTCTTAGATAAAGATATAAAATCAGATTTAATTAATAGAAAAATGTAACCAGATTTCATTTGGACTTATTCCAGAGGAGTGTTTTACAAACTTCTTTAAAAATATACAATACAAAATGCATTTTTACATTATGACCTAGTTTTTACAGTATACACAGTTTTTGCTAAGAAACCATGTTTTGTGTTCTGGTTGTTCTATTCTATTTATATCACTTAAAAGTGTTGGTTATAACCCATCCCATGTACTTCATTACTCACGAATAGGTAGAGACATACATTTTATAAACTACTTTTCTAGATTTTGAAAAAAAATAACCCAAAGGAATGAAAAAATTCAGACTTCATGAAAATTAAGAAGCAGACATGAGCCTAAGTTCAAAAAACAGAGTGGATGTTTTGTTCTTTCTATTTTAAGTAGTGGATTTAATTGATGATTTTTTAAATCTTAATGATAACTAACTCCTTGATATTTAAAACCAGTTTTCAGGTGAATGAGCACAGAATTACAGCCCTCTATGATTGTTATCTTATTTAACCTTTACATTAACACTGTGAGGTAAATAGTTTATTGGATGAAGAAACTGTGACTGTGAGTTAGGCGATTTGCTTCAGATCATGGTAAGTGGTCCAGTCAGGGTATCTTAAATTCTGTGACTCCTTCCTCCATTGCTTGCCCTTAGTGAGGAATAGCCAATCAGCTTTGCCAATGAGCCCCTTCTCCTTCCCTGTCCCAAACCGCTCAGGTTCCATTCTACTCTTGGCTACTGCTTAGACCAGAGGAAAAGTGGGTTGTTAGTACTCTAAATAGACCTCATCTCTACCTCTTCTGACTTGACATTTTTATACTCTAATGGTTGGCTGATATAATAAATGATTCAGAAAATGTTATAAGAAAATTGAAAAGTATACCAATTAGTAAAAATAACTAAACTAAAACCAAATTCATTATCCTTTCTAAAGACAAAATGTAATTTGGAGTATTACTGCTTCTAATAAAGAAGACATCATTAGGTAATACAGACATCATATTGGAAATACAATGGCTAACAAAAGTCACCCCCTCTCCACTCCCTGTCTCCCTCTGTGACCCAGTTGTTGGACTGGAGCTGTAGTTTATTGCAAATAGCCTCAAGTCAGTGAATTTGGACCTGAGGTAGTGAATATGGAGTAGATGGCTGAATAAATATACACAAAAAATTATATTCATTTGTAGGACATAAATGGGCACAAGCTGAAACATGAGACATACATCCAGAAAATATTTAATTTACCAAAGAACAAATTTATAGGCAAAGCATTCTAGAAAAGGGTAATTCACAAGCTGAATCAGCTTAAAATATGTTTAAGTGTGTTAAATAGACACCTCTTTATGAATCCAAAAATTAAGTTTAAAAAATTTACATTAATAGCAGACATTGAAATGTAGGGCATTAAAAAAAATGAAAAAGGAGGAGGACAAGGTAAAATACAAAGAAGAAGAGGAAAGAAAAATGTTAAGGAGCCAGGTGCAGTGGCACATGCCTGTGATCACAGCTACTTGGTAGGCTAAGGCAGAAGAATCACAAATTCAGAGGCACAGAGAGTCTGCAAGGTTAGCCTCAGCCAAGCAGTGAGATCCTTTCTCAAAATAAAAATTAGAAAGTACTGTGAATGTAATTCAGTGGTAGAACACTTGCCTGGCATGTGTGAAGCCCTGGGTTCAATCCCTACTACAGGAAAGAAAGGAAGGAGAAAAGGAATCAAGGGTATAGGAAGGAAGGAAGGAAGATGATAAGGAATATAATTTCTTTTTCCTTAACTTTTAATTATGAACTTCCAGAAATTTGAAAATATAGTCACTGACTTATCAATTTTAAATATTTATGTAAATTGTGTGAGGAAAGATGGCATATTTCTCCTTCATCGAATTGGGCAGAAGCCTTCATATTCCACATGCCTGGCGAGGTGGGCTGGTGAGTTGAATGTGGCTGCTGCTGACATGTTTTTCCAGCCCTCCTCTTCTCCTGGAATGTGGGTGAATAATGCTTCTGTATCTCCTTGAAGTTAGGTGTTGTTCCATGACTGCTTTGGCTAACGTGTAGAAAAGAAGTACACAAACCCCAAGTGGCATTAAGAGCTTCCATGGCATTCTTCATGGTTTCTTTTCCCTCCTGTGTCAAAGTAAGGTGTGTGCTTCATAATGCTAAGTACAGGAGATGACTCACGGAAAACAGGCTCTAGGTCTTCAGACTGAGGGTGAGCAAGCAATAAATGTTTGGTGTGTGCTATTCGCTGAGATTTGGGAAACGTTTGGTGTGTGCTATTCGCTGAGATTTGGGGGTTGTTTGCTATCACAGCATAATCAAGCCCATGCTATTATAAGAGATAAATGGGGGAAAAAAGCTGTTTAAAGGAAGAAGTTTTTAAAACATTATAATAAGTAAATGGATCAAGGAGCTTGATATCAAATCAGAGACACGCCGTCTGATAGAAGAAAAAGTTGGCTACGATCTACATTGGGTGGGGTCGGGCTCCAAATTCCTCAATAGGACACCCATAGCACAAAAGTTAATAACTAGAATCAACAAATGGGACTTACTCAAACTAAAAAGTTTTTTCTCAGCAAAAGAAACAATAAGAGAGGTAAATAGGGAGCCTACACCCTGGGAACAAATCTTTACTCCTCACACTTCAGATAGAGCCCTAATATCCAGAGTATACAAAGAACTCAAAAAATTAGACAATAAGAGAACAAACAACCCAATCAACAAATGGGCCAAGGACCTGAACAGACACTTCTCAGAGGAGGACATACAGTCAATCAACAAGTACATGAAAAAATGCTCACCATCTCTAGCTGTCAGAGAAATGCAAATCAAAACCACCCTAAGATACCATCTCACTCCAGTAAGATTGGCAGCCATTATGAAGTCAAACAACAACAAGTGCTGGCGAGGATGTGGGGAAAAGGGTACACTGTACATTGCTGGTGGGACTGCAAATTGGTGCAGCCAATTTGGAAAGCAGTATGGAGATTTCTTGGAAAGCTGGGAATGGAGCCACCATTTGACCCAGCTATTCCCCTTCTCGGTCTATTCCCTAAAGACCTAAAAAGAGCATGCTACAGGGACACTGCTACATCGATGTTCATAGCAGCACAATTCACAATAGCAAGACTGTGGAACCAACCTAGATGCCCTTCAATAGACGAATGGATAAAAAAAATGTGGCATTTATACACAATGGAGTATTACTCTGCATTAAAAAATGACAAAATCATAGAATTTGCAGGGAAATGGATGGCATTAGAGCAGATTATGCTAAGTGAAGCTAGCCAATCCCTAAAAAACAAATGCCAAATGTCTTCTTTGATATAAGGAGAGTAACTAAGAACAGAGTAGGGACGAAGAGCAGGAGAAGAAGATTAACATTAAACAGGGATGAGAGGTGGGAGGGAAAGGGAGAGAGAAGGGAAATTGCATGGAAATGGAAGGAGACCCTCAGGGTTATACAAAAGTACATACAAGAGGAAGTGAGGGGAAAGGGAAAAATAATACAAGGGGAGAAATGAATGACAGTAGAGGGTGTAGAGAGAGAAGAGGGGAGGGGAGGGGAGGGGAGGGGAGGGGGGACAGTAGAGGGTAGGAAAGGCAGCAGAACACAACAGACACTAGTATGGCAATATGTAAATCAATGGATGTGTAACTGATGTAATTCTGCAATCTGTATATGGGGTAAAAATGGGAGTTCATAACCCACTTGAATCAAAGTGTGAAATATGATATATCAAGAAATTTGTAATGTTTTGAACAACCAACAATAAAAAATTAAAAAAAAAATAATAATAAGTCGCTATCTATAGCATAACCAGCACTTTTGTTGTTATTAGCCAAATCTTATCTTCAGTGATGAATTCACTGACCGGACCGGACTTGCATATTATGTTTTGTGCATTACCACAAAGGTCACACTCTGTATGATTTCTCCACAGAGGCATGGATGAAGCGACGGGTGCTGGTTCTTCTGGCTCTTTAACATGTCTCTTGAAAGTATTTTACCATTGTCTCTCTTACCAGGCCTACATCAACAGCACTTTTTTCAAGAGACTTACTCTCCTTAATTTTTTCAAAACACTCTTCTCATTTTCATATGAATACTTCTCATTCTTTTCAAACTCACATTTTATTAGCTTATGTGGTATTTAATTAAATTAGATAATTCGAATAACAAGTACAGATGGCAAAACAATTTAGGAATGAATGTAACTGATTTTAATTCTGATGAAATAATTCATCAGGCGAGAGCAGATCAGGGAATTCTAGGGAATAGCCTATCCGTCATGGATTTGGAACCTTTAACACAGGGCCCTAGAGAATTAGTTTACTGAACACAAATCCAGTGTACCCTCTCAGATTCCCTAGATGACATTTCCCTCTTTCTCTTGGGTGGCATCAAATTCACACCATGTTACCATTCCACTTTGGATTTGAATGAAATGCCTATCACAGCCATGGGATCTGACTTTCTGAGTGTTCCCAAGAGTCCAAGTGAGGTCACAGAAAGAGCTGGGAAGACAACTCAGGTGAATCATGACCAATAGGAAATGAGAGATGGGAGGGATCTGGCAGGCAGATCTCTCTTCCTTTCTTCCCTCCATGGACAAGCTTCTCTTTCAGCCTTTCAGGAGAAGGCCTTTGTGTGGAATAAACATGTCTGCCTAGGGAACTGTCCTTATCTCTCTTGAACCCTATGTGAAGTGGTGACCATCACCATAATGACATGTATTACTTGATGTCTTTTGTGGCCTCACTTCTCCCTTCCTCCTCATCTTCAGTACCTTGGGTTTACAAGTCCCTCCAGCCAGCACTCTAATCGTTGCCCCAGGCTCTGCCTTCTAGAATAAATGTACAAAGACAGTCAGTTAAGTAGATGCGTGTCAGTCAGAGTTTTATTTAAAGAGATTCCATGGCATAGTGTTAGTGCTAGGTGAAGAGAGACGAGGAACCCAGAGGACTGGGGGGGAATATCTAGAGCAATTTACAGTCTATTGGGCTTAGCTAGGCAATACAACACACATTGAGATGTCTAGAATTAATAAGTACCAAAGGACAAAAATGAAAAAAATATAGATCACTGGAGGAAACAACGCTCACAATCTGATAGAAAAGTAGAGGTATAAACAAGAAAAAATTACAAGACTATTAATAAAAGTAATAACTAACATTTACTGTTCTGTACTGTATCCCAGGTATTATTTTAAGTACTTTACAAAGGATTTTAAATATTATAACAACCCCCTGAACTACAGGCTCCATTCAGATGAAGAAACTGAGACTTAGGAAACTTGAGATGTTTTCATATATTTACCCAGTTAAGAAATGGTGGAGCTTAGATTAAAACCTAAGTAGTTTGGCACTTAACCACAGAACAAAAGAGAACAGAAAAATATTTAAATGGAACCTGTTTTGGCCAGCTTTTTTGCTCCTGTAACTAAAAGGATCTGATCAGCACAATTATAGAGGAGGAAAAGTTCATTTGAGCGTTCACAGTTTCAGAGGTCTTACTCCATAGAAGGCTGCCTCCATTCCTCAGGGCTCAAGGTGAGGCAGGACATTATGGTGGAAGAGAGTGGCAGAGGGAAGTAGCTCACATGGTGAACAGGAAGCAGAGCGAGAGTTCTCCACTTGCCAGATACAATATATATCTCAAAGCTATGTTCCAATTCCTACCTCCTCCAGCCACACCCTATCACTGCAGTTACCACTCAGTTAATCCCTATCAGGGGGTTATTTCACTGATTGGGTTAAGACTCTTATAACCCAATCATTTTTCCTCTGAACCTTCTTATGTTGTCTACCCATGAGCTTTGGTGGGGACATGTCACACCCAAACTGTAATAGCGCCTGAGGAACATGGTAGAAATAAAGTCCAGAAAAATGAGAACATATCTCAGATTCTAAATAAGAGAACCACTTCATAAAATAGGACAGCCTGGATATGACTACTGATGCAAAGTCAAGGTCTCTCTGTATAATTGTGTAGAACTTAAGCAGCTGCCAGGTAAAGTAAGTCAAAGGTAGCAGGTGAAATCCTGTTCTTTTTGGAAGGGGCCACTTCTACTTTTTCCTGTAATTGCTGCAAATAGCTACAGCTCTTAATTTGTATTATTTCATTTATTCAGTTATTCAACAAATATTTAATAAACACTGGCTTAGGGCTAGACAAAATTGTAAGCACCATGAATATACAAAGAATTAAAGTACAGTTCAAATTTTAAAAAATTCTTGGGCTAAAGAACCCAACCAAATACTAAAAAAATTATGGAAAAATAGCGGTGAACACAGAGTGTGGAAAGAAGATAGGAGTGTACTTAACACCACCCTGATAATAGAGAAATAGAGAGACTTCCCAGAATCCAAGAACTGGTCAGCTGCTCCAGAAGACAAATGAAAGAAAGAACATTCTAAGCAGAAGGCAGAGCAGGGAAAGAAATGGAATCATGAATAAGTATGGCACCTTCCCGAAACAGCTGGTAGCTTGGTGGATTTGGAGGACAGGCAGAGTGGCCATGCAATTCACCAACAAAACCAAAATGAGGTCTTTGAAAATGAAAAGGAGTGCTTTTCAGAGTTACTGGGATGACAGAAATAAATAAGACTTGTCCCAGGTGATCCAGGGTATTCTGTCACCCCAAGGTAGGAGGAAAAGGTTTGGGATCACTTAGAGTGGGCTGTGAATATCGGCTTGGATGGTAGGAGGCAGATATCCATTTTCAGTCAGTTAAGAAGTTGATTATGCCTCGATTTCTTCCTTTTAATTGAATTAATTGATTGAAGTCAGGGATGTCTTCCTTGGAGATTTGTGTGATGACTTAATGAGAGAACACATAACAATACCACTAGTACAATGCTGACCTATAAGAGGTATGTTTCCTTATGTCTATTCCCACCATAAAATAAAATGGGGTATGAGACTGGGGGATTAGGTAAGTGCGAGATTACCGTGAATCTTGTGTGTGATGTGCTAAGAATTTCAACCTGAAAAAAAATAACCAATCAAAGACATTTCCCAATTATGTTTGCATTTGAGAAACAGGAATCTGACAGCAGTGTTTAAGATGTTGATCCAAGCAGTGAGACAAATCCAAAAGCTCCTGGTGACCTCTGGCATCATGAAGCTTTGAGATTTGAGTGTGACACTAGTTTTAAAATAATATGGATCCCTGTTTCTGAGACCCCTCCTCTGTTGATGTTGGAAAATTGGGGTGGAGAAAGTCATCACTGTCTGAGGGAGTGAGGTTGAGCATCTCCATGTGTGTCTCTCCCTTCATGTATCTTCTCCATGTTCTCATAAGGGCAGCAGTCATATTGGATTATGGCTCACCCCAATGATTCCATCTTAACTAATTATATCTGCAAAAACCCTATTACCAAATAAGGCCACAATCTGTGGTATTGGTGGTTAGGACTTAAACATGTTTTGGAGGTAGTCAGGGGGACATTAATCAATTCATAATATAACCCATCATCCATTCTTACATAACTGACACTGTATAGTTTTGATTTTCCTAGAAGTCAACTCTTAAGCAAAAAGCCATGTTTAAGTAGTTTATTTAGTAGGTGATTCCAGAAAACTCCCTAGGAAAAGCATGATGGGGCTTAGGAGGCATACTATGAAGGGTATGGGTGGCATGCTTCATTCCACTAAGGAACTCTGGGACTGCTGATGGCCCTGTGCTGCAGAGGGAGCAGGTGTTTGCACAGTCTTGAATGAAGGCTACTCCAGGAGGGCCACTAATTCTTAGGCATTTCCAATCAGTTGCATGTGTAGGAGGGACAGGCCTCACTGGTCAAAGAAAGCCCTCAGGTAAAGAGTGGCTGGCAGTTGTAAGTCAGTTCAGTGTGCACTAAAATGATGAAGGCTGAAGGTCACTGAGCACCAAAGACATCTACTCTGAGTGGGAGGGTGGGCCTTAGGAAAGCAGGAGAGAAGGCGGAAATAAATAAATGCAAATCCCATGTGCAATTCAGAAGAATAATTATTTGGGAAGTCTGTACCATATAAAATGGAAAATCTGATTTAAAAATCTCTCAATAAACTGAGTAGATTTTGCTTAGTACAGTTCAAAACTTTTTTGTGGCCACCGACATGTTAAAAAAAAAACTTGTATTACTTTAATTGTTGTAAATTTACTGGCAAGACTATTTGTTGTTTTTCTGGAACTTCCTTTTCCAGGCTTTTGAGAATTAAAAAAAAAAAAAAGCCAGACAGCTCCCTGATACCACAGGGCAACCCTAAACAGAGAGACTCTAACCTTTCTGTGATCATTTAGTGAGGTATAGTAAGATCTGGAAAGAGCATTTCCTACCTTGACCTATTCTCTGCCTCTTTAGCTATCCACTTCGTCTACCTTCTCTAAAGATTAGCATAAATTGCACGGTATAAGGTGCTCTTTCCAAAGAGGCCTGGAGAGTTTCTTAGTATGAAGATTTCTTTTGGAGGCTATATACCAACATTTTCATGTAGGTGGAGGTTAACACCATTTTTTGTTTGCTTGCTTGTTTTATGTACCTGGGACTGAGCCCAGGAGTATTTAACCACTGAGTCATATCCTCAGTCCTTTTTATTTTTTGAGTCAGAGTCTCTCTAAATTGCTTAGGCTGGCCTCAAAATAATATGGATCCCTGTTTCTTGTGATCCTCCTGCCTCATCCTCTGGAGTTGCTGGGATTACAGGCATGCACCACTTTGGCTGAGGTCAACACCAATTTTATTTTATATAAAAAAAGAAAAGTAAGTCTCAAAGAGCTTCTTGCTTAAGGTCATGCTGCAAGTTTTTGACAGAATCAGGATTATAATACAGGATTTTTTTTCTTTCCTACATGTATATTATTTATTTTCCCATAAGTACAAATATTTTCCAATTATTTAGGAGCTATGTATGCAAAGTGATCTGGTCATTGAGATTGCTACATCAACTAATAATAATAAAAAAAACTAATAATAAAAAAAGAGATTGCTATATTAGCTTGTATTTTACTGGAGACAGAGGTATTCCAACATAATTTGATCTTCTCATTTATTAATTGTGTACCAAAAAAAAGAAAAACCTGGCTTAACTCAAAAAGAAATGTTTTCCCCTGTATATGTGGTGCTTTTACTTCAAAGACTTTGTAGGAAGTATATATGACCAATGATATTCCTCTTTATATCTAACATAGTAATATAAGACGTGCTGCTTTATTAAAGCACCGTAACTTTGGATAATAAGCTAATTGAAGTTATATGTTAAAAAGTTTAGCCAGGGGTTGGGATTGTGGCTCGGTGGCAAAGTGCTTACCTAGCATGCATGAGGCACTGGGTTTAATCCTTGGCACCACATAAAAATAGACAAAGGTATTGTGTCCATCTACATCTAAAAATAAGATATTAAAAAAAGTTTAGTAAGCAAGAATAATATGAATATCTAACTGGTCATCAAATAGTCAAGGGAGAAAGGAGAGTCCAATTATTACTTTTCCAACATAGGACTTAATGGGAAATCAAAACTTCATAGGTCCATAATCTATAATGGTCTCATGGAAAAAAAATGTGCAAATTTTACTTGTGAGAAATGTAACCCCACACAAAAATTTTAAGTGAAGTTATTGAGTGGATGAGAATTTTATATTTTATTTTGGCCATGATTAAAATTAGAAAGAGGATTATATATTAATTATTTCTTTGGATTCTGGATGATTTGGTTTCAAATCCTGTCTTCCACTTATTGTAATATGATTGGACAATTTATTTAATTGTACTACGTTTTGTCCTCTGTAAAGTATTTCAGACTTTGATCCCCATCTGTTAATATAATGCCTGCTACATATTAAGTGCAATTAAAGACTCTTATTCTAAAAGAAAATGACTTTAAACTATTATCTTTAAGATAACTGACAAAGCCTGACATAGAGACACTCACTAAAAGTATTTTTGTTCCCAGTCATGGTATATGCTATTTGCATTACATCATGGAACATGTTGGAACAAGTATGAAAACAATCAGAAAATTTGGAATTGGGTAAATTGAGATCTACAAATCCCTACGAGATGCTTGCCAGTATGATGACTATGTTTTCACAAGTTCCATGACATGTTTTTCAAACTCTCATAGCTTCAGTTCATTTTTTTTCTCTAAAATAAAAAAGAGGAACAACTACTCTTAAGCATTGAGAATCAAATAAATTAATAAATACATAACATTATTCAGTTTTAGTTTTCATCTCTAAAATGGCAATTTTATTTATTACATATCTTAAAATGTTGATATGAAGGCCAATTTAGATAATACTTTTGAGAATATTTTCTTTTAAAAGCTGCTAGGTATTATACAAATGTTAATTTTTGTTATCATTAAAGTTCTAAAATCATTAAATTTATCTCTGATCAGTAATTTTTACATTTGTCCTATAAAGAAACTCTATGAAGTATTTGCTTCACTCCCAAACTTAATCAAGCCATTAAGTTGGTGAATATTACAAATCATGGTACAACATTTTTTAAAATCTTATTTGTGAATATTTAAATTTCTAGCAAACCAAACATACCTGCTAATGATTATTAATTTTACAATTTCTTTAATTTTAAAAGTAGTTCTTACAAACTTCCTTTAATCAGTAAGCTCTACTCATGTTAACTATGTGAATTGATTAGTAAATTTCCATTTTACATTACTTTTTAGGGTCTCACTGCTTTTCAAATAATAGTGTAAAATTATTTCCTGTAATTAAAATGAACAAATTAGAAACATTGATTAATTCCTGCACATGAAGCCCCCTGCAAGGTAATCTCTGAGTTGCAAGATTCAATGAAGCTTAGGTAGGAAGTAAAGCTGAAGACAGAAGACTGACATTGTCAACAAACGACAGATAGAAAGAATTGGTATTCCAGTTAGATTTGGAAGCTAAGGAGATGGGAAAGGAGACAAGAGTGGCCAGTGTAAAGGAAAGCAGGAAATGGTGAGGTGTTTTCAAAGAAAAATAGACATTGTGAGTTAAATTCAGTCATTGGTGATGAGAAGCAATAGGAAATTAGTTGCTTGTGGGAGTCACTGTTTTCAGGCTAAGGAGGGAGTGGGCTGACATTGAGTGTTTTTAGCAAGAGTTACCAACTTGAAAGTGAAGTTCTGGGAAATTAACTTGTCAGTGGATCTCAGAGCTGAAGGTAGTGGAAAAAGAGACAGAAAAACTTATTAGGAGCCTATCAGTTGTCTAGGTATGATTTGTTAAGGACCTAGAATTGAGTATAATAACAGTAACAGATAAAAGGTTGTGAAGTGAAATATTATGAAAAAATTTAAACATTGTACTTGCCAACTGATCCAACTGGAACACATGGAAGTCAGAAAGGAAAAGCGTTTGGATTTTTTTTCTGTTTGGCAGATATGTATAACATGGCCAGCTCAGGTATAGGAAATTGTGTTAATCTGATAGGGCATCCAATTAAATTTATCATGTAGCAAACTAAAGCTAGAGTCGTGAGGCCAAAATAGTTGTACAAAGAAGAAAGTATGAGCTTGTATGGTCTGACTAGGGTCTCAGATACAGAGCTCAGATAATTAGGTTCACTACTCCATAAGTCTTCCATTCCTGCTGTATTTACATTGTACCAAAAGTCAAGATGCACTTATAGTTCAAATTATCAGGTAAACTTCAGTTATGAGGGATGTTTTAGCTTTCACACTGTCAACCAACACACCTATATCCTGTTAAATTGAACACTAGGAAAAGTTTCAGATATTCACATTTATTGTAATGGAATGTTCCTTGCAAAGCTTTAGCTATGGCTACTTAAATGTCAACATTGTTAACAATGCTGTCTCTAAATTAGATACCTACAGAAAAGCTCTGAGTTGAAAGACCTTGCATGTTATAAGGCTTCTTAGGTTTGAAAGCACTATTAATAAGAAGTCACTTCCAAAGTATATGTGATTCTAGCCTCAGAAAGACATTTCTGCTATTCTAATCAGTGGAGTTTAAATTTACTTTAAAAAAAAAAACTTTATGATTAGTTAGGAAAATCATCCCCAAAGTAAACACATCAAGAAAGAATTGTAGGATCTTAGGTAGGATCTTTTGTATCTTTCACCAATCTTAAAACTGATTTTAATAGAACACAGCTTCAGACAATTATCTACATAATATGTAGCTATCTCAAGCTTATCAGTTTAGTAAGGGATCACATTTCTTATTTCCCTAAAATGCTGCTCTGGCTTTGTACCTATCTCCCGGACCCTGTTGTGTCTCTCATGGAACCTACTTTAGAAAGTTAAGTGTGAAGATATTGGGGCTGACTGTTTGGTGATGGAAGATGATTGAGAGCATGGGCTCCATTCTCCTTTCTTCAGCACTCACGTCACTCACATATTTAGCTTTCATGATCACTCCCTTACTCTTCCTCATTTCCTCTTTGTGCCTCCCCTAGCGTACATTCTTGTAGCTAAGAAAAGTGTCCCCTATGAGTTGGAGTGTTCCTCTTTCAAATATTCATAATGTAACTTAACAGTTCTTTTGAATCTTACTATAGAATTTCCTAATTTTATCGTTATCTTTCAAGACCTTTTTCTTTTTCTTTTTCTTTTTGCCACCAGGAGAAAGGTCCAAGGGAAATTTATTTGTGCTCTCTCTAAGTCGTATGATCCTTTGATTCTTTAAACTTATGAGCTTTCAAAGTTACAAGCTTCCCTCACAATAGCAGGAAGTTCACACTTACAGTTGCTAGCATTATCCTAACGCTAGGATTATAATAAACATTTGCATATCTAAAACATAATACAGTGCATATTTTGATTGTTCAGGCATTAGTTGGAATAGGATTTCTCAGCAGCACTCACACAAACATGCATACCAAGTAGCAACTAATCCAAGTTTTAGGAACTCAGTAGGAATTTATTTCCTAAATAAAAAATAATCAATCATTGCTGATTTTCTTCCTTTTTACATATACACTGATTTTCTTCCTTTTTGAAAAGATTTTTAAATACATAATTGGAACAAAATCTCTAGTTCAAGCTTATGTATAACAAAGATATAAGCTTAGAATTATACTAGGCATAAGATATAATATAAAAGCATTTAAATTATATGTAGAGATATAGCTATGTATATAAAGTAGGTACATATAGATTTTATATGCATATGTGTACATATCTACAACTATCTACTTATTTATGTTTCTATCTACTATCCACATATTTTTCTATGTATGTGTATATATATACATATATGTATATATATATATATATATATATATACACATATGTCTGTCTCTCTTGCTCTCTCTCTATATGTGTGTGTGTATATATATATATATTTGCATATATATATATATATATATATATATATATATATGGCTATAATTGTATGTATATATAGACACATATTATGTTGACCTTATCAGCATTCAATTTATTCTTTTGGTCTTCCCAATGTTCAGGAGGCAACATATTTTAAAGATTGATTAAATATTTTTTTCTTAATATGAAAACTGAAAATTCACCTGAAGTTTAAAATTGGAAAGTGTTACATCTAGAGTCTTCGTTGATGCCTCTTTTTAAATTATGGTAAACTGTAAATTGCAAAATAACGACTGAATATTTCATTCGGTCATGTTTCACATTGCCCTGAGAATGTGTGCATACTGAGTTGGTATAAGAATGCTGCTAAATAAGTGCTAAGGATTAACCACTTTCACTTTCTAATGTAGTTGCAACCTCTCCTGCTTGGAGGTAGCCTGGTAAGGCGGAATTCCAGCAGCAGCCCCTGGTAGACAGGGCAGCACTCTTTTTCTTTGGATATACTTAGAAGCTTATCAGAAAATGAGCACAATTGAGCAATACCTAAAGAATTATTTTTAACAATAATATTTTAAGATGTTTTCAATTTAAAACTATTTTATAAAGGATCTATCTGCATTTCATATTCTCATCATATGTTCTCACTCCCAGTTTGCTCTAGTTCACTGTTCATTAGCCAAACTTCAACAATGAAAAAACAAGAATCCATCTGTAAATCATTTTATATTGGGGCAGCCAGCCCCCAATAGCAGGTGCTTAACTTATTCACCAACTGAATCCATAAGATGCTTTTTGCAAAATACATTGCTTTATCACTTGAGATTTCACCATGTGAGACCACCATAATGACTTATGCCTTCTACTTTTAGTTTAACTTGAAAACCTTTGCAGGAATTTTTATTAGCTCCACAAAGTTTACAACTCTTCAGCACAATTCTTCAGAATGTCTCCCTATCCACCTCTAATAATTACCATTATTTTCAAGTTATTGTAAATCAAGCAGAGTGTCATTGATTCAGGAAAGCTTTCCTTGCTGGTGTCATTTTAGCCATATTGTTCTTTTTTGGCAGTAAGACTAATCCTATGGCTTTTTGGTTTCAAACTTAAAAGACAAAAGCAGCATAGCCAAGATACAAAGAAATATAGTTCATTTCACTCAAAGGACCATGTTGCTTTTACAGTAATGCAGTCACGGAGCCTCTGCCTCATGTTCCTGGGCTTTCTTTTTATTTGAGAGTAATTTCTGTTTTCACACATTAACACTCCATGCCAAAATCCAGCTGGTGACTTCCCCCTCCCACAGAATTGTGGGCAAAGTTGTAATTATTGCTTAGTTAGGTGCCTGCTCCATTAGACATACATGAGTCACTTTTATTCTTTTCTTTTTTTTTTTTTTTTTTGTCGCTAGGCTCCTATTCCTTTAGTTTCCTTTTTTTCCCTTTGTAAATGGGGAAGTCTCTCCAGACTATTCCCACAGTATCCTCAGTCCAATAGGTTACAAAGGTACTAACACATTAAATAGAAGTGGTACCCTTGGGAAAATCCATTCTTTCTGAGGTTGTCCGTGTTCCAGTGAATGAAGATGTCTTTGAGGTCACAAATATGTTTAGCAACATCTTCATACAAATGATTACAGGTTGTTTCATTAAGACTCCAAGGAGAAAGCCCTCCTATCCTGGATAAGCATGAGGTGATGAATACACTCTTGGAACAAGGAAGCCTTATTTAAAAGACCCATTGTGCTCTTCTGAGTACCCTAATGAGCTATCCAGGATGGTGCATCAATGTGGGGGCAATCAGAGAAGTTCCGCACCCTCTTTTCATTAGTCCTGCTCTCCTTTGTAACTGTGCTTGTTGTTGACTCAGTACTCATCATCCCTCTCTGACTGAATAAAACAAAAGGCATGACTTTCATTTTTATGGCCCAAATCACCAAAACCATCAGGTTTTGCATATGGTGAACACCTTATATTTCTGTTCTCCTGCTTTTGTGCCTACGAGAGGTAGAGAATTATTATTTCAAAGATGGATGACAAAAACAAAACAAAAACAAAACCACCAATCTGAAAGCTTCAGAGATACAGTTTGTTGAATTTGCTGGGTGATGGCTCAATCTGGATACAGTCATTCAAGTTTAAATTACAAATAAAATGAATAGTGAAGATCTATGTCCTGGTAACTTGAGCCCCAATTCATATTCCAAGAGTAACTGGTGCTCACTTTATTCAGGTTATGGCTCAATTCTTCAACTTATATAAAACATGTACATTCAGTCTTCTGATAGTGTTTTCTAATCCTAATAAATTCACACTGCAGTTCATTTATCTGAGATATGATTTATAATTACACATTCACAATTTCATAATATTTAGTAATATAGAGACTGTGGAAAAGTTCAGAATTAAACCCGTTTCTAGATGAAGGTGAAATAAAGTTCTTGCTTAAAATATGCAGGTATTTAAGGCCAGATGTAAGAGTTTTCTCCCATGATTTTGTTGATCATTACCTTGAGTCTTCATTTCCTTTTGTGTATACATAGGCACCATATTTTGAAACAGTGATACATCTGCAGAAATCCAAGAAATATATTTCTTAGACCACATGGTACAGGTAATATTTTTGTAGAGGATCATTTTTACCATAATATCATGAAACACCTCATGATTGATTTGATTACAAGAAGAAAAAAAGTGTAAGCGTGTCACTCTCTCATTCAGCTGGTGGTTGCAGACAGATGTAGGCAATTCAAGGCAGAGGGCATCCTCAGTTCTTGAGCATAATTTTACTGATGGAACTGAGAAGCTCAGCGACTTTGTATGGCACTTAACCATCCCTTCATGTTTTGCACATCCTTTCTGTGTAATATTCTTTCCTTTAAATAGCAGGCTGAAAACTTTTGGAAAAATGTAAAAATGCATTAGAAAAGTTGGTGTTTGGTAAATTAAAATTTCAAAATGCATAGTTCTCATAGTTCTTGAAAAAGAAAACTACAATTCTTACTCAAAATTAGTCAATCAGTACAAACTGCAGGGTGTTTTATAACATATATTTAAAGTTTGCATCATTTGAGGCAAAAAAAGACAAAGGCCTTATTTCCAAGCTTTGCTTGTACTAGCCCATTTGCAGCCCCTTGGCAATTGGGCACTCCATTCAATTTATTTTTAATTGAAACCTCAGTTATAATTAAACTGTCTGGAGTGAGGGTAGAATGCCACTACCTTAACTCAGATCAATTTGCCTGGAGTTCATGGGCATGGCATAGTGTGAAAGAGTATTCTGTGCAGCAGACACATTCTATACAGCTCCTACATGTTCACTGTATACCTGTGTGTCCAAGGTATAAATTTTGAGCCAGTGATCTAAACCTCAACACTTAAAAAAGCAACTCCCAAAGCAATTGAAAATGGTGCTTGAGGGTGAAGTGACAGAAACTGACAGAAGCAATATCAAAATAGGCAGTGAAAGTAAACTCCCCATGTGTATTCCCAGGTTTGTGCCCAAGGTGCTAATTACACTAAGGACAAGAATTAAAAGAGAGAAAACAAAGATCCAGAGTTCTAAGTGAGGCCTAATTGTATTTACTTAGATAAAGAGAGACTAGATGGTGGGAGGGTGGGGAGAAACAATGAGTAAAAAGTTCTCCTTTTAGTCTCATAATTAGTTGAGAAACATTTAAATTAATAACACAATCTGAGTAATACAGTATATGTGGCATATATCATATTTTAAATTAATTCTTGAAATAGTTACTAGTGTCCTACTTTATTTCAATTTTGATAAATTAGCTTAAAGTCACTTTTTGATGGGTGTCCCATAAAGTAAAAATTAGTATTTCAACTGCCATTAACTATTCTTCCTGTAGCAAAAAAAAAAAAAAAAAAAATTACATGTAAAAAGGCAGGATTGAAAATAGATATTTGAAGCTGATTATAAGTTTAACAATGTTTTTGAGGGAACAGGTTTTATTAGGTTATTTGTATAGCCTTATAGTAGAAAAATCTCTTGATTGTCTATATTTGATTTAATTGGTCGCTTGCATTCATTATTCTTCATTGATATGATATAATCAGCATCCCTCATATTTTGGAGTTCAAATAAAAAAACAGATATAAGACTGCTTTTAAAAGTCTGGCTTTCATGCCATAATTATATAAAAAAATATAATCTGCTGATTACACTATTAGGGAGCTGCAGCCTCATGAACCTGATATCATAGATACCTTTGGAATCCTTCGTGTCTCAAGGCAGACTTCTGCATGGTCAAGGGTGTGCCTCTAAACATTCTCTAATTTGATTTTGTCTGCATTTGTGTGTCTGTGTGTGTATACACTTAATTTTGAGCAATTGAGGGGGGGGAGCCTTTTGTATGACCCACTTTTAAAAGCCATGCTTTCAGTCTAGCAGCGAATTGAGCTACCTTGCTTCATGTTTATTTTGAATACTTTCCCAACAAAACAAGCAATTAAACCAAGCATATGTAACAATTGCAGAGGATCAAATATAAACTCAAAAATGCTCATATTATAAAGCTCAGACAAAAGAGTTGCTAAATTCACAATAAAGTGAATTTAAGTAGTTGAAAGAATGAATCTGCAGCTTTATTTATAAGTTGTTTTAATTGTTGTCCCTAGAAAGAAAGTATGAGAACTTGAGTGTACAAGCACATTTTGTCAAGTTGATAAAAAATAAATCATAAATGTTTCTTTTGGTTTATAACTCTGTCATCAGTACATGCTTGTTCATGGTATTTTCTTTCTGAAATATTTCTAAAGGACTGGTTAATTATTTCTCCTAGTCTGATTCCACTCCCCACCCCCAGCCTTGCCTTTGCATTAATTTGTCTATCCCAACAATAAATGTATGTTTTAATCACATATATTTAACCAACTCAGCCTTTTTAAAAGTATGTATTTATGTCTTAGAAAACCAAAGTGATTCCACTTTGTTCTGACACAACAACTTACATTTCATTCAAGTGTCTTTCTTTAGGTGATACTCTTAGCAAAGGATTTTATTTACTAAATGACATTTCTGCTAACCTGGAAAGGAAGATATCCATTCTTCAAATACTGTCATTACCAAGCTTTAAAAAGACTTGATTGTACCATGTTAGGGAAACAGTGTCAGATTTTCCATCAAACTTTCTCCCTCTGTAATAACTGAGCATAAAAATGAACTTTGAGTGATGAAATGACTAGAAAGCAAATTAATGCAATCAAGTCATTAGTAACAACTCTGTCCATATCTGTTAAATATTTTCAAACTATTCTAAAAAAACACACCCAGAAGGCAAACTAACGGTGAATAGAAACAAAATGGTCAGCAGCGTGTGTCGCATGTTATTTGAATGGAAAGTAATTTATCGCGTCTGAAATAAAAGCTGTTTATTCTTGTGTTTCACTGTCTGTAACAATCTTTACCATTTATCTGTGAAAAAGTGAGAAACTGTACCGTTATTAGCATATGAATACTTGACACATCAAATTGGCTGTACAATAACAGAAGGACATTTGCTATTGGTGTATGCACACAGACAAAGCAGCCATTTTGAAAAAAAAATTGAGATGGTGTGGGTGGTTTAACCCCTTACTTATCTTTTAGGTTTCCCCTTTCTGATTTTGACCAGAACAGTTTGGCAGTTAGAATCAGAATATTTTTATAAAGAATAAAAGTAATCAGGGTCCATTATGCCTATGATAATTATATTGATACATTCAGTCTACTAAAAAAATAGAAGCAGAATGGAAATAAAGGAGTGTGTGTGAGTGTGTGTATGTGTGTACATACATATGCAGAGTGGGGGAAGGGAGTGGTGTCTGGCAGTGTGTAGAGGGTGCAGAAATGAAACAATGCCTACGTACAGTTTTATTTCATGGCAACAACATAGTGGTCCTTGGGTCAGATGTGTGAAACTATTTCTCAAAGAAGCTGCATACATAATTGAGGCCCTCCAAAGGGTTCCCAGTTGAAGTTGCCAGGCTACATTCATTTCAAAAGCAGAGCCATTTGTTATCAAATTTAAATTAACTCTCTGCACACTGAACTTGAATTTTAGAGGTCTGCTTACTTAAGACACTTAAAATAGTTGAGAAAGTGGAAAATGTATCTGGAGGATGGAAATAAGATAGTCCTCACAAGGATCTGCAGTGGTTCTCATGTAGGCCTGCAGTGTAACCAGCCTTTTACAGACTAAATTTAGAAAATTCTATTTGCAATAACTAGAAACAAGTCTGCATTTTGTTATGCAATCTCTTTGTAGATACAGATTTATTGCAAAATCTTTTCACTTAGAATCTGTAATTCAACTAGGTTTTTACCTTTATGAGGGTATTAACCCATCTTCTTCCTTATTTCTCCATATTAATTAGTCTTTGCTGGAAGATTCAGAGTAACATTTCATAAGGTTGCACAAAATTTATACTTTTAAATCTAATATGTTGATTTCTGTTCTTGGCTGTTTTGAAGTGGAGTTATTTCCCCCCAGTTTGTTTGGATTTATTCGTTTTTCTTAAAAGCTTATGCAATTCACTAGATAAGTTTTTATTTTTTGACAATTTTGCCAATTGCTGATATAGCCATTTATTCAAACAATCAAATTCAGTGGAGATTTGAAACATGTAAAATGACTGGCATTGGAACTTTCCTCCAACTGCATTAGAGGAGAACTTCCCAAGTGAGAATGTTGTTAATGGTTTCACACAAGATGCACATAGAAATAATTATACTTTATTCTGTATACCTGTTTTTTAAAAAGTTTAAAATTTAAAGTATCTACATTATCAATTTATTTTTTACTCTATAAGTTGGTAAAATTAATTGTGGAACAGAATTTTATTGCTGCTAAATTTAATACACAGAACTAATACCCCATTCTGAATAATCCATGTATTTTCTTTCATCTGAAATGTAATTTTAAAGGTTTTAATCACCATTCCTTTATCATTATAAGACACTGATTTGCTATAATCAAGCAAACCTATTTTCCTTGTAATGAAATAATAACTTTTTAGTCTGAAATGTACAGCAGAATTTGCTTTGAAGGCAATAGAAATAAACAAAAAATAAAATTAAACAAAGCAAAAATATACAACAAATCTTAAATACCATTAAAAGGTCTGATGTAAAATGTAATCATTCAAATGCCTGCTGGAAGACCCTCATATAACATAAAGATTATTTCATTGTCCTTTTTAGAAATAATTAGTACTTGTAAAGTACTACAATTGCCTTAGAAAACAGGAACTGATCATCCTCATGATGATTTCTATTAATAATATAACAATTGATATGCAATATGAAAGGAAGTTTACAATTTTAAATTCCTCCAATATTGTTGAACACATACAAAAATTGCCCATTAGTCTTTTTTTTTTTAAATAATAGTATGTCTTCTTTTAAAACCATAAACTGTTTGCTTTAAGTTCTCTGTAGCCAACAATACTGCAAGGTTAGTGTGTCCTACCAAGTGCTCTTTGAGAATCTTATTTGCTTACTGGTAGAAGTGATGTGCCATCCTTGTGTATCCATGACAACACTGCAAAATGCCAGAGCAATACTAGATCTTTTTTTTTTTTTTTGAAATGGCAATGTGAGATTAAAAGTAAGAATCTAAAATAGCAGAATTATTAAATAGCAGAATCTTTTCAAAAAGTAAAGCAAACTCTCTGGGAATACATGAGAGTTGTTGGTAGTGCTACATTTCTGCTATTTCAAAGCTTTATCCAGATCTATCCATTGACTCTAAATAGTTCTGAATGGTATAAAAATTAGAAAAAAGTCTGTGTCAAGAATGAATCTGTAACCATATCAGTTTCATACCAGATAATCATATCAAACTTTTGTCCTTTTGAATGTTTTACATGATATTTTTTATTTAAAGTAACTTTAAATAAAATTATTACATGTCCCAGGGGATTATTAATGTATTTTTCTATTAGCATTTAGATCATACTTGTGACCAACAGTTTGTTCATTTGTATTTTATATTTTTATTAAAATATTTTAATTAATGTGCAGAACAAAAACATTTGAAAAAGAAAATATATAATGTCCTTGTTTGCTTGCTAAAAGAGTTTTTAATTCTGTACAATTATTTTAAAATTTTTATTTATTTCAATAAATCTAAGTAATCATGTCCTTTTTTTCCATTGATGGATAATATTACTCATTGGATCTAGGTGATCTTACATTTAAGATTCTATTTTGAAATTGTTCTAAATCTGAAAGTAAAATTTGAAATCAAATGATTTTTAATATTTGTTTTATTAGAGAAATCTCCTGTTATTCATCATAGAAAAAACTTAGAGAAGACTAGATATCAAATTTTCTCAGAGTCTTATGGCTCACCTATTTTGTACCCATTATCTTGACATTCAGTACCTTTGAAAATTATCTAGCAGTAGAAAAACTACTGTGAAATGACTGGAAAATGCCTCATCAATATTTACTGCAAAATCAAGAGATTAAGTTTAAAAAATAAAATGAGAAGTACTCTCTCCCTCCCTCACTATCCCCAGCCCTGATCTCTCCTCCCATGTTTTACTTCTTTCTCAATATCTGTTTGCTGCTTGTTTCTCCTTTCTGAATCTCTTAAGCTAAGCCAATCAACTCACATGCAGCATGCTCTGGAGAAACTGGCACACATATGGCAGTGAACTGGTTTGGTAAACATATGTCTTTGCAGGCATTGGATGTCTTGCCAGGAATGAGATATTCCATTTTGGGGAATGAGGGTGGGAAATGCTTAACCACCTACAGATGTTTTGCAGCAAAAGCTAAAGAACTGCAGTCAAAGAGCTGCAAAATGTGTAATTTGGAATTTTTCCAGGTTTCTTTTTTTTTTTAATAAGAAAAAAGTTAACAGCTTTCCTATTCATCTCTTTTGAGAAAATTTACAGTCGTTTCCCAGTTCTGCCCCATTCTGAAGTAAGGACAAAAGCCTGAAACCGAAGCTGTCCATCTGCTCCATAACAGTAATGTTATAATGGGTGCTGTCTATTTTTATGCTATTGCTCATGTGTGCCCTGGGGACTGGAACTATTTAATTCACTGATTTCACAGCTCTGTTGTGTGTCACAAAAGGTTAAAAAAAATCCAACACACTTTTTAGCACCCTGTTTACAAGGACTCCCTGTAAATCTAACTGAAGTAACAGATTCCCACCCTGCCCCCCATATCAGCCCCCCTAGTTTTCCTTCTAATTTGGTGCATTCAGATAACAGGTAATAGATGGAACTCACACCACTGATTTGTCCTCTATAAATAGTGGATATTTCAAATATGCTGTGAATGTTACTTTTGAAAGCCCACAAATTCCAGAAGTAGATTTGAAAAGAAAGATGTTTGCCTTTAAGATTTTAGGATTAGACAACTCTGTTTTCCCAGAAGTCCAAGAATTAATGCTCTAGATTAGAAGAGAGTTAATGAAAACCTGCAGAGGAAGAGTGACGACTTCTGTTCCTTTCTGCTGGGCAGGGGGCTGAGCAGTCCCACACGCAGCTGGTGCATGCTGGTGTTTTGCCAAGGCCGTAATGAAGCCTGTGCACTCCAGGGCATTTTCCTGGAAAGACAGAGGTGGCCAGGAAATACCCACTTGGGTCTACTCTGTGGTCTACTCAGAGCAGTGGTGTGGGGTGTTGAAACTGGCACTCACTTATGTTTGCCTTCAAAGAGAGAATGTGGACATGAAGTCAAAGGGATTTCTCTATTTCCCAACAAAGAGGGCCTCAATTGGATTGTTGCAGCATATCATATCCTTCCTGCAGCCCTTTTGTGATCACACATTTCTGTGATATTTTGGATAGTCAAAATATTAACCATACACAGTGTGCTAGTGTGCTATGATATTATAATTGTCACTTTCGTTTTGATACCATTGACCAAGCTCACTTCCAACTGTAGTAACTGTGAAGACACCTATATCGTCCTTTGAAAACTAGCTTGTGAGAGAACAGGTTTAAAGGGCAGTAGTGCTCACCTCACAGGCCATTTTAAAAAATATTATTAACAAGTCACATCTCTTGATTTCTTTTACCAACAATAAAAGCAAATATTTATCATGTGTTTATCAGTTTCATGAAAATATCAGATGGTACAGGTATCTAAAAAACATAAATTACAAATGCACTCTGACCTTAGGGAAATTTCATAAAATAACATGCTTTTCAGTTAGCACTTTTCAAACTCATTTTTTTATTTGTTCATTTATTCACTCATTCATTCAAACATTTCTTGAGAATATACTGTGCGCTTAGCACTGATTCTGAGATATTAATAGGAGAATCTTAAAAGAAGGGTTCTGATGTCAATTAAGTTTGGGAAATGCTATGTATTATATTTCCCTTCTTTGAACTATAATAAGCATCTTCTATTTACCAAGGAGGATCTATCCAATATATTACAACATCTGAGATAGTCCTTATTTCATTCATATTTTCCATAGTTATTGGAATTTTTGTTTTCTCCAAGCCCCCTTTACAAAATGAAACCAACTAAGGACATCTGAAATCCTAGAGTACTAAAAGATGAAGTTCAGCAATTATTGGTGTAATATCAAGAAAAGAAAGGAGTTGGGAAGATTCTTGTTGCATAAATTTCTAATGATAATACTAGAAGACTTTAAATCAGAGTAACACTAATAGTAAGCAAGTACATTATACTTCTTGAACATGGAATCCTTAAAGAATCAAAGTTTTGAATGTACCAAGTTTAAATCCTATAATGCTAGAACTGATGAGCACAAAATTGATTTTTACATGTACAAAAACTGATCAAATGATTCAATCAGGTAGACATAAAGGTAGAATTTATTTCTTGAATAAATTGATACATGTTTTCTACTAAGACATAGTCTCTTTCAAAAAAATATTTGGAACTCCTCTTAAAAAATGTGTTTAATGTCCAGATTTATAGAGGTGTCTGAAGTTTTTAGAAATTGAAATCTGGCTAATAAATAAGAAAATCCTGAAACTGATTTAGCCAATGACTAGATATAGACTATGAAAATAGGATATTCCCAATATTTTATTTTAAAATCTTGAAGTTTTGTTTTTACCCTATAAGAGTTAATGTTACAATGAAATATGTTGTCTTCGAGCATAACTACTTTTTATGAACCACATAAATTGGTGCTCAGAACAAGTGACAGTTTGGCTGTCAATTCAACCTCTGTTGTTAGACTAAAAGGAAATTTAAATATGTACTCAACAGAAAATGACAGTAACAATAGTATTCTATAGATCTGTGTCATTATTCAAGGAAGAAGGACCCAACTGGGGAAGTTTATGAATCTCCTCCCCAAAAAAAGGCCTCCATGATGGAACTATTACTATTATCTTTCTGATATTGTACTGAAAACAGAACATAGTCACCAATTCTCCAAAGGCAATTTTTCTTCACCTCAAATAAATCTTCCTTATAGGCCACATAAATAGAATTAAACTCGTTTATAATGTTTCCATTTGTTTTCCTACAGAATAAACTCATTATACTCAGCCCATTAGAAAATGATATTAAAGGATTTAATTGTCTGTGCATATTAAATATGCTTAAAATTTATGAAAATAAACATTTTGAAATTGAGTAAATATTCTGGAATAATAGAAGTGTGAATGTGGACTTAATACAAATATTTAAGGTGATACAGATACATAGCATAGAGAGTGGAAGCATACGGAAATTCCAGAGTCTAGAATCTAAATCAGATAAGGGTAAAAATCCATTTTGTGAAACACATGTGGAATTGCTAATAGATTATAAATGGCAATTTAGTTTATTTAGACAATATCTTTGGATGAAATATTGCATTTATGATAATGAGAGGCGATTTACAACAATTGACAATGGTTGGTGTTCTCTGGGCCTGGGCATTCATCCCAAGGGAAAATGTGTATTTGACCTTGTGTCCTTACACTTTCAGAATAGCTTGTTCCACATTGCCTGACTGACAGTTGCCGATTACCAGAAGTTTATATGAAATGAAGAATCAAGTTAACAATTTAACCCTAATTAGGAGTATAAATGAAACTGAATACCAAGAAAAGTTAACCAAGTCCCCCAATCCTGGAGCTGCTAAGAAACTTCTTTTTTCCTTAGTTCTGATTTCTCAAACGCTTCTGGGAGGTGTCTTTAGCTTTTAGATGTCATGGTCAGACAATAGCAAGGAGGAAAACTTAGAAAGAATATACTTTGGGAAATTTTGAATTACAAATAAGTCATTTTTCTATAAACATCAAACCACAGAAACTTTAAAAGATGTGTTTTTTTAAAAAAAAACATTGTATTTTCTCTTCAGTCAATCTTAATTTTTTTTTTTATGAAGTAAAATGAGTTACTTATTGGCCATTTCTACCCTCTTCTAACATCCAGTCTAATTCAAGAGGCACAAGTTTCTGTTAACATAAGGGATGCTGGATCTTGAAATCGATGAGTGCTCCTTTGGTTTAAATGTTGCTGGATTATCTTTGTATTTCTTTATCCTCTTTTTTCTGTATTGCCTTTCCCCGAGTGGAACACAAATGCTTTGCCCAAGGTTACTTAGCTGTAAGTGCGGGGTAGATTTTGGCTGTGAGAACTTCGCCTGATTTCACCAGGCATCTATAGCTGTGTGGCCACAGAACCTCTCTCACAGTGCTGGTGGCTGTTTGGTGACAAAACTGTGCCTTGTTCACTTCTGATTTCCCAATAATTCACATGGCACACGGAACATAGTGAGTGCTCAATGGTTTCTGAATATATCAGATAGATTTAACAATGGTTGTGGAGTTTGGCTCTTGAACCTGGACTGAGGTTTGAGGGTCCCTTGCTCCAGACAGGGTTACCAATAGAAACTTCAGGATGTGCCTGATGAGGTGGTGCTGGGCTATAATTTCAGGTACTGGGGAGGCTGAGGCAGAAGGATCACAAGTTCCGGACCATCCTGGGCATCTCAGGAAGACCCTGTCTCAAAAAAAATACTTTTAAAAAGGCTGGGAATATAGTTCATTGGTAGAATGACACTGGGTTCAATCCCCAGTACCAAAAGGAAAAGAAAAAGAAAGATGGGCTGGGGATATAGCTCAGTTGGTAGAGTGTTTGCCTTGCATCTTGCATGCACATGGCCCTGGGTTTGATCCCAAGCACCAGGAAAAAAAAAACCAAAACACTTCTGATGAAATGTTCTATCATTAGATAGTGACTTACAGGATTACCACTAGTCACATATAGCTATGGAACATTTCAAATGTAATCATTAAAACTGATGAAATAAATTTTTAGTTTCATGAAATTTTTATTAATTCAAACTTTAACTTAAATAGCCATAGTGACTGACTAATAGTTCTCACTCTGCTCCAGTCATACTCCTCCTCATGCCAGAGAATCTGTGCATGACAGGCTATGATCCCTATGAGAGACCATGCCTCAGACATCCAGAACTCTGGATTTGCCTGCCCAGTTGTGTTTACTTCCTGGCCCATAAGTCCTCTTTCCTGAATAGACTTGCTTCTGGAGTAAAAATCCTAAGTCAAAGGAGTGTGTAAAAGGGTGTTTGCTGCAACGGTGGCAAGAATGGCCAGGGCATAGACATGCACCTACATTTTTCCATACAGGTGTATGAGGCCCCCCAAAATGCCAGAGGATGGGACAGGATACTGGGGATAGAAAAGGAGAGGGTGTGACTCCCTAAGTTGCCATGTTCTGGGTTATAGATTTTGTTACAAAACATTAGCAAGAAATAAATCAATGAGTAGTATACCATATGTGCAATGATCTAATGATCAATCATTCATTCATTCACAAATTATTTTTTGAGCAGCTACTATAATTCATGCATTTTGGGGGGAAGGGTACCAGGGATTGAACTCAGGGGCACTTGACCACTGAGCCACATCCCCAACCTATTTAAAAAAAATAAAAAATAAAAATTATATATATATATATATATATATATAATTTTTATTTTATATATATATATACATATATAATTTATATATATATATATATATATATATATATATATATATATATAGTTGTTGATGGATCTTTTATTTTATTTATTTATATGTAGTGTTGAGGATGGAACCCAAGACCTCACACATGCCAGGCAAACACTCTACTACTGATCCACAATTCCAGTCCCCCAGCCCTATTTTGTATTTTATTTAGAGACAGGGTCTCACTGAGTTGCTTAGCGACTTGCTTTTGCTGAGGCTGGCTTTGAACTTGTGATCCTCCTGCCTCAGCCTCCCAAGCCGATGGGATTACAGAAGTGTACCCCCGTGCCTCGCTATTCCATGTGCTTTTGTTCTAGGCATAATAGATTTAGCCGTGAAAAATATACAGCCTTTGCCTTCATGAAGCTTTTATTTTTGTAAGGAAGAAAAAAAAGTCAAATAAATGTTTATGTGTGTGCTATAAAAAAATCAATGCATCTTGAAGGAAAAAGATGTGCTTTTATGTAGATTATTCAAAGAATGCCTATCTGTGGATATGACATTTGAAGAAAGACCTAGATGAAAGGAGGAAGCAAGCCATTTAAGTATCTGAGCAGAAAAGTTTTCCAAGCAAAGCTAACAGCAAGTGCAAAGGCCCTGAGATGGGATATCCCTGCCATTTTCAAGGAATAGCATGGTTCTTAGTCTGCTTGGAATGCAGTGAAATTGATTGAAAAGAAGTAGTGTTAGTTAAAGTTCGGATCATGTAGGGTTATGCAGGCTGTATTGAGGGTTTAGGACTTATTCTAGGTTTGATGGGAATACACTGGAAGGTGTGATCAGGATTATGCTATTTGCATTTTAAAATATCACTCTGGTTGCTCTTTGGAGAATAGGTGGTAGGGTTGTGGAAACTGAAACAGGGAATACCTTTGAGAGGTTTCTGAAGTCAAGGTGGGACATGCTGGGAGTTTGATTCGGGCTGTCAGCAGTGACGGGTCAGAGGCAAGGCAAGAGTTTAAAGGAATACAATGGACTTCTTTCAGTCCTGTCAGTGTGGCTCAGCCACTGCACGCATGACCTCATTTGGAAATAATGTCCAGTCTGAATTTGAGATCATTGTGATTGTGAGTCCAGTATTTTGAAAGGACCCTCTGCTCACTCCTCATGATGCTCCTGCCACTGGCTGGATAAGCTTCGTGAAAGCAGTTGGAACTTGTCCACATGTCACGGTGGTTTCATATCCCTCGGTGGTATCCTCAATGCACTATGACACCAGTCACTCCAGTGGCAACTGCTGCTTATAGTGAAGACTCTGGGTTTTCTTGGTTAGAACACAGATGTCTTTTCATGTAGACATAGGTACAAAGTGCCGTCAAGAGCTCCTCCTGCCCCATACATACATCTTTCCTCTGTCTGAGCTTTCAAATGCAATAGGATGCTGTGGTTAGACTTTGTGGAGAATGAGAAAGATAAAATTATTCCAGGCCCATATTTTTCCACTGCAGAGTCTCAGAACTCCAAACATCTCAAAGTGGCTTAGAAACAGAAAAGTCTTTCTCTCAATCTTTTCAAAATTTCCCACAAAAGAAAAGTAAACCCACTTTAAAAAAGGAAAATAGCAGTTTTGTACATACATTTCTATCCCTTTTCTGCAGGTTTTTTTATATTAATTTTTTATAATTTTTGAGTCACTCACCATGATGTGGAATTTCTTTCCCCTTCCCACTTTCCTCCAAGGACATAATATTCTTGAAGGCTTTTTACTGAAAGATAAAATTACTCCCATAAGTAGTGGAAAGTCAGAGAGAGAGAGAGAGAGATCATATTCCAGATTGAATAGTTTCTGAACAAAGAGGATACTTATTAAAGATTCTACTAAATGTGACTTTTCAGGGACCAGTGCAGGCAGCCTTGGTGCCATAATTACCCAGCCCATCTACATACAGGAGGGAGCCATGCTTCCTTGGATGACCTACCACAGCACAGAGTACTGTCTGTTGACATTTGGAAATAACTTACCAAGGGTCAAACCTCAGAAACAGCAGTATGATTTCCTGTCCCATCACCTTGATTCTCAGTGACTTTGTATATGAAATATTATATGGGAAATAAAAAAGTGTTCTTACCTTGTAGTTTCATAATTTCAAAATACTCTCATACTTTTACTAAAAGAAAACATACATGAAAATGTCTTGGAAATTGTAAAGCACTATAGTAACGGAAGTTGTTAGGATTGTTACTGCCACATTGTATTTCCTCATAAATCCCAGGAAAGACAAGTTTAAACGCAACACTTAGCATATGAAGAAGTAGTCAGGGACAAGACCAATCCATATTCAGTATTTTCAGTGAATGACTTTTGGGTGACAAGAGAATCAGTTAAACATTCCATGTGTAAATTCTCTTCTAACTAAAAAAATATGTTGGATGCTAGATCTCTATGAATAGGTTCTCTGTTACATTGTTGTTTCAACACAATTCCACTCATCCTCAAAACCTTACTGTAACTGCTATAAATAACTTTTTAAAAATATATAAATTGTGAGTGTCAGGAAAGAGCAGGACAGGAGATAATAGGAACAAAAATTTGGAATCTGGAAAGCAAGTAGAGACTACTTACTTAAGCAGCTACAAGAAAACTGGATCCTGAGCTACTAATGGGGTAAATAAGAACCAAGGGTAAGGAGCTAGAATCCAGGAGGGGTTGAGGGAGAAAAGAATAAAAGGTGGGGGTCAGGGGAAGAAGAGAAAATACTGAGATCCCCAGAAGAGGAAGGAACTCTGCCTGCAGACTGCCCCTGAACTCAACACTGCAGCATTGACTTGTGCTAGAAATTCCAACTTGTCAGCTGCCACAATTGAATTAGAAAATTTATTAAACACTCTTCCCCACTCTCTATGTTTATATAGATACATGTACTGTTGGCCCTCCATATGAATGGATTCCACATTTCAACCAATTGGAGACTGAAAATGGTTTTTAAAAAATACATTTGTACTGGACACGTGCAGACTTTTTTCTCATCATTTATTCTCTAAACAATACAGCATGACAATTATTTACATAGCACATTCATTGTATTAGTTATGATAAATACTATCAAAGACGATTTAAAGTATATGAGATGCGTGGCACCATTTTATATAGGGGATGTGAACATCAGTGAATTTTGGTACCTGAAGCGAGTCATAGAGTCAATCCCCTATGGATCTAAGAGATATATACATATGTAATAGAAAGCAGAATATACACACAAGAGAATCTCACAGATGTTTTTTTTTTACTATCTTGGAGATGCCAAGATAAAATTTGTGTACCAGTTGTGGAGGGCAACCAATACAGATTAGGCAATATGACTGGCACAGTGAAGTGTCCCATCCTCATAATCTTTACCTCTTTTCAACCTACAAAAGTTCTAAAGAACATCTTCAATAACAATAAAGGAACAGACCCAGAAAGAGAAGAAACTAAATAAAGGAAACGGGAAATAATACAGGAGAAGACAAAGAGGACTCCATAGATAACAGCAAAGGAACAGCTAAGAAGACAGCATAAACAGCAGCCAGCTCAGGTTTAAGGAGAACGTTTGTTCCAAGCCAGAAATAATATGAGCTACTAGAAATGTTATGATATAATTGAACTTGAGGATAATTGTACTAAGAATTTATTTTAAAAAAGGGGGGGATATGTAAAAAAATAAGGCAATCAATAACTTCAGGCACACATAAAATAAGGAAAAAACCAGTAATCATACTCTATGATTTGACTGTGAAACATTTGAATGGCTATTGTAAAGTATTAAATATTGTATTTTTTTTGGAAGATAGTGAAGACAAAGTATTATTCACACATTATTTAAAAATACATGCTGGGAATGTGGCTCTCTGGTAGAGTGCTTGTTGACATGCATAAGGCCCTGGGTTTGATTCCCAGCACCACACACACACAAATAATAGAAATATATCAATCCCCTTAAAGTATGTGCATGTACTAGTTAACAAACTAATTAATTTAAAGATATAAAAATTTATATTGTAAATGGATAGCACAGTGCAAAATTATTAAGCAATGAAAGCTAACAAAAATAAACATGTTCAAAATAATTTTCAGAGTCAATAAAAGACATGAATGAAAATTTCTAATAGCTCAAACCTCAGATTTTTGATATCTCTCTTGATTTATAAGAACTGTTTCAGGTCATCTTCAACCTGGTCTTTATTATTTATGTGTGTGAACACATGGTCATAAATCCTTCTCTCTCTTTCACTACCAACGCTGTTCAGCTCAAATATTTCAGTTCAAATAATATGTGTATGGTTGGTGGACATAAACTCTTAAAATATATATTTTACTAGTTTTATCAGCATTTTAAGTGTGTGAGGAGAATCTCTTCCATTCTTATGCAAATGTCAGAGGCCAAATTTCACCTTTTAAATGCCGAGAGGAAAAAATCCCCTCACACAAAAGTGGCCCAATTAAAGCTCAGTGAGGGAAAAAGGCAGTCCTTGGAATGTGTCTGAGCTTTTCTGTAATTCAACCCCTTCTTCTGTAACCTACTCTTGACTCTTTTTTTTTTTTTTTAATTTTAGAACATTTTTATTACCCTACAGAGGAAACTCAGTACCTATTAGCAGTACATCCTCTTCCTCCCTGTAACCCCAGGCTTTAGGCAACCTTTAATCTACTTCCTGTCTCTGTGGATTTGCCTACTTGAGACACTTCATATAAAAGCAATCATACAATATGTGGTCTTTTGTGTACTCTTGACTCTTGATGAAGTTGAGGATTCCACTTGGTTCTTGTTTTTCAGTGGCTTGCATCCCCAGAGTGAGGACTTCCAAGTCTCTTTTGATGAGCATTTGTTAAATGAAAGAATTGTATTGTCCTCTTGAAACATCATTGTGAAATTTAATTACTGTCCATCCCTCTGTAGAGTCCGGATGCCTTCCCCCAGATCATGGAGAAAGCCCAATGCCTGATCATTTGGTTCAGTATCTGCCTATCCCATTCAACCAACACCTCACGAAGAAGCTGGGCACCAGCCACATAGCAAGGCTGGAGCTCAATCTTACCAGGTTAGTGCTTAGAAACGGTCAGCAGGAAGCCAGAGCAGAGTGCATTAGAGAGCCAAGAACAAATGCCAAGGACACCAATTTTAAACCTCAAATTAAAAGGCTAGAGGAATATAGAAGATATATAGTTTTTACTAAGCATCAGAAGAAATGTGAACAGGTAGGGAGGGAATGATGGAGAATAATTCAAAGAGACAAAAGATCACTATGGCTATAGTACTGAGCTAAGGAAGAGGATAGGGTCATTGAAACAATGCCTAGAGTTATAAGAGGTAGCTTCTAAAAGACCTAGAAACACATTCATTCTTTCATTCAACAACTAGTCATTGAAATAGTTTTATGAGCCCTCATTCATCAATCAACCTATGCTTACTATAAACCACATAGGCAATTATATCATTGTTTAATTTATTCACTCAACTGGTTTGGAATCCCTATCATGTCACTTACTAGTTAAGTGACTGTAGGCACCATACTCAGTTTTTTTCATTAAATGAAGGTGAATAGTATTGGATATATTGTGAGTACTAGGTAAGTCATATGAAGTATTTGGAACACTATGTAACTTTAAAAAAGTCAATAAATTTCTATATTCCTATTTACTAAACATTATGAGTTGAGTTGTGTCACCAAAAGGCAGTCAAAGTCCCAACTCCCATATTCATGAACAGAACCGTATATAGCAAATGGGGTCCTGCAGATGTAATCACATTAAAATGAGATCATTAGGGTGAGCTCTAATCCCCTTTAATCTCAGTGAGTGCAGAGGGTTTTTTTAATTTTTGTTTTTGTTTTTTTGAAGGAGTGGTGACCA